>NC_084611.1:39241234-39381234 GCF_033978795.1 Nerophis ophidion
GAAGATTTTGAAATTCTTTTGATGTTTTAAGCTCCAGAGCTCAGCGAGGAGACCTTCCCTACTCTCCTTCTGATTAGCAAACTGATGAAGGTATTGCACGCTAATCTGAAATAAAGATTTATGATCACCGAAGAACATTCAATCCAATAACAGACGTCTGACCTTTCATAGGTGAGCCTGGACAAGCTCTACATGCTTGCAGTGACCCACATGTTTGAGACAAAAATGAAGCCCCTGGTCCTTGAGCAAAGGAACCGGGGTCATGCTCAAGGCTTCAACAAGGACACTTTCGAAGTGGCAAAGACCATCATGACGTACATCCACAGGATCCAGAACCCAGAGTGGGCGGTTGCCACTGCCCACAAGATCACCCAAGAACTGCCTCCTGGTCTGACTTGTATAAGAAACACTTGATATGTGTAGTATTTACACTCAAATCTTACTCTTACCACCTTTGTAGGCTATGGGAAGGCGCAGTCCCTTAAGTTCTGCATGGCCCTAGGAGATGCTTGGCTCAAGAATTCAAACCTTGACGTGGGTTTTCTTCACAATTATTTCTTTGTAGTCGCTTACTTGTTTTGAGCCCGATACCGTCTGGTCCCCACGCAGGAGTCGTCGCGGACCCGAGGGGAGGCCTTTCAGTCCAAGCTGAAGCTGCAACTCCAGCGGTCAGCAACAGAAAACACCTTGATGGCCAGTCAGCTCAACAGCCCGGAGCTCCTCAAGCTGACGGCCGCTCCGGACAGACTCATTATGGCTCTTTATGAGCACAGCAGTGTGGAACAGCGCTTCACCGACTCTGCGGGCCACACCTACCCCGGTGAGTGAACTAAAAAGGTTATGACAGGGGTCTCAAACTCAATTTACCTGGGGGCCACTAGATGCAGAAATTGGGTGAGGCTGGGCCGCAAGAAAAGATTTCTTAAAAAAATCTAAAATGTACTTTTTAATGAATTCACCTTCTTTGAATGGCTTTCCCGCCCTAGCAACATACTTGCCAACTCTTGTGATCTTTCCGGGAAACACCCGAATATCAGTGCCCCTCCCGACAATTTCCCGTGGCAACCATTCTCCCGGTTTTCACCCGGTCAACAATATGAAGGGTGTGCCGTGATGGCACTGCTCTTTACATGCTCTACAACCTGTCGTCTCGTCCGCTTTTCCACCATACAAACAGTGTGCTGGCCCAGTCACATTTTGTATGAGGCTTCTGCAGACCCACGGAAGTGACTGCAAGACATACTTGATCAACAGCCATACAGGTCACACTGAGGGTGGCCGTATAAACAACTTTATCACTGTTACAGATATGCGCCGCACTGTGAACCCACACCAAACAAGATTGACAAACACATTTTGGGAAGAAATACCCAGAATCCAATGCAGCCCTAACTCTTGCGGGCTACAATAGGGGGCGGGGTTGAGGAGAGCGGGGGTGTATATTGTAGCCCGGAAGAGTTAGGGCTGCACGGGATTCTGGGTATTTGTTCTGTTGTGTTACGGCGCGGTTGTTCTCCCGAAATGTGTTTGTCATTCTTGTTTGGTGTGGGTTCACAGTGAGGCGCATATTTGTAACAGTTTTAAAGTTGTTTATACGGCCACCCTTAGTGTGACCTGTACGGCTGTTGATCAACTGTCTTGGAGTCGCTTAATGCGTCTACAGAAGCCAAATACATCATGTGGCTGGGCTGGCACGCTGTTTGTACAGGCTGTAGAGGACGCTAAAGACAATGCCTCCACGGTGTCCCCTTAATATTGATATTTGAGTAATATTTGGGAGCATGATTACCCCTGGAGGGGCATTGAAAATTGGGAGTCTCCCGGAAAAATCGAGGGTATACAAGTATGATGCTGTAAAGCGCCTTTCATATAAAACTCGCGGGCCGCACCAACATTAAATTTCACACCAAGGTGCGGGCCGCAAAATAACGCAGGCCGCGTGTTTGAGACTGCTGGGTTATGACATGAAATGCATCAGTAGTGGTTTTGTGATTTATCTCGATCGTTTCTTCACTTACCATTATTTCAGACATACATGCGTCTGTTAAGGAAATAGCGTCCATCAACAACGTGGATCTTATAAAAGTCCGTAACATAAAGTTGGAAAAGTGGATCTGCAGAACAAGTCTTGCTGTCGCCAAGGTTTGTAAGACACACAGTTGTTATTTTAAATGGTGTTTTTTTTCTTTAATGAATGTTGCTTTTACAATCAGGATATTGGCCACCATGACTGTGTCAGCAACTTTAAGGATGACCCAGACCTAATGAAGTAAGTCTTAATATTAGGATAATATATAGATATTATTAAAGGTGACAGGTGCAAAACTGTTGTCATTCCATAGGTATCAGGTCTAAATGAGAAAGTCAGAAGGATTTTAGACCAACACAAAATCCCAGTACACTTCAAACCAGGCAACACCTTGAGACAGAGACTAGTGCAGGGGTCACCAACCTTTTTGAAACCAAGAGCTACTTCTTGGGTACTGATTAATGTGAAGTGCAACCAGTTTGTAATACACTTAAATAAATTGCCACACAATAAATATATATTTTTGATGACATGTTTTAAATAGGTTAAAATCCAATCTGCACTTTGTTAGAATATAGAACAAATTGGACCAAGCTATATTTCTAACAAAGACAAATCATTATTTCTTCTAGATTTTCCAGAACAAAAATTTTAAAAGAAATTCAAAAGACTTTGAAACAAGATTTAAATGTGATTCTACAGCTTTTCTAAATTTTCCAGAATATTTTGGGGAATTTTAATCATAATAAGTTTGAATAAGTATTTCACAAATATTCTTCGTCGAAAAAACAGAAGCTAAAATGAAGAATTAAATTAACATTCATTTATTATACTTTACAATAAAAAATTTACTTTAACATTGATTTAAAGGCCTACTGAAACCCACTACTACCGACCACGCAGTCTGATAGTTTATACATCAATGATGAAATATTAACATTGCAACACATGCCAATACGGCCTTTTTAGCTTACTAAATTGCAATTTTAAATTTCACGCGAGTTTATTGTTGAAAACGTCGCGGAATGATGACGCGTATGCGTGACGTCACGGACTGTAAGGAAATAGCGCTGCACCAAACACGGCTGAATGTCGTCTGCTTTAATGGCATAATTACACAGTATTTTGGACATCTGTGTTGCTGTATCTTTTGTAATTTGTTCATTTGATAATGGAGACTATAAAGAACAATGGTGTTGGTGGAAAGCAGTGGATTTCAGCTGTCTTTAGCACCGAGATACAGCCGGTGTGTCTTTGTTTGTTGTGAAGCTTTAACACAGAGCGGTCAAGCGAACATCCCCATCCAAAAACCAGCATGTTTTTGGATGGGGAAATTGTGATATATATCTTACCGGAGAAATCATTGGATTATTCGTCGTCCTGCAGCAGCTGTTTAAAAGACAGCTGTGAGCTTGGCTCCTCGGCTTCTCTCTGAGACACTGGGTGTTCACCGCAGCCATCCGACCTCGAGGTATGTCTTTACAATCTTTAAAATCTCACTAAAACACTATTAAAACAATGAGCAGATAAGGGATCTTCCAGAATTATCCTAGTAAATGTGTCTAATTACATCTGAAACGCTCACACTGCCGCAGCCCGGAGCCGTCGCTTTTTTTTTTTTCTTCTCCTAGTCCTTCACTATCAATATCCTAATTCACGAATCTTTCATCCTCGCTCAAATTAATGGGGAAATTGTCGCTTTCTCGGTCCGAATTGCTCTTACTGCTGGTGGCTCCCATTAAAAACAATGTGAATATGTGTGGAGCCCTGCAACTCGTAACGTCACGCGCACATACTCCCGGTAAAGGCAGGGCTTTTCTATTAGCGACCAAAAGTTGCGATCTTTATCATCAATGTTCTCTACTAAATCCTTTCAGCGAAAATATGGCAATATCGGGAAATGATCGGTTCAGAGCCCACATAAGGGCAAGGAAAAACTCACAACCCAGTGGGATGTCAATGTGAATGACTATGAGAAACCTTGGAGAGGACCGCAGATGTGTAGTGGCCCCCCACCCCCTTCTAGGGGGGGCTGGATGCAATGGACGTCGAGTGGGTCTAACATCATATTTTGAAAGTCCAGTCCCTAGTGGATCTAATATAATAGTGAGAGTCTAGTCCAGTGGTTCTCAGATGGGGGTACGCGTACCCCTGTGGGTACTTGAAGGTATGCCAACGGGTACGTGAGATTTTTAAAAAATATTCTAAAAATAGCAACAATTCAAAAATCCTTTGTAAATATATTTATTGAATTATAATTCAACAAAATATGAATGTAAGTTCATAAACTGTGAAAAGAAATGCAACAATGCAATATTCAGTGTTGACAGCTTATTTTTTTTGTGGACATGTTCCATAAATATGGATGTTAAATATTTATTTTTTTGTAAAGAAATGTTTTTTTTTTTTTTTTTTTTTGTCCTGTCCAGCTTCTCAAGCGAATCATATAGTTGATGTAGATGCCCATATTGGCTGTTCAGATTTACTTTACAAAAGAGAAGTGTAGAATACTTCTCTTGTTGCCTTATTTGAATTTGACTTTATTAAATGTATTTATATAATCATTTGGTGCAGCCGGGCCGGAGCCGGAGGGGATAGAAAGAGAAAAAAAGGAATACAGAGGGGGAAATTGTGGGGATAAGAGGGGGATTAGACAGAGAGACAAAAACAACAACAGCAAACACAACAATAACAACAAAAACAACAACAATAGAACAACACCAGCACATACGATATGTACAAATATGATCATAAATGTGATAGCAAAGGAGCAGTTAGTAAAATAAATAATAATATAGAAATGATAATTAGCATTTTCACACTACAACTGGAGCAATACAAATACCAATAGAAAAAGCGCTATTGATCATGAACAATACCAATAGTTTACATCTATTATCAACAATACAGTTGTTCAAATGCAACAATACGTATACATAATGATAACTAGAAAGATAAATTAAAATAAATAAAAAGGGAATACCGAAAGATGGATGGGAAGAGAGAGAGGCAACCTATCTTAATCTTGTAGATTGTTATAGTAACAATGGGTTAAGTTTTGTCAGTATGCCATGTGTTACCCAGTTTACCCTAGGGCGACAACGTTGATATATGTTTGATGAAACGTGATTATGTGCATGAGGGTAGGTATGTATATGTACTTGTATATGAACAGAATGTACTATATATTTGAATGTTTGTACAGTAAATGTATATGTACAGTATATGTATGTTTGTTTGTACAGTGAATGTATATGTACAGTATGTGAATGTTTGTTCCGTGAATGTGCGTGTAGATGGACGGACTTGGAGTATTTAGGTATGTACTGTATTTGTGTATGTATGTGGGAGCGTAGGTGCCTGTATATGTGTGTTTGTACGTACAATATATTTTACTCCTAGTGTGCGTGGGAGACAGAGTACAGCCCCAGCCCCCCAGGGAGCCCTACCCAAACAGCAGGTGTGGCGCCCAGGGAACCAGGGACCACCGGCCCCACACAGCCAGGCCGGCCAGCAACGGGAACCCCAGAGCCCGGCCCGCTGCGCCGCCCGGAAGAGCCAGCAGCAGGCCGCAGACAGACGCGCCCGGCAGAGGACAGGGCACGAGAGAAGCAGCGGACGGCCAGTCCCCAAGACAGCGAGAGATAACCCCCCACACGGGCAGAAAGACGGGACGCCCCGTCCGGGGGAACCCAGAGACTCCCCGCAACCGGACGGGAAGACCGCCCCCACGACCCCACCCCTAACCCCGGGGAGCACGGCGCGGTCCACACCAGGCCACCCCACCCAAATCGGCCGCCACAGGTCCACCCAGCGCAGGGCCGCGGGAACCACCCGCCCCACCTGCAGGGACCCCCACGATGGAGATGGAACGATCAGCAACCGCCCTGTCAAACCCCCCCGAGGGAGAGGGGAAAAAAGAAAAAAATATATAAAAAATAATAAAATTTAAAAAAACATAGTTAATATATACAAATTATAAATAATAATACAATTAAATTATATATATACATATAAATATAAACATACATATATACTCATATACATACACATACATACATGCATGTATACAATACATATATGTATATATACACATACATACACACACACATACATTTACACACACATACATACATATATATACATATACACACATACAAATACACATACACATATATATATATACATACAAGATATACATATATATATACATACATACATACACACATATACATACATACATGCACACTTACACATATATACATACACATACATATACACACATACCTCCGTATACATATATACACAAAAAAACAGATTTAAAATAAGATCACAGACATGCTGACACACAACATCACTACCCCAGCAGCTGGCCGTCTCGCAGCAACTCTGAATACCCTGCCGCTCCAATCTACCACAATGGATGAGGGGACAAGACCCAGCCGGCCCCAACCAAGACAGGCACCCGGATGGGTTGGACGGTGGGACCCAGGAGCTCCAGACATGCAACTCGGATGCAGTAGCCTGAGGCGCCGACCCCGATTGACCAGCAGGCCCAGAGCGTATCCCCAGAAATATACACACATACATACATATATACATCCATTTACATCTGTATATACCTATACACATACCGACATACATACATATTATATCCATCCATCCATCCATCCATCATTTTCCGCTTATCCGAGGTCGGGTCGCGGGGGCAGCAGCCTAAGCAGGGAAGCCCAGACTTCCCTCTCTCTAGCCACTTCGTCTAGCTCTTCCCGGGGGATCCCGAGGCGTTCCCAGGCCAGCCGGGAGTCATAGTCTTCCCAACGTGTCCTGGGTCTTCCCCGTGGCCTCCTACCAGCTGGACGTGCCCTAAACACCTCCCTAGGGAGGCGTTCGGGTGGCATCCTGACCAGATGCCCGAACCACCTCATCTGGCTCCTCTCGATGTGGAGGAGCAGCGGCTTTACGTTGAGCTCCTCCGGGATGGCAGAGCTTCTCACCCTATCTCTAAGGGAGAGCCCCGCCACCTGGCGGAGGAAACTCATTTCGGCCGCTTGTACCCGTGATCTTATCCTTTCGGTCATGACCCAAAGCTCATGACCATAGGTGAGGATGGGAACGTAGATCGACCGGTAAATTGAGAGCTTTGCCTTCCGGCTCAGCTCCTTCTTCACCACAACGGATCGATACAACGTCCGCATTACTGAAGACGCCGCACCGATCCGCCTGTCGATCTCACGATCCACTCTTCCCCCACTCGTGAACAAGACTCCTAGGTACTTGAACTCCTCCACTTGGGGCAGGGTCTCCTCCCCAACCCGGAGATGGCACTCCACACTTTTCCAGGCAAGAACCATGGACTCGGACCTGGAGGTGCTGATTCTCATTCCGGTCGCTTCACACTCGGCTGCGAACCGATCCAGTGAGAGCTGAAGATCCAGGCAAGATGAAGCCATCAGGACTACATCATCCGCGAAAAGCAGGGACCCAATCCCGTGGCCACCAAACCGGATCCCCTCAACGCCTTGGCTGCGCCTAGAAATTCTGTCCATAAAAGTTATGAACAGAATTGGTGACAAAGGACAGCCTTGGCGGAGTCCAACCCTCACTGGGAACGTGTCCGACTTACTGCCAGCAATGCGGACCAAGCTCTGATACTGATCATACAGGGAGCGGACTGCCACAATAAGACAGTCCGGTACTCCATACTCTCTGAGCACTCCCCACAGGACTTCCCGAGGGACACGGTCAAATGCCTTCTCCAAGTCCACAAAGCACATGTAGACTGGTTGGGCAAACTCCCATGCACCCTCAAGAACCCTGCCGAGAGTATAGAGCTGGTCCACAGTTCCACGACCAGGACGAAAACCACACTGTTCCTCCTGAATCCGAGGTTCGACTATCCGGCGAATCCTCCTCTCCAGTACACCTGAATAAACCTTACCGGGAAGGCTGAGGGGTGTGATCCCACGATAGTTGGAACACACCCTCTGGTCCCCCTTCTTAAAGAGAGGGACCACCACCCCGGTCTGCCAATCCAGAGGTACCGCCCCCGATGTCCACGCGATGCTGCAGAGTCTTGTCAACCAAGACAGCCCCACAGCATCCAGAGCCTTAAGGAACTCCGGGCGGATCTCATCCACCCCCGGGGCCTTGCCGCAGAGGAGCTTTTTAACTACCTCAGCGACCTCAGCCCCAGAAATAGGAGAGTCCACCACAGATTCCCCAAGCACCGCTTCCTCAAAGAAAGACGTGTTGGTGGGATTGAGGAGGTCTTCGAAGTATTCCCTCCACCAACCCACAACATCCGCAGTCGAAGTCAGCAGAACACCATCCGCACCATACACGGTGTTGATAGTGCACTGCTTCCCCTTCCTGAGGCGACGTATGGTGGTTATGAATCGCTTCGAAGCCGTCTGGAAGTCGTTTTCCATGGCTTCCCCGAACTCTTCCCATGTCCGAGTTTTTGCCTCCTCGACCGCTAAAGCTGCACACCGCTTGGCCCGTCGGTACCCGTCCACTGCCTCCGGAGTCCTCTGAGCCAAAAGAACCCGATAGGACTCCTTCTTCAGCTTGACGGCATCCCTCACTGCTGGTGTCCACCAACGGGTTATGGGATTATCGCCACGACAGGCACCAACAACATTGCGGCCACAGCTCCAATCAGCCGCCTGGACAATAGAGGTTCGGAACATGGTCCACTCGGACTCAATGTCCCGCACCTCCCTCGTGACATGTTCAAAGTTCTCCCGGAGGTGTGAATTGAAACTCTCTCTGACAGGAGACTCTCCCAGACGTTCCCAGCAGACCCTCACAATGCGTTTGGGCCTGCCAGGTCTGTCCGGCATCCTCCCCCACCATCGCAGCCAACTCACCACCAGGTGGTGATCGGTAGAAAGCTCCGCCCCTCTCTTCACCCGAGTGTCCAGAACATGAGGCCGCAAATCCGATGACACAACTACAAAGTCGATCATGGAACTGCGGCCTAGGGTGTCCTGGTGCCAAGTGCACATATGGACACCCTTATGTTTGAATATGGTGTTTGTTATGGACAATCCGTGACGAGCACAAAAGTCCAATAACAAAACACCACTCGGGTTTAGATCCGGGCGACCATTCTTCCCAATCACGCCTCTCCAGGTTTCACTGTCGTTGCCAACATGAGCGTTGAAGTCCCCCAGTAGGACAAGGGAATCACCCGGGGCAGCACTTTCCAGTACTCCCTCGAGTGTACCCAAAAAGGGTGGGTATTCTGAACTGCTGTTTGGTGCGTAAGCACAAACAACAGTCAGGACCCGTCCCCCCACCCGAAGGCGAAGGGAAGCTACCCTCTCGTCCACTGGGTTGAACTCAAACGTGCAGGCTTTGAGCCGGGGGACAACAAGAATTGCCACCCCAGCCCGTCGCCTCTCACTGCCGGCAACGCCAGAGTGGAAGAGGGTCCAGTCCCTCTCGAGAGGACTGGTTCCAGAGCCCTTGCTGTGCGTCGAGGTGAGTCCGACTATATCCAGCCGGAACTTCTCTACCTCGCGGACTAGCTCAGGCTCCTTCCCCCCCAGTGAGGTGACGTTCCACGTCCCAAGAGCTAGCTTCTGTAGCCGAGGATCGGACCGCCAAGTGCCCTGCCTTCGGCTGCCGCCCAGCTCACAATGCACCCGACCTCTATGGCCCCTCCTATGAGTGGTGAGCCCATTGGAGGGATGACCCACGTTGCCTCTTCGGGCTGTGCCCGGCCGGGCCCCGAGCAGGAGACAAGACAGGAGGACTGGAGTTCCATAGGAGGCGTCCTTATCCCCCCTTGCCATGTATCCCCGCAGGACAACCCCCCAAAGTCTTATACATGTGTGAGTGTGTGTGCTATAAGTAGGAGAAGTAGAGGGCCCGGACATACGCCCCCCCCCCCCCCTAGTCCATGCAGGCGACAACCAGGAACTACGGCCAGAAGGCCACCGCCCTCCCCCACGGCCCGTGACCTACACCAGACCACTTTAAGAGGACGCCATGCGAGTCCACACCCTGCCAAACAAAGACAGCACCCGCCCAGCCCAACCCAACCCTGCAGAGTCCTTACTGGCAACCGAATGCAGAAAAACTGCACAGCCCCCATGCCCAATGCAAATACTGCACCCTGGCCATCCACACAGCAACGTGGCCATACGAGTCCCGGCCAGGGGACGGAGCCTCTCAATGGGGGAAGAAGCCAATGCATCCCGTCCGCACGTCAGTATTCAAACCAGCCGGCAAGCCAACGCCAGCCATCCCCCACAACCCCACAAGAGCGCAGACACCAATCACAGCAATCCCAACCGCTGGTAGCACCACAGCAACCATCACCACTACTGCCCGCTCGCAGTACAAACACCCGCGGTCGCCAGAGCCGACCGGGGCCGAAACTGTGAAAAGAAATGCAACAATGCAATATTCAGTGTTGACAGCAAGATATTTTGTGGACATGTTCCATAAATAGTGATGTTAAGGATTTCTTTTTTGTGAAGAAATGTTTAGAATTAAGTTCATGAATCCAGATGGATCTTTATAACAATCCCCAAAGAGGGCACTTTAAGTTGATGATTGCTTCTACAGGACTGTCTCTGAAAATTAGAATATTGTGATAAAGGCCTTTATTTTCTGTAATGCAACTAAAAACATGAAAATATCATACATTCTGGATTCATTACAGATCAACTGAAATTTTGCAAGCCTTTTATTATTTTAATATGGCTGATTATGGCATACAGCTTAAGAAATCTCAAAAATCCTATCTCAAAAAATTTGAATATTTCCTCAGACCAAGTAAAAAAAAAAAGGTTTATAACAGCAAAACAAAATCAAACATTTGAAAATGTCAATTAATGCACTCAGTATTTGTTTGGGAATCCTGTATCCTATTGGGTCTGGTGTCTTTCAGCTTCTTCTTCACAATACCCCACAAATTCTCTATGAGGTTCAGGTCAGGGGAGTTGGCAGGCCAATGGAGGACAGTAATGCCATGGTCAGTACGCCAGTTACTGCTGGTTTTGGTACTGTGGACAGGTGCCAGATCATGCTGGAAAATTAAATCATCATCTGCATAGAACTTTACAACAGATGGAAGCATGTACACAGCTGCATTGACTCTGGACTTGATGAAACACAGTGGACCAAAACCAGCAGCTGACATGGCTCCCCAAACCATTGCTGACTGAAGGAACTTGTTGTGTAGAGTTCAGGAGTGGCTTGACCATGGGAATACGGCTATTGAAGCTGTAACTGTTGAAAAGCTCTATGGAGATAATGATTTCATTTTCCAGCATGATCTGGCACCTGTCTACAGTTGTATTATAGAAAATAAAAGACTTTATCACAATATTTTAATTTTCTGAGACAGTCCTGTATGTGTAGAAATCTTTATTTATAATTGAATCACTTTTTTGATTTTTAACAAGTTTTTAGTTATTTGTATATCTTTTTTTCCAAATAGTTCAAGAAAGACCTCTACAAATGAGCAATATTTTGCACTGTTATACAATTTAATAAATCAAAAACTGATGAGATAGTGCTTTATTTTATTTCTTTATCTCTTTTCAACCAAAAATGCTTTGCTCTGATTAGGGGGTGCTTGAATTAAAAACATGTTCACAGGGGGTACATCACTGAAAAAAGGTTGAGAACCACTGGTTTAGTCCATGGTGGGGCCAGCAGGAGACCATCCCGAGCGGAGACGGGTCAGCAGCGAGGAGATGTCCCCAACCGATGCACAGGCGAGCGGTCCACCCAAGGTCCCGACTCTGGACAGCCAGCACTTTATCCATGGCCACCGGACCTGTGCCCTCCCTCCACAAGGGAAAGGAGGGCAGAGGAGAAAAGAAAACAAACGGCAGATCAACTGGTCTAAAAAGGGGGTCTATTTAAAGGCTAGAGTATACAAATGAGTTTTAAGATGGGACTTAAATGCTTCAAATTTTATCCGACCAATCTAAGTCTATGAGCATGAACTGATAAAGCCTACTCGAATGAGAGGCGAAACGTCTTCTAAAACAAACCAAACAGTCCATTTGCGATTGAATGAATGCCCTGAGATTACAAAGACCTGGGTGAATGACAACATTCATAGACATTGACCAAGTCTGTGCTATTTGTCGCTGTCAGGGTGGTTTACATGCTGCAAGATTACACCACAGATGATGCTGTTTGCCTCCTCCGTGACATCTTGTCTGCTGAAATCTGGGTGAGTCTTCCATTACAGTCTTCCATTACATTGAGCGTCAAAGCAGTTGCTGAATCTGCTGTGTCTTACGTTCTCCCCCTATCACAGCCTCTCAGCGGTTCAGGGCCACGTTTGACATTTTATCATAGAACCCGAGCGCTCCTTTGCCTAGTGCGACTCGCCGATGCCGCCACACTTGAGACGCAGTTAAAAATCAACCGGAGTGAAATCGAGTAAGCCGGGGCCCATTGTTTGACTCATTTATTTCCAGCTGTGTATAAAGCATTTACTGTATATCCACAGCTACTACGTGAAGTGCCACATCTTTGTCACCCGCCTGGAAGCTCTGAACATTCCCCACACAGTGAAGTCGTTCCACAGCAGCCCCAAAGAGGGCTTGATTAAAGGCCTGTGGAAGAACCACAGCCATGAGCCACAGGTACTTTTTCTGACCTACAGTTCCACACACTGCAAAAAGTCAGTGTTCAAAAACAAGAAAAAAAAAATACAAAAATGAGGGGTATTTTACTTGAACTAAGCAAAATTAATCTGCCAATAGAACAAGAAAATTTGGCTTTTCAAGACTTTCCAAAACAAGTAAAATTAAAGTTGCAAGCAGCGATGGACGGGACCGACTTTTGCTGGTGTTTCCTGTCTTTACCCATTCAACATATCTTTATCTGCACATTACCTACCTTCCCTGCATCCTGGGGTTACACTGGTGCTTCTTTCTTTCACCCATACACGCTGGTGCTTCCTGCCATCACCCGGACAGCATATCTTAACCTGCACATTACCTACCTTCTCTTGTATCTTGGTGTCAAACTGGTGCCTCCTTCTTTCACCCAGTCAACATATCTTTGCACATCACTGAGTTAGAAGCAGTTTTGTCTGAGCAGGAGGCCACCATTTTGTGACAGCAGTACACACAACAGCACAAGGACAACATATCTTTACCTGCACCTACCTTCTCTGTATCCTGGAGTCAAACTGGTGCCTCCTTCTTTCACCCAGTCAACGTATCTTTACCCGCACAGTACCTACCTTCTCTGCATTGTGTGGTCACGCTGGTGCTTCCTGCTTTTAAGCGGCCATCTTGAGACGGCATCAGCGCAGCAGCATCAGCGCAGTAGTTCTTTGAATGCTTGTAAAATCAAAACCGGAGCAGTTAGAAAAACTCTTTGCGCAAGTTTTAATCAGAAGGGTGAACTCTCTTTCCTGTGCAAGTTTGAAGCCGACATAACAAACATGCTCAGAGGAGATAATGTTTGAAAAAAGGTGACAGGTTTTTACAAAACTTTTGTTTTGGAGGGGTAATTGCCAAATTCCTGTTGATTTTTGCTGAAGGATGTAAATGAATGAAATGCAGGTCTAAGTGAGACCTTCGTAGAGGTTTCTGTTTCATGTCTCCACGACATTCCTACCGGAAGTTACAAGTAGTTTCTTCTGTGTTTTCTTCCTAGGAGCAGTTTTGTCTGTGTTTTATTCTTAGGGGGCGCTAGAGCGCAATTTTGAGTTTTGGGGGTTTGGTTTTTTATTAGATAGCAATTTTCGCCAGTCCTGATGTGTGTGTCCTGTTTGGTGAGTTTTGGAGCATTTTAAAGGGGTCAAATTACAGCTCAAAGAGGCAAAAATGACGTTTTTTAGGAAACTTTTGTTTTGAATGGATTTTTGCCAACTTCTTGTTGATTTTTCCTGAAGGAGGTCAGTGTATGAAATCTAGGTCTGAGACCTACATAGAGGTTTTTCTTTCATGTCTCTATGACATTCCTAACGGAAGGTACATGCAGTTTTGTCTGTGTTTTTATACCCAATCATGGCACCCACCTGTTCCCAATTAGCCTGCACACCTGTGGGATGTTCCAAAAGAGTGTTTGATGAGCATTCCTCAACTTTATCAGTATTCACTGCCACCTTTCCCAACTTTTTTGTCACGTGTTGCTGGCATCAAATTCTAAAGTTAATGATTATTTGCAATAAAAAGAATGTTTATCAGTTTGAACATCAAAAATTTTGTCTTTGTAGCATATTCAACTGAATATGGGTTGAAAAGGATTTGCAAATCATTGTATTCCGTTTATATTTACATCTAACACAATTTCCCAACTCATATGGAAACAAGGTTTGTAGTTTGTCCCACTTTCTTCATCTTACATTATTAAGTCACTGTCACATCACCCGGCCCGTGTTTTTAGCGTTCTCAAAATATAGCCTCTGGAACAAGTTAGTTAAATGGCCGCTTGTTTCATTTTTATTTTTTTTTGCACTCACCACAAGAACTGTCATCCCAAAACACCTTCTGACTATTTTCAGGCTGTGCGCTTGGTGGCAGATATGTGCCTGGAGTACAAGGTGTACGACACGCAGCTATGGAACAGTCTTCTTCAGAAGATGCTTGGCTTCAACTTGGTGAGAACATGTGCATCATGCATTGATTCATATATTTGGCCATACGCTCTGTTGACAATGAATAATATGAAGTTGTGTGCAGCAAAATAATGCGCATGTTTCTCTGTTTTTGCAGATTAGCGATCTCCAGAATGTGCTAGAAACAGTGGTTTCCGTTCCAGCTCTTTGGGAGGTTGTGTTTCACATAAAAATTAAGATTCGGTGCCTCAATTTATGAGCTTAACTGGTACTGTGATGCAGCACTTAACTCAAAACACATGTAATTTAAAATCCCCCAAAACCACACAATTTTAACATGTCACATGCCTTTTAAATAAAATAAAAAAACTTAGGTAAGAAATATTGTATAAAAAACAGAACAATAAAATGTACTACAAAATACAGTAGTTATTTGAAGTAATGGCATGATAATGTACATAATTTATGATTGAAAGCGGAATTCTATCTCCTTCCAGCTGTTTTCTGCCAAACACACCATCAGCAGCTTCTCTAAACTTAATGTCTGCCACTGCGATATTATTTTAACATTCTTGGCTGGCGTTGTAGTCATTCTGCTTCAGTATGATGCAGACTCGCAGTGAAATGCTCAAATTGCTCTGCCAGGTTTGCAACACCGTCGTGTTTTTGATGATTTCTTTATTTAATTCAATGAAAAGCATTCACCTTTTAGCACTGTCCTGCACACTCACTTTTTTCCTTGCCATGGTTGGAAAGCGGGCAGCACGGTGAAACGGGGGTTAGTGCATGTGCCTCACAATACGAAGGTCCTGAGTTTAATCCCGGGCTCGGGATCTTACTGTGTGGAGTTTGTATGTTCTCCCCGTGACTGCATGGGTTCCCCCCGGGTACTCCGGCTTCCTCCCACCTCCAAAAACATGCACCTGGGGATAGGTTGATTGGCAACACTAAATGGTCCCTAGTGTGTGAATGTGAGTGTGAATGTTGTCTGTCCATCTGTGTTGGTCCTTCGATGAGGTGGCGACTTGTCCAGCGTGTACCCCACTTTCTGCCCGAATGCAGCTGAAGTAGGCTCCAGCACCCCCCACGACCCTAAAAGGGACGAGCGGTAGAAAATGAATGGATGGTTGGAAAGCAGAGTTATTTAGGAAGATATTGTAAACCATCCGTCATATGTAACCGTCGTAGCAGTAGGCCTGCTAGGCTAATAACAGCGGCCGTTACATTAATTTAAAAAAACTCACCTTGAGATGGCTCAGTAGATTATAAAGCCAGTGTTAATTTTTTACAGTCTTTTTTTTTTTGTTCAGGATTTTACAGTCATTAACGATCGTAAGACCACCATCATTCCCTCCTCTTGTATCTTCTCTTCCAGGTTTGCCTATTTTTGTGTGTTCCGGTCATTGCTATGGTGGTTGCTAATTATCTTCTTTCATTTTTGATCACATGTGTTGGTGCAAGATTTCGGCTTACACCAGGCACGCTGGTGGCACACAATCGTAATGTGTGCGGAGTGCTGCGGTGAATAATCCTAACGCACCATACGGATAAAGATTTTTTTATCGGCGGTCACTCGAACGAGTATGACGATCCTCCTGGTAGGGGTTGATCCCTTTATGGAGGATGCCTGTGGGTGACTTTGTTTTACGTGGGGAGACTGGTGCATATACAGTCACCACACGATCCTTGACAGAATCGGGTCAGGGTCCAGTGGCATAGAGATTCAGACAATTGACGACTGGGGACCCTTTTCTGCTGAAGCCTTCATCCGCCATCGCAGCCGTTGTGGTAGTTCTTAAATCTACCGTCTTCCGCCTGCTCCGCCGTTGAGGTCTTCACCGTATCCCTGGCTAGGGGGCAGTCAGGTACTAGGCCTTTGCCAAGGGCCCCCCGGGGTAACAGTAGTAAAAAACGGTTAACATCCTAGTGCCCCAAGACCCCATAGCGGAGCCTCCACTGCTGGTTGCACTTTAACGTCATGCCCAGGACACAAAATATTAGGGGTGTAACGGTACACAAAATTTTCGGTTCGGTACATACCTCGGTTTAGAGGTCACGGTTCGGTTCATTTTCAGTACAGTAAGAAAACAACAAAATATAAAAAAAATGTGTTATTTCCATCCATTTTCTACCGCTTATTCCCTTTTGGGGTCGCGGGGGGCGCTGGCGCCTATCTCAGTTACAATCGGGCGGAAGGCGGGGTACACCCTGGACAAGTCGCCACTTCATCACAGGGCCAACACAGATAGACAGACAACATTCACACTCACATTCACACTCTAGGGCCAATTTAGTGTTGCCAATCAACCTATCCCCAGGTGCATGTCTTTGGAAGTGGGAGGAAGCCGGAGTACCCGGAGGGAACCCACGCATTCACGGGGAGAACATGCAAACTCCACACAGAAAGATCCCGAGCCTGGATTTGAACCCAGGACTGCAGGACCTTCGTATTGTGAGGCAGACGCACTAACCCCTCTGCCACCGTGTTATTTATTTACCAAATTTGTTAACAATGGCATAACATGCATATACACAGAGGGTCCATTGCCAGGGTTGATGTGGTCAACATATAAAAAATAAGATCAGGCTCAGAATTGGTTTTTTAACAAAACCTTTCTACATACAAACCCTGTTTCCATAGCAGTTGGGAAATTGTGTTGGATGTAAATACAAACGGAATACAATGATTTGCAAATCCTTTTCAAACCATATTCAATTAAATGCACTACAAAGACAAGATCTTTGATGTCCAAACTCATAAACTCATAAAGGGCATGTTCACCACGGTGTTACATCACCTTTTCTTTAAACAACACTCAATAAACATTTGGGAACTGAGGAAACTAATTGTTGAAGCTTTGAAAGTGGAATTCTTTCCCATTCTTGTTTTATGTAGAGCTTCAGTCATTCAACAGTCTGGGGTCTCCGCTGTCATATTTTACGCTTCATAATGCGTCACACATTTTCGATGTGAGACAGGTCTGGACTGGAGGGGGGTTAGGAAAGTACACGCACTCTTTTTTTTACAAAGCCACGCTGTTGTAACACGTGCTGAATGTGGCTTGGAATTGTCTTGCTGAAATAAGCAGGGGCCTCCATGAAAAAGACGGCGCTTAAATGGCAGCATATGTTGTTCCAAAACCTGTATGTACCTTTTAGCATTAATTGTGCCTTCACAGATGTGTAAGTTACTCATGCCTTGGGCACTAATGCACCCCCATACCATTACAGATGCTGGCCTTTGAACTTTGCATCGATAACATTCTGGATGGTTAACTTCCCTTTTGGACACGATGACGAATAATTCCAAAAACAATTTGAAATGTGGACTAATCAGACCACAGAACACTTTTCCACTTTGCATCAGTCCATCTTAGATGATCTCGGGCCCAGAGAAGCTGGTGGCGTTTCTGGATGTTGTTGATAAATGGCTTTCGCTTTGCATAGTAGAGCTTTAACTTGCACTAACAGATGTAGTGACAAACTGTATTTAGTGACAGTGGTTTTCTGAAGTGTTCCTGAGCCCATGTGGTGATATCCTTTAGAGATTGATGTCTGTTTTTGATACAGTGCCATCTAAGGGATCGAAGGTCACGGTCATTCAATGTTGGTTTCCGGCCATGCCGCTTACGTGGAGTGATTTCTCCAGATTTTCTGAACCTATTGATGATATTGTGGACCGTAGATGTTGAAATCCCTAAATTTCTTGCAATTGCACTTTGAGAAACGGTGTTCTTAAACTGTTTGACTGCTTGCTCACGCAGTTGTGGACAAAGGGGTGTACCTCGCTCCATCCTTTCTTGTGAAAGACTGAGCATTTTTTGGGAAGCTGTTTTTATACCCAATCATGGCACCCACCTGTTACCAATTAGCCTGCACACCTGTGGGAGGTTCCAAATAAGTGTTTGATGAACATTCCTCAACTTTAACAGTATTTATTGCCACCTTTCCCAACTTCTATGTCACATGTTGCTGGCATCAAATTCTAAAGTTAATAATTATTTGTAACAACAAAAAAAGTTTATCAGTTTGAACATCAAATATGTTGTCTTTGTAGCATATTCATATGAATATGGGTTGAAAAGGATTTGCAAATCATTGTATTCCGTTTACATTTACATCGAACACAATTTCCCAACTCATATGGAAACGGGGTTTGTATAAAGTGCTTTTTTTGATTGATTGATCGAGACTTTTATTAGTAGGTTACACAGTACAGTACATATTCCTATAATTGACCAATAACTGGTAACACCGCAATAAGTCTTTCAACTTGTTTAAGTCGGGGTTCACGTTAATCATCATTAAACTGCCTCAAGTTGTTGCTGAGATTACATAAAATGACAAAACTTTTCTTTTACATGTGAAAAGTGACACATTAAACAGCTTCAAGGCAACTCAGCCTCAGATTAACTCCCCCCACCACCTCCCCACCCCAGCTTGGCAGTAAGAGGATATATGGGCTCATTTTTCTTCCACCATAGAAGTGGGTCAAAATCTAGTTTTTAATGCAATGTGGTTTTTAATCGGCTGCTAAAAAAACATTTGTTATTGCTTTAGCCCTGCCTGACTCTCCAAGGGGAGGCTGCTTGAACGGGTTAGCGTGTTTGACGTGTTGTCAGAAGCAGCTGCTGAACAATGTTGGCGAACCTCCGTCCACCGTTGTTGTATCGCGCAGCCAAAGTGTTCTCAAACGGGAGATCCTAACGAGGCAGGAAGGTCTTCCAGCCCTGGCTTTTCCATGTCGTCCTCGCCCGATCGCTGCTAGCATGCCCTGTGTTGTGCCTCGGTGTACATTGTTTACCCAACGTGCGGTATGCTACTTTATATGTCCGTGCGGAAACTTGTTCGGTACACCTCCGAACCAAACATAAACCCTCCGTACCGAAACGGTTCAATACAAATACTTGTACCGTTACACCCCTACAAAACATATATAAAGCATCAAAATATATAAACGGCTCAATGTCTGTTTTTTTTTTAAACCTTTTGTGTCTGTAACATTAAAAAAAAATCACTGAAGATTCAGAAAATCTTTGTGTGTACTAGCCTTAAGACCAAATGTGGCATTCGCTATGCCAACAATGGATGGGATGATTGCATTTCACATTTCTACTTCTTAACTTAAGCAGAACAATTTGCTGAGAGAGATCTCTTACCTCAAAACACTCTTAAATTGAGGTACCACTGTATATGTACGTATTGTATATACATCGAGCTCCATTATTGTGACTAATTCTGTCCTCCCTTTCCAGATCTCCAGTTTCTCCAGGACCTGGAAGAGTGTACTACTTGCACCTTTTGTTTCAGGTATTCCTTTGATAATAAACACTGTAGTAGTTAACATATTTGTTTTTTTCCATTACTCTTTGCATTAAAACACTCTAGTTCAGTGGTCCCCAACTTTTTTTTGCACCAGGGACCGGTTTAATGTAGGCATTATTTTCAGGGACCCGCTTTCCTTTTGTGCCAGATAAACACAGCAAAAATAAGTGTATGAAAAATACAAGTCACTATAACGCTGAATTAGTGGGAGCCCTGGGCTTGTTGCTTGGCAATGAGATGCAGATGGTAATCAGCCTTTGGCTATAATCTGTCACATTTATAGTTCATATGGTCATTAATGTGCATTGTATCATGTCACACAGTTATGACAAACGGCAAGGAGTTTTATTGTACATCTATAAACAAGCTTATTGGTGTGTCTAGTGCAGGCGTGCCCACACTTTTTCTGCAGGCGAGCTACTTTTCAATTGACTGAGTCGAAGGATTCTACTTAATTCATATATATAATTTATATATTTAATTTTTTATGAAAGAGACATTTTCGTCAAAGGTGTTTATTGATAACACAAGCATGTTTAACACATATAGATTTATTTTGTTTTATGAAGACAAGAATATAAGTTGGTGTATTACCTGATTCTGATGACTTACATTGATTGGAATCAGACAGTAGTGCTGATAACGTCCACATTTTCGAATGGAGGAGAGAAAAAGTCCTCCTTTCTGTACAATACCACATGAAAGTGGTTAGTTTTAGGCATCTTATTTGTCCAGCTTCCATACTAGTTTTTATACATTTTGCAAGAAATACATTGACGGCCAACTCCGTAGCTTGCTATCTTGTGCACGCCAGATTTCTGAGACTCTTATTTTGTTAGCGCAGGCAGGATGAAGCAGGGCTTTTATTGTGAAGACTGCAACTGTGCAGTCTGTCTTTAGGGTTTTGACAGCAGGTACGGCGCGAAAGTGTTGAAAAAAAAAGTGTTTCTCGCCCTCCTCTCGATCATATTTTCTTAATAATGATCTGGCAGCAGCTAGCGTCATCTCAGAAGCCGTGCCGTGAATATCAATCAAATGATGAAAGTGACTTTGTTGTAACGATTGATGATCACCAATGTTTAGGTTTATTTTTTTAATGCTTGGTTTGCGATCGACTGGCGGACCCTCCACGATCGACATAATGGGTACCCCTGGTCTAGTGAGAATGGAGAAAGTTAAGTGTGAGAAAATGCAGTCTTTTATAAGTTATTTAATGGTTCCCTGCAGCCCGGTAGCAAATGCGTCACGGACCGGTAGTTGGGGACCACCACTCTAGTTGTGTGGTGCTTCAAGAGATTGAGCTAAACTCAATTAAACTCAACCATTCAGCGGAAACTAATGCCTGGTTTGGTTACAGCTTCTTTGCCTTTGAGCGCTGATCAGCAAGCAACACTCTACAGGAACTTTGTTCTCCTCCTAAAGTATGTACTTTTTTATTTTATTTTCCCTTACATGCACCATTTTTATATTTCCTTAATACAAACCCTGTTTCCATATGATTTGGGGAATTGTGTTGGATGTAAATATAAACGGAATACAATGATTTGCAAATCCTTTTCAACCCATATCCGATTGAATGCACTACAAAGACAAGATATTTGATGTTCAAACTCATAAACTTTTTTTTTTTTTTGCAAATAATAATTAACTTAGAATTTCATGGCTGCAACACGTGCCAAAGTAGTTGGAAAAGGGCATGTTCACCACTGTGTGACATCATCTTTTCTTTTAACAACATTCAAAATACCTTTGGGAACTGAGGAAACTAATTGTTGAATTGTTGCACAGTAGAGCTTTAACTTGCACTTACAGATGGAGCGACGATCTGTATTTAGTGACAGTGGTTACTGAAGTGTTCCTGAGCCCATGTGGTGATATCCTTTAGAGATTGATGTCGGTTTTTGTTACAGTGCCTTCTGAGGGATTGAAGGTCACGGTCATTCAATGTTGGTTTCCGGCCATGCCGCTTACATGGAGTGATTTCTCCAGATTCTCTGAACCTTTTGATGGTATGATGGACCGTAGATGTTGAAATCCGTAAATTTCTTGCAATTGCACTTTGAGAAACGTTGTTCTTAAACTGTTTGACTATTTGCTCACGCAGTTGTGAACAAAAGGGTGTACCTCGCCCCATCCTTTCTTGTGAAAGACTGAACATTTTTTGGGAAGCTGTATTTATACCCAATCATGGCACTCACCTGTTCCCAATTACCCTGCACACCTGTGGGATGTTCCAAATAAGTGTTTCATGAGCATTACTCATCTTTATTAGTATTTATTGCCACCTTTCCCAACTTATTTGTCACCTGTTGTTGGCATCAAATTCTAAAGTTAATGATCATTTGCAAAAAAAAAAAAAGTTTATCACTTTGAACATCAAATATGTTGTCTTTGTAGCATATTCAACTGAATATGGGTTGAAAATGATTTGCGAATCATTGTATTCCGTTTATATTTACATCTAGTGAAGTGAAGTGAATTATATTTATATGGCGCTTTTCTCTAGTGACTCAAAGCGCTTTACATAGTGAAACCCAATATCTAAGTTACATTTAAACCAGTGTGGGTGGCATTGGGAGCACGTGGGTAAAGTGTCTTGCCCAAGGACACAACGGCAGTGACTAGGATGGCGGAAGCGGGAATCGAACCTGCGACCCTCAAGTTGCTGGCACGGCCACTCTACCAACCGAGCTATACCGCCTAACACAATTTCCCAACTCATATGAAAACGGGGTTTGTATGATATCCCCAGCCTCCTTTTACCCACAAAGTATTTCTTTGCCTGTCTGTACTTATTTTGGGATTGCTATCTTTTCAAAGGTGTCCGTTCTTGTTGAATTTGGAACTAATCGGAATTGCCAAAGGCTTCGCACAGTTCAACCTGCTGGCCTTTGCCCTGGGGACTCTCCTCCTCATCCCCTGTGCCAGCAAGAAAGCTCAGCAGATTGAAGTAAGCACACCCGCTTCTGTTCAGACCAGATATTCTGCCTTTGGGTCTAATTGGTTTCAATCTCACTATAGCATCCTCAGACCCAATTTTCTGCTTATTGGTTTGATTTCTATCAAACCTATTGCCTTTGATTCTTTGTTCAGTGTCTACGTCTTATGTGTGTGTCTTATCAGAACCATTCTCTTAGGAACTGGGCGATATACTCGATATATTTCGGGTTTGTCCCTGTGCGATACAGAAAATGACTATATCGTGATGTTTGAGTATGTATTTGCTTTTAGCTGCGGGCATTGCATTACAGGCTTTTTTCAGTTTTCTTGTCTCTCCTTCTCACAGAGACTTAAAACAAGCGCACTTTCTTACATACGTCACATACTGTCGCGTCATACGCTCTCGCTGAGCAGAGAGGTAGCAGCATGGGTAACATTAGCTGTGATGCTAGCGGAATGGTGCGAGTGGTAATACGAGAGAAAGAAGGTGCGAATCTGGTAACAAATGAAGGAAGAATTAATTCCTAAGAAAAACAGCAAGGGGTCCATCGTCTGGCGGTGGTTTGGCTTCAAGCGGTGAAGATTTCGAACAAGTATGCGGCAAAACCGTTGCTACAAAACATAGCACCTACTGCTAATTTGCAGCATCATTTGAAAAGTCACCTGCTAGAGAATGAAGAGTGCTTGAAACTCCGCATGTCAACATCTCCGTTCGGTGCCACACCATCAAAATGCCGAGGCAAACATTTCTAGATCAACACCGTATGAAAAAAATAGTCAACAACAAAAGGAGATAATGTCCGCAGGAACCTACCACATAGCGAAGGACGAACACTATTTCCTATTATGCAGCTCGTTTTTATTTGACAGTTATGGAAATATCTTGTGTGACACAAAATTGCACTTTATTTGTTTTCAACTATTGTAGTGGCGTTCTGTACAAAAGGTGCTCTTTAATTTAGTGTTGTTTTGATATGTCATCTTAGTGACATCATGCACAAAAGTGCACTCATAGCTTGTTTTAAAATATCTGACAATTTTGCGCTTTCTGTTTTGGAAATGACATGAATGTTTGTGCCACTGCTTAATAACTGTTTTATAAATAGTTTTGCTAAATTGACTTAGTTGTGATTTCCTTCTCTGCATGAAAGTTTAAAAGTAGCATACATTAATGCAGTATAAAGAAAAAAATGTTTTAATGTAGACACATAGAATCATCATACTGCTGTGATTTTATGTATATGTATTCATTCAAGGCTAAGGCAAAATATCGATATATATATTGTGTATCATGACATGCTTTAAAATATCAAGTTATTAATAAAAGGCCATATCCCCCAGCCCTACATTCTCTCATATTTCTGTCCACACCCGAGCTCCTGCTGTGTGAAAATAGGTTTCCTACTTTTGGGTCTCATTGGTTTCACATCAGACCTGACCTACTGCTTTAGTGTTTGTTTTTCAGTCTTGTCTATCTTCAGACCCGACTCACTGCTTTTGGGTCTAAATTTTTTGTCGCATCAGACTCCACATACTAATTTTGGTTTAGGTCTCACATGGGTTTCCTCAAACCCAACTTGTTACCCTCTTGGTCTGATAGTTAGACTCATGTTTCTCTATAGATATTATGTCTGGCCTTTGTCTCACCGCTCCTGGCTGACTTACTTCTGCTTTTGATTTTTAGCCTTACTTGTTTCAGTTCAGACACGACCTTCTGTTTAGGTCTTATTCATATAACCTGCCAGTATTCAGACTCAGCTAACTGAATTGGAATCTTAGTATGTGTCTCACCTGCAAGTTTTCTGATCCGACCTATTCCTGATTTACTAGTATCACCTGCAACTCAGACTCGACCGAGTGATTTTGAGTCTGATTTAGTCTCACCTGTAACTGCTCAATCTTAACTTGCTACTTTTGTGTCAGATTTGTTTAGTCTCAACTGTGTCGTCAGATTGGACGTACAACTTTTTTAGTCACCCTTCTTTTGGGTCAGACGTCACCTGAACTACTACTTTTATGAAGTTTCTTGAATGCTTCCTTCCTGTGTCTCTCCAAACATATGGCTAGATTATTTACTACTGCAAGGGGGTCTAATATTAGTCTACTTTTTGGTCTGATTTTTTTGTCTCAGGTGTCAGGTTCAAACACTGATGACATCTATTAAACAAGACAAGAAGCAAGGAATTAAACAGAGACAGGATTAAATTTGGCTCAATTTGAGGAGAAACGTCTGGACACTGTGTACAGTGTCTGAACACGCTCTGGCGAAAGATTGTACGCCACTTCTTTTATTTGGACTTTCCCTGATTCTATGGCAACAGCTGTTTCTAAGGTACGTGGGTCGTAAACAGCCATCGCCTTTGGTTACAGATTAGTTCAAAAGAAATGGTCGAAACATGTCACAGAAAAGGTCGTAAAACGGTTCAAAGAAGCTGTGCCTGGAGGGGAGCCTGGTCCTGCTTCCTCTTCGCTTTTGTAGTTCTTGGGTCTAGACAATATATTTCTGTTGATTACAATACATGAAAGAAACAGAACACCTTCATGTTGCTTCCCCTTCTACACAGTGGAGTTTTACAAACTATTTGTTCTCTCGCCGGGAACTCATTTCAACACAAAGTATTGTGACAACTTTGATACAATTATTCTGACATCAGGTGTGTCTCTTCAGACCAAATATTTGTCTATTGGCTCTGATTTTTAGTCAGAGATGTGTCTCTTGAGACCTAATCTTTGACTTTTGAATCTGATTTTTAGTCTCAGATGTCTCTTTAAACTGTATTTACTACTTCTGTGTGTGATTTTAGTCTTAGGCCTCATTCACACTGCAGGTCAATTCCGATTTTTTTGCCCCCAACAGGACCTGTGTCGGATTTATTCATGTCCGTGTGAACTGTTCAATTCCAAATTTTTCATATGCGACCCAAGCCTCTTTCGTATGTGGATATAAATCAGAAATACAAACCCCGTTTCCATATGAGTTGGGAAATTGTGTTAGATGTAAATATAAACAGAATACAATGATTTGCAAATGATTTTCAACCCATATTCAGTTGAATATGCTACAAAGACAACATATTTGATGTTCACTCTGATAAACTTTTTTTTTTGCAAATCAAAAACTTTTGAATTTGATGCCAGCAACACGTGACAAAGAAGTTGGGAAAGGTGGCAATAAATACTGATAAAGTTGAGGAATGCTCATCAAACACTTATTTGGAACATCCCACAGGTGTGCTGGCTAATTGGGAACAGGTGAGTGCCATTATTGGGTATAAAAACAGATTCCCAAAAAATGCTCAGTCTTTCACAAGAAAGATGAGGCGAGGTACACCCCTTTGTCCACAACTGCATGAGCAAATAGTCAAACAGTTTAAGAACAACGTTTCTCAAAGTGCAATTGCAAGACATTTAGGGATTTCAACATCTACGGTCCATAATATCATCAAAAGGCTCAGGGAGTCTGGAGAAATCACTCCATGTAAGCGGCATGGCCGGAAACCAACATTGAATGACCGTGACCTTCGATCCCTCAGACTGCACTGTATCAAAAACCAACATCAATCTCTAAAGGATATCACCACACGGGCTCAGGAACACTTCAGAAAACCACTGTCACTAAATACAGTTTGTCGCTACATCTGTAAGTGCCAGTTAAAGCTCTACTATGCAAAGCAAAAGCCATTTATCAATAACATCCAGAAACGCCGCCGGCTTCTCTGGGCCAGAGATCATCTAAGATGGACTGATGCAAAGTGGAAAAGTGTTCGGTGGTCTGACGAGTACACATTTCAAATTATTTTTGGAAATATTCGACTTTGTGTCATCCGGACCAAAGTGGAAGCGAATCATCCAGACTGTTATCGACGCAAAGTTCAAAAGCCAGCATCTGTGATGGTATGGGGGTGCATTAGTGCCCAAGGCATAGGTAACTTACACATCTGTGAAGGCACCATTAATGCTGAAAGGTACATGCAGGTTTTGGAACAACCTATGCTGCCATCTAAGCGCCAGCTTTTTCATCGACGCCCCTGCTTATTTCAGCAAGACAATGCCTAGCCACATTCAGCTTTGTAAAAAAAAGAGTGCACGTCCTCACCATTGCCTGGACACGTGAGGACTTTAAATATGACTAATGTACAAACCCCTTTTCCATATGAGTCCGGAAATTAAGTTAGATGTAAATATAAACGGAATATATCCATCCATTTCCTACCGCTTATTCCTTTTTGGGGTTGCGGGGGCCGCTGGCGCCTATCTCAGCTACAATCGGGCAGAAGGCGGGGTACACCCTGGACAAGTCGCCACCTCATCGCAGGGCCAACACAGATAGACAAACATTCACACACTAGGGCCCATTTAAAACGGAATACAATGATTTGCAAATCATTTTCAACCCATATTCAGTTGAATATGCTACAAAGACAGCATGTTTGATGTTAAAACTGATAAACATTTTTTTTTTGCAAATAATCATTAACTATAGAATTGGATGCCAGCAACACGTGACAAAGAAGTTGGGAAAGGTGGCACTAAATACTGATAAAGTTGAGTAATGCTCATCAAAGACTTATTTGGAACATCCCACAGGTGTGCAGGCTAATTGGGAACAGGTGTGTGCCATGATTGGGTATAAAAGCAGCTTCCATGAAATGCTAAGTAATTCACAAACAAGGATGGGCAAGGGTCACCAATTTGTAAGCAAATTGTTGAACATTTTTAGAACAACATTTCTCAACGAGCTATTGCAAGGAATTTAGGGATTTTACCATCTACGCTCCGTAAAATCATCAAAAGGTTCAGAGAATCTGGAGAAATCACTGCACGTAAGCGATGATATTACGGACCTTTGATACCTCAGGCGGTACTGCATCAAAAACTGACATCAGTGTGTAAAGAATATCACTACATGGGCTCAGGAACACTTCAGAAAACCACTGTCAGTAACTACATTTGGTCGCTACATCTGTAAATGCAAGTTAAAACTCTACTATGCAAAGCGAAAGCCATTTATTAACAACACCCAGGAACGCCGCCGGCTTCGCTGGGCCCGAGCTCATCTAAGATGGACTGATGCAAAGTGGAAAAGTGTTTTGTGGTCTGACGAGTCCACATTTCAAATTATATTTGGAAACTGTAGACGTGGTGTCCTCCGGAACAAAGAGGAAAATAACCATCCGGATTGTTATAGGCGCAAAGTTCAAAAGCCAGCATCTGTGATGGTATGGGGTGTATTAGTGCCCAAGGCATGGGTAACTTACACATCTGTAAAGGCACCATTAATGCTGAATGGTCCACACAGGTTTTGGAGCAACATATGTTGTCATCCAAGCAACGTTATCATGGACGCCGTTGCTTATTTCAGCAAAACAATGCCAAGCCACGTGTTACAACAGCGTGGCTTCATAGTAAAAGAGTGCGGGTACTTTCCTGGCCCACCTGCAGTCCAGACATGTCTCCCATCGAAAATGTGTGGCGCATTATGAAGTGTAAAATACGACAGCGGAGACCTCTGACTGTTAAACGACTAAAGCTCTACATAAAACAAGAATGGGAAAGAATTCCACTTTCAAAGTTTCAACAGTTAGTTTCCTCAGTTCCCAAAAGTTTATTGAGTGTTGTTAAAAGAAAAGGTGATGTAACACAGTGGTGAACATGCCATTTCCCAACTACTTCGGCACGTGTTGCAGCCATGAAATTGTAAGTTAATTATTATCTGCAAAAAAAAATTAAAGTTTATAAGTTTTAACATCAAATATGTTGTCTTTGTAGTGCATTCAATTGAATATGAGTTAAAAAGGATTTACAAATCATTGTAATTAGTTTATATTTACATCTAATACAATTTCCCAACTCATATGGAAACAGTGTTTGTACTACTTTGCGTTTAATTCTTAGTCTCCGATGTCTCTTTAAATCCAATTTGCTACTTTTGGCTATGATTTTTTTGTCTGGCACATGTCTCTTCAGACCCAACCTGCCACCTCTTTGTTTGATTAGTCTCACCTGTGTCTCTTCAGACACACTGATTCTCCTTGGTAATGGCATTCGTCATCTGCTTAATGTCTTGTTATAATTCCACCTGTTTCTCCCCAGCCACATCTGTCAATAGAATTCCTCTTTTTAACTACTGCTTTGTTCATGTTTTCGCTGTTTGCAGGGCTTTCTGTCCACGCGCGACCCAGTCACTGTGCTGGACCAGGAGGAGGAGCTTATGAACACCGGGGAACTAGCTGGTATCCCCTTACAGGTTGGATGTTGGACCTTGAATTATTACTTTTTTCTCATTGAAACAATATTACGAAAGAGGTCATTGCTGTAGAAATGTGTTGTATAAGTCAATCCAACCCAATCATCTTTATTTGTACAGCACATTTAAACAACATAAATGTTTCCAAAGTGCTGCACAACAATATTAAAAAAAATAAAATTCAAATATTATCCTTATACTGCAAAAAGTCAGTGTTCAAATACAAGAAAAAAAATACAAAAATGTAGGATATTTTATTTGAACTAAGCGAAATGATCTGCCAATAGAACAAGAAAATTCGGCTTGTCAAGACTTTCCAAAACGATTAAAATTAGCCAACCTCAATGAGCCTAAAAAAAAAAACTTCAAATAAGTATATCCTCACTAATACAAAGTGCACTTTTCTTGGAAGAAAAAAAATACCTTTTTGCTCAATATGTTGAAAAATATTCTTAAATTAAATAAATGCGCTCGGCATCCATATTGAAGAATTTATCTGAATGTGCATGAGCTATTTCTGTTCAAAATGTTTGAAATGTCAATTGTTTAAATATTAACTGTCAGTTTACTGTACTGTGCCAAATGTACTAATATAAGAGTACATCTTTTCTCTTTTTCATTGAAAATAAAACCGCAACGTCCATCTGTTTTAATTATGAGACACAATTGTGTCAAAGTCATGATTTTTTTTTTCATGCTTGATGTAAAAAATGATTACTTTAAAAAAGTAGTTTTATACTTGTGAGTGTTAATGACACTGCTTTGCAACAGTTTATATCCTAGTTTCAAGCATGTTTTACTCAATATAGGTCAACGGGACTCTCGCTGCTGTGTCTTAGATCCTCTTTGGACTGGACTCTCGCGACTGTGTTGTATCTATTGTGGATTGAACTTTCACAGTATCCTGTTAGATCCGCTCGACATCCATTGCTTTCCTCCTCTCTAAGGTTCTCATAGTCATCATTGTCACCGACGTCCCACTGGGTGTGAGTTTTCCTTGCCCTTATGTGGGCCTACCGAGGATGTCGTGGTGGTTTGTGCAGCCCTTTGAGACACTAGTGATTTAGGGCTATATAAGTAAACATTGATTGATTGATTGATTGATCAAATCTCAGCAACAAGCTGTAATATCTTACTGAGATCATTTAGGACCAAAACCTTAAAAAGTAAAACACTAACATAAAATCTGCTTAATGAGAAGAATTATCTTATCAAACAGAAAATAAGCAAATATCACCCTTATTTGAGATATTTAATCTTACTTAGATTTCAGTTTTTGCAATGTAGCTCCAATGACTGATTAAAAACAAAAATCAATCAATCAATCAATCAATGTTTACTTATATAGCCCTAAATCACTAGTGTCTCAAAGGGCTGCACAAACCACTACGACATCCTCGGTAGGCCCACATAAGGGGGAGGAAAACTCACACCCAGTGGGACGTCGGTGACAATGATGACTATGAGAACCTTGGAGAGGAGGAAAGCAATGGATGTCGAATAAATATAAAACCAATATAAGAATAAATATGATTAGAACCAATATAAGAATAAATATGATTAGAAACGATTTTAAAGGGTAAAACCAATTAAAACAATAAATAAACATCTACATTTAAAAACACAGGGGAACACACAACTTACGTAGTGTTAAAAGCCAGAGAATAAAAGTGGGTCTTAAAATGACACTTAAAACACTCCACTGTGGGAGCAGTTCTAACATGGAGGGGCAGAGTGTTCCAGAGCTTAGGGCCCACCACAGAGAAGGCCCTGTCTCCTCTGGTTTTAAATGCCTACTGAAATGAGATTTTCTTATTCAAACGGGGATAGCAGGTCCATTCTATGTGTCATACTTGATCATTTCGCAATATTGCCATATTTTTGCTGAAAGGATTTAGTAGAGAACATTGACGATAAAGTTCACAACTTTTGGTCGCTAATAAAAAAGCCTTGCCTGTACCGGAAGTAGCAGACGATGTGCGCGTGACGTCACGGGTTGTGGAGCTCCTCACACCCTCACATTGTTTACAATCATGGCCACCAGCAGCGAGAGCGATTCGGACCAAGAAAGCGACGATTTCCCCATTAATTTGAGCGAGGATGAAAGATTTGTAAATGAGGAAAGTGAGAGTGAAGGACTGGGGGAAAAAAAAGACTATACTAGGATAATGCTGGAAAATCCCTTATCTGCTTATTGTGTTACTAGTGTTTTAGTGGGATTATATGGTCGTACCTGTACAACCTGATCGTCGGCCCCGCACCTTTCTTCAGCACCAGTCGACGGGTGGTGGCGATGCCCATCTCTGCCCTTCCCAAGGGACCCTCTTCAAAACACGATTTTCGAAATGATCGCTGCATAATACACTGTACTTTGTATGTGTGGTCCAATCCAACCGTGTTCGCTTGACCGCTATGTTCCATAGTAAAGCTTCACCGTCATCTTTCAGGAATGTAAAAAATGAAACACTGGCTGTGTTTGTGTTGCTAAAGGCGGCCGCAATACACCGCTTCCCACCTACAGCTTTCTTCTTTTGACGTCTCCATTATTCATTGAACAAATTGCAAAAGATTCAGCAACACAGATGTCCATAATACTGTGGAATTATGCAATGAAACGAGACTACGTATAGCTGGGAACAGTGCTGGAACAAAATGCGTGACATCACACGCACACGTCATCATACCGCAACGTTTTAGCATGATACTTCCGCGCGGAATTTAAAATTGCAATTTAGTAAACTAAACCAGTCGTATTGGCATGTGTTGCAATGTTAATATTTCATCATTGATATATAAACTATCAGACTGCATGGTCGGTATTAGTGGGTTTCAGTAGGCCTTTAAGTCTCGCTTTGGGCAGCCACGAGCTGGAGCTGGCTCTCAGACCTCAGAGTGCGCGCAGGAGTGCAAATTTGGATGAGGTCCGAGGTATAATGAGGTGCCAGTCCATGTAATTTAAGCTTTAAAAACAGCAAGGTTTTAAAATCAATTCTAAAATGAACAGGGAGCCAGTGCAAACTCTCAAGAATTGGGGTTATATGCCGGCGTTTCTTAGCCCCTGTTAAAAGTCGCGCTGTCGCGTTCTGGACTAACTACAACCAGGAGAGAGCTTTTTGGCAGTGCAACAAGTCGTTACTTATTAATGCTAGCCTCTTGTGCAATTTTGCTCCAATTGAGCAAAGCTGTAAAAGAGGAAACTAAAGGTGGTCTGATGGCGAGAAGATCTGAAATCGTTGTGGACACGCCGTCATAGTTATTAAGGTCATATTTGTAGAAATTAGGCCATCACACAACACGCATGAACAATGGGAAGAAAATAAATGTTTTATTCCATTGCAGGCTGTGTGTAGCTTGCCTTGTTATATAATTATTATATTTATTTTGTTTGCCTTCAAGATTAGGGAAATGGTGCTGGCTTTTGTCATCCAACATGGCCAACACAGCAAGCTGGTGAAGACCAAACACTTCTCACGTCTAAAGAAGTTCATGGTGACCAAAGGCCAACCAGACCAGATGAAGGACATGGCCAACTACCTGGTCAACATCAACTGGTATGCCTTTTTTAAACAATAATACTCACACTATTATCTATTGCAGGAGTTTATTTTAGTTGCACAAACCCCGTTTCCATATGAGTTGGGAAATTGTGTTAGATGTAAATATAAACGGAATACAATGATTTGCAAATCCTTTTCAACCCATATTCAGTTGAATGCACCACAAAGACTAAATATTTAATGTTCAAACTCGTAAAAAAAATTTTTTTTTGCAAATAGTAATTAACTTAAAATTTCATGGCTGCAACACGTGCCAAAGTAGTTGGGAAAGGGCATGTTCACCACTGGGTTTACATCACTTTTTCTTTTAACAATACTCAATAAACGTTTGGGAACTGAGGAAACTAATTGTTGAAGCTTTGAAAGTGGAATTATTCCCATTCTTGTTTTATGTAGAGCTGCAGTCGTATTTTACGCTTCATAATGCGCCACACATTTTCGATGGAAGACAGGTCTGGACTGCAGGCGGGCCAGGAAAGTACCCGCACTCTTTTTTTATGACGCCACGCTGTTGTAACACGTGCTGAATGTGGCTTGGCATTGTCTTGCTGAAATAAGCAGGGGCGTCCATGAAAAAGACCGTGCTTGGATGGCAGCATATGTATTTCCAAAACCTGCCTTCACAGATGTGTAAGTTACCCATGCCTTGGGCACTAATGCACCCCCATACCATCACAGATGCTGGCTTTTGAACTTTGCGTCGATAACAGTCTGGATGGTTCGCTTCCCCTTTGGTCCGGATGACCCGATGTCGAATATTTCCCCCCAAAATTTGAAATGTGGACTCGTCAGACCACAGAACACTTTTTCACTTTGCATCAGTCCATCTTGGATGATCTTGGGCCCAGAGAAGTCGGCGACGTTTCTGAATGTTGTTGATAAATGGCTTTCGCTTTGCGTAGTAGAGCTTTAACTTGCTCTTACAGATGTAGCGACCAACTGTATTTAGTGACAGTGGTTTTCTGAAGTGTTCCTGAGCCCATGTGATGATATCCTTTAGAGACTCATGTCGTTTTTTGATACCGTGCCGTCTGTGGGATGGAAGGTCACGGTCATTCAATGTTGGTTTCCGGCCATGCTTACATGGAGTGATTTCTCCAGATTCCCTGAACCTTTTGATGATATTATGGACCGTAGATGTTGAAATCCCTAAATTTCTTGCGATTGCACTTTGAGAAACCTTGTTCTTAAACTGTTCGACTATTTGCTCACGCAATTGTGGACAAAGGGGTGTACCTCGCCCCATCCTTTCTTGTGAAAGACTGAGCATTTTTTGGGAAGCTGTTTTTTATACCCAATCATGGCACCCACCTGTTCCACCATGTTCCAAATAAGTGTTTGATGAGCATTCCTATTTAACTGAATATGGTTTGAAAATTATTTGCAAATCATTGTATTCCGTTTATATTTACATCTAACACAATTTCCCAACTCATACAGAAACAGGGTTTGTATGATTGGTCAATGGGCTTCTTATTTACCAGGTTGCCATAACAACAGCTCTATAATGTGTAAAGACGTTGCTCAACAAGATAGTTCCTCATGTATAATTGTGTAATCTTGATATGATTCACCGATGGACTTCAGCGGAGGGTGGAAAACCACTGTAGAACTCTAAATGGTGCTTTTTTTTAATAAGATAGATAGATGGAAATAGTTAGATATGCTCTATATCAGGCCTGGGCAAATATTTTGACTCGGGGGCCACATTTAGAGAAAAAAAATGTGTCTGGGGGCCGGGATATCTATTTTAGGAACACTTATACAAAACCTCACAATAATGTCTGATTGAATGCTAAAAACGTTATAACAGACCGCCTTAAAAAACATAATGGAATTTTTACATTTTTCTATGAACGATAAAACACTGAATATTGACAAAATATGAATGTTACACCCCCTTTCCATCGACATATTTTACAATCAAGTGAAACGCAACAAAAATGCAACAAACAGTGAAATATGAACGCGAAGGGTACACAATAAACCCACCTACAATCTGACTTACCGGTATCTGTTTTTTTGCTGAATTTCCCACAGAGATCAATAAAGTACTTTTTATTCACTAAACTTTAGAACTTTGTTGTGAAAATCTCCTTCAGCGTCTGTGGAAACGCTCCCCGCCCACACTGCTTGGTGCCTCGTCTGAGCTGCTGTGACGTAGATTACCTTAGTAACTAATTAGATTACCATTGTAACTAATTAGATTACCATAGTAACTAGTATTTCATGCAAAAAGCGCAAATTCCATCGATTGAAATATTTAGTATAGTTGAAGACTTACGGTCATTAGAAAACATGACTGTACATCATAATGGCAGCTACACTTTCCATCTTAAAGATCTAAAAAAATATATTTGGGAATGTCCAGCGGGCCAGATTGAAAAGCTTAACGGGCCGCATGTGGCCCCTGGCCCTTAATTTGCCCATGTCTGCTCTATATTGACACTACAGTCACGTAGTTACACGATAAAGATTGATCGATATGCTCTGGTGAAGAAGGAGCTGAGCCGGAAGGCAAAGTTCTCAATTTCCCGGTCGATCGACGTTCCCATCCTTACCTATGGTCATGAGCTTTGGGTCATGACCGAAAGGACAAGATCACGGGTACAAGCGGCCCAAATGAGTTTCCTCCGCCGGGTGGCGGGGCTCTCCCTTAGAGATAGGGTGAGAAGCTCTGCCATCCGGGTGGAGCTCAAAGTAAAGCCGCTGCTCCTCCACATGGAGAGGAGCCAGATGAGGAGGCCACGGGGAAGACCCAGGACACGTTGGGAAGACTATGTCTCCCGGCTGACCTGGGAACGCCTCGGGATCCCCTGGGGAGGAGCTGGACACAGTGGCAGGGGAGAGGGAAGTCTGGGCTTCCCTGCTTAGGCTGCTGCCCCCGCGACCTGACCTCGGATAAGCGGAAGAAGATGGATGGATGGATGGATGGATGGGAAAAAAAATGTTTAGTGAAAAAGAATAAGCTTATTGACTACAGCGGAGGTGTGCAAATTTTCAGGACTAATGCAGATCTCAAATACGCAACAGCAGGTACCAGACGGTACCTGCTCGACCTCGGATTCGCGGAAGAAAATGGATGGAAGGAGACATGCTCTGTGTTGACAGTGCAGTCAGTTGGTTTTATTGCAATAACGAAGCAGCTACGAGGAGATGACAAAAAAATCAAACCGTCAGCACAGTAACGACGTCTTAAAGGTACTGTCAGGTTCAAACACTGATGACATCTATTAAACAAGACAAAAGGCAAAGAATCAAACAGAGACAGAATTAAATTTGGACTCAGATCTGAGGAGAGAAATGGCCACTGTACTCTCTGTACAGTCCTGCACCATGCTCTGCCCTAAGATTGTACTCCTCCTTTATTTGTCTTTCTCCCCCCTCCTTCCCCCAGCTGCTTCCTGAGGGAAGTGGGTCGTAAACAGCGTTGCCTTCGGTTACCGAACAGTTCGAAGAGAGTTCGTCAAATAGTTCAAAAGAGTTCCATAAAATAGTTCAAAAATATTTCAAAGAGAGTCCCATAAAATACTTCAAAAATAGTTCTTAAAATACTTCAAAAAGAGTTCTTCCGGAAGTTGGGCAGATCCCGCCATCTGTCCGCTTTGAAGTCCCAGTGGAGTTTTACGAGCCTTCTTCTTGGTTTGTTTCAAAGACAGCCTTTTGTCTTCTTGTCAGGAACACAATGTAATACAAAGTTTTTTTGTGATAATTTAGAAACAATTATTCTAACAGGTACAGTATGAGATGTTTACTCTGCTCCTCAGTCAGGACGACGCTCACCGGCTGGTTCAAGAGTATACCAAACAAAGAGAGGATCTCACAGGAAAACGATGAAAAGAACCTCGAGGTAACAACATTATTGATTTGTGTAATACAATTAAGCACGTACTGTACATCTTTTGTGTTTTTTATTTGTATTATTTCAGTTTTTCAAATGCTTTTTCCTGTAGGACCAAGCAGAATGGAGTCTGCCTTCTTCAGTCTTTCGTATGAAAAACAATATTTATAGTACTCTCTTTTTTTTTATATTCATATAAATAATTCCCCACTTTTAAGTATTCCATCCATCCATTTTTCTACTGCTTGTCCCGTTAAGTGATATTATTGTATGAACAATACTCCTGTCAAATTGTGTCAATCACAATCCAATAAATGCTTCAATTTATGCTTCCTTTCTATGAAGTCTCCTGTAGTCGCCGGGAGACCGGCCTACACCAGAGGTGTCCAAAGTGTGGCCCGGGGACCATTTGCGGTCACAGCTCAAGTTTTGTTGGCCTTGATATTCCTACACGTGATTTCTTCCGGAAAGTGTAAACCAGTGGTGGTCAACCAAGATGGCAAGCAGCGGGCGAACATACCAAAGACTATAAAAATGGGAGCCATTACCTCCCTGCTTGGCAGTCAGCATCAAGGGGCGGTATAGCTCGGTTGGTAGAGTGGCCGTGCCAGCAACTTGAGTGTTCCTGGTTCGATTCGCTTCCGCCATCCTAGCCACTGCCGTTGTGTCCTTGGGCAAGACACTTTACCCACCTGCTCCCAGTGCCACCCACACTGGTTTAAATGTACAAACCCTGTTTCCATATGAGTTGGGAAATAGTGTTAGATGTAAATATAAACGGAATACAATGATTTGCAAATCCTTTTCAATCCATATTCAGTTGAATATGCTACAAAGACAACATATTTGATGTTCAAACTGATAAACATTTTTTTTTTTTTAAATAATCATTTATTTTAGAATTTGATGCCAGCAACACGTGACAAAGAAGTTGGGAAAGGTGGCAATAAATACTCATAATGTTGAGGAATGCTCATCAAACACTTACTTGAAACATCCCACAGGTGTGCAGGCTAATTGGGAACAGGTGGGTGCCATGATTGGGTATAAAAACAGCTTCTCAAAAAATGCTCAGTCCTCCACAAGAAAGGACGCGGCGAGGTACACCCCTTTGTCCACAACTGCGTGACCAAATAGTCAAACAGTTTAAGAACAACGTTTCTCAAAGTGCAATTGCAAGAAATTTAGGGATTTCAACATCTACGGTCCATAATATCATCAAAAGGTTCAGAGAATCTGGAGAAATCACTCCACGTAAGCAGCATGGCCGGAAACCAACATTGAATGACCGTGACCTTGGATCGCTCAGAACGTACTGTATCAAAAACCGACATCAATCTCTAAAGGATATCACCACATGGGCTCAGGAACACTTCAGAAAACCACTGTCACTTAATACAGTTCGTCGCTACATCTGTAAGTGCAAGTTAAGCTCTACTATGCAAAGCGAAAGCCATTTATCAACAACATCCAAAAACGCCGCCGGCTTCTCTGGGCCCGAGATCATCTAAGATGGACTGATGCAAAGTGGAAAAGCGTTCTGTGGTCTGACGAGTCCACATTTCAAATTGTTTTTGGAAATATTCGACCGTGTCATCCGGACCAAAGGGGAAGCGAACTATCCAGACTGTTATCGACGCAAAGTTCAAAAGCCAGGCATCTGTGAAGGCACCATTAATGCTGAAAGGTACATACAGGTTTTGGAACAACATATGTCGCCATCTAAGCGCCGTCTTTTTCATGGACGCCCCTGCTTATTTCAGCAAGACAATGCCAAGCCACATTCAGCACGTGTTACAACAGCGTGGCTTTGTAAAAAAAGAGTGCGGGTTTTTTCCTGGCCTGCCTGCAGTCCAGACCTGTCTCCCATCGAAAATGTGTGGCGCATTATGAAGCGTAAAATACGACAAGACCCCGGACTGTTGAACGACTGAAGCTCTACATAAAACAAGAATGGGAAAGAATTCCACTTTCAAAGCTTCAACAATTAGTTTCCTCAGTTCCCAAACGTTTGAGTGTTTTTGAAAGAAAAGGTGATGTAACACAGTGGTGAACATGCCCTTTCCCAACTACTTTGGCACGTGTTGCAGCCATGAAATTCTAAGTTAATTATTATTTGCAACAAAAAAAAAAGGTTTATGAGTTTGAACATCAAATATCTTGTCTTTGTAGTGCATTCAATTGAATATGGGTTGAAAAGGATTTGCAAATCATTGTATTCTGTTTATATTTACATCTAACACAATTTCCCAACTCATATGGAAACGGGTTTTGTAACTTAGATATTGGGTTTCACTATGTAAAAGCTCTTTGAGTCACTAGTGAAAAGCGCTGTATAAATATAATTCACTTCACTTAACTTTACTTGGAATTGGGGATTAAATCACCCAAAAATTATTACCGGGCGCGGCCACCGCTGCTGCTCACTGCTCCCCTCACCTCCCGGGGGGTGATCAAGGGTGCAGAGAATAATTTTGCCACACATAGTGTGTGTGACAATCTTTGCTACTTTAACTTTATTATCGTAATATAAATGTCAGTTCTCTCAAGCCTTGCATAAATATCTCTGCCAAAATGTAAAAAAAAAAAAAACGTTAGTTTTATTGTGCAGGTTTGAAATAAATATTTCAGTTCAATTCACTTCAATTCAATTCAAGTCTATTTGTGAAAAATGAGAAGTAAACCAAAAGGTTTTTTTGAACAAAAAAATATGTGTGAAGTCTTTTTTATCGAGGATCAAGCTTTTTTATTTCCTCCACTGAAATGTGTTGCACACAGTAAAGGTGTGAAGTGGGAAGCGGTTTAAAGAGACCATGAGAGAGGAAGGCTCTTATTTATGCAAATTAAGTTCTTGGTAGAGCACTTTTGGAAGCGACAACTCAGTTTGTAGCTGCATCTGCAACATATTTAAAAAAAAAAAAAAAAATGTTAACACTGCCTGGATCAGAACCTTACCAACAATAGTTAGAGACAAAAAAGCTGTTTAAAAGGTTGTTTGCTATGTAAAAAAAAAGAATAGATCAAATATATTTCTGCTTGAATTTTAATATTTAAGATGAATCCAGATGATTTATTTTCTAAAATCGGGTTAATAAAAATTTTTTTATTCGCGATTAATCACAGTATATGACTTGTTTAGATCATTTAAATATAGATGGTTGGCTTCCCCGTGAATTGATTAACGTGGACCCCGACTTAAACAAGTTGAAAAACTTATTCGGGTGTTACCATTTAGTGGTCAATTGTACGGAATATGTACTGTACTGTGTAATCTACTAATAAAAGTTACAATCAATCAATCAATGGTCCGGATGACACGATGTAGAATATTTCCCAAATAAATTTGAAATGTGAACTCGTCAGACCACAGAACACTTTTCCACTTTGCATCAGTCCATCTTAGATGATCTCGGACCCAGAGAAGCTGGCGGCGTTTCTGGATGTTGTTGATAAATGGCTTTTGTTTTGCGAAGTAGAGCTTTAACTTGCACTTACAGATGTAGCGACAAACTGTATTTAGTGACAGTGGTTTTCTGAAGTGTTCCTGAGCCCATGTGGTGATATCCTTTAACGATTGGTGTCAGTTTTTGATACAGTGCCGTCTCAGGGTTCGAACGTCACGGTCATTCAATGTTGGTTTCCGGCCATGCCGCTTACGTGGAGTGATTTCTCCGGATTCTCTGAACCTTTTGATGATATTATGGACCGTAGATGTTGAAATCCCTAAATTTGTTGCAATTGCACTTTGAGAAATGTTGTTCTTAAACTGTTTGACTATTTGCTCACGCAGTTGTGGACAAAGGGGTGTACCTCGCTCCATCCTTTATTGTGAAAGACTGAGCATTTTTTGGGAAGCTGTTTTTATACCCAATCATCAATCAATCAATGATTGTTTATATAGCCCTAAATCACTAGTGTCTCAAAGGGCTGCACAAACCTCAACAACATCCTCGCTAGAACCCACATAAGGGCAAGGAAAACTCACACCCAGTGAGACGTCGGTGACAATTATGACTACGAGAAACCTTGGAGAGGACCGCATATGTGGGCAACCCCCCGCCCAGGGGACCAAAAGTAATGGATGTCGAGCGGGTCTAACGTGATACTGTGAAAGTTCAATCCATAGTGGATCAAACACAACCGTTAGAGTCCAGTCCAAAGTGGATCCAACACAGTAGCAAGAGTCCCGTCCATAGTGGAGCCAACAGGAAACCATCCCAAGCCGAGGCGGATCAGCAGCGATGTCCCCAACCGATACACAGGCGAGCGGTCAATCCTGGGTCCCGACACTGGAAGAGCGGTCCATCCTGGGTCCCGACTCTGGACAGCCAGTACTTCATTCATGGCCACCGGACCGGACCCCCTCCACAAGGGAGAGTAGGACAGAGGAGAAAAAGAAAAGAAACGGCAGATCAACTGGTCCAAAAAGGGGGTCTATTTGAAGGCTAGAGTATACAAATGAGTTTTAAAGTGAGTCTTAAATGATTCTACTGAGGTAGCATCCCGAGGGCATTCCAGAGTACTGGAGCCCGAACGGAAAATGCTCTATAGCCCGCAGACTTTTTTGGGGCTCTGGGAATCACTAATAAGCCGGAGTCCTATGAACGCAGATTTCTTGCCGGAACATATGGTACAATACAATCAGCAAGATAGGCTGGAACTAGACCGTGTAGTATTTTATACGTAAGTAGTAAAACCCCAATGTCACATCTTAGGTGCACAGGAAGCCAGTGCAGGCAAGCCAGTATAGGTATATATATAGGTATAAAGGTATATACAGTATAGGCGTAATATGATCAAACTTTCTTGTTCTTGTCAAAGGTCTAGCAGCCGCATTTTGTACCAACTGTAATCTTTTAATGCTAGACATGGGGAGACCCGAAAATAATATGTTACAGTAACGAGACGAGACGTAACAAACGCATGGATAATGATCTCATCGTCGTTAGTGGACAAAATGGAGCGAATTTTAGCAATATTACGGAGATGAAAGAAGGCCGTTTTAGTAACGCTTTTATTGTGTGACTCAAAGGAGAGAGTTGGGTCGAAGATAATACCCAGATTCTTTACCGAGTCGCCTTGTTTAATTGTTTGGTTGTCAAATGTAAAGTTGTATTATTAAATAGAGGTCGGTGTCTAGCAGGACCGATAATCAGCATTTCCGTTTTTTTGGCGTTGAGTTGCAAAAAGTTAGCGGACATCCATTGTTTAATTTCATTAAGACACGCCTCCAGCTGACTACAATCCGGCGTGTTGGTCAGCTTTAGGGGCATGTAGAGTTGGGTGTCATCAGCATAACAGTGAAAGCTAACACCGTATTTGTGTATGATGTCACCTAGCGGCAGCATGTAGATGCTGAAAAGTGCAGGGCCAAGGACCGAACCCTGGGGAACTCCACACATTATCTTAACATAGTCCGAGGTCACGTTGTTATGGGAGACGCACTGCATCCTGTCAGTAAGATAAGAGTTAAACTAAGACAGGGCTAAGTCTGACATACCAATTCGTGTTTTGATACGCTCTAATACAAACCCCGCTTCCATATGAGTTGGACCCCGTTTCCATATGAGTTGGGAAATTGTGTTACATGTAAATATAAACGGAATACAATGATTTGCAAATCCTTTTCAACTCATGTTCAATTGGATGCACTACAAATACAATATATTTAATGTTCAAACTCATAAACTTTAATTTTTTTTGCAAACAATCATTAACTTAGAATTTCATGGTTGCAACACGTGCCAAGGTAGTTGGGAAAGGGCATGTTCACCACTGTGTTACATCACCTTTTCTTTTAACAACACTCAGTAAATGTTTGGGAACTGAGGAAACTAATTGTTGAAGCTTTGAAAGTGGAATTCTTTCCCATTCTTGTTTTATGTAGCGCTTCAGTCATTCAACCGTCCGGGGTCTCTGTTGTCGTATTTTACGTTTCATAATGCGCCACACATTTTCGATGGGAGACAGGTCTGGACTGCAAGCAAGCCAGGAAAGTACTCGCACTCTTTTTTTACGAAGCCACGCTGTTGTAACACTTGTCTTGCTGTAATAAGCAGGGGCGTCCATGATAACTTTGCTTGGATGACAACATATGTTGCTCTAAAACCTGTATGTACCTTTCAGCATCAATGGTGCCTTCACAGATGTGTAAGTTACTCATGCCTTGGACACTAATACACCCCCATACCATTACAGATGCTGGCTTTTCAACTTTGCACCTTAAACAATCCAAATGGTTATTTTCCTCTTTATTCTCGAGAACACCACGTTCTCTGTTAACAAATATAATTTGAAATGTGGACTCGTCAGACCACAGAAAACCTTTCCACTTTCAATCAGTCCATCTTAGGTGAGCTCGGGCGCAGCCAACCCGGCGGCGTTTTAGGATATTGTTGATAAATGGGTTTGGCTTTGCATAGTAGAGTTTTAACTTGTACTTACAGATGTAGCGACCAACTGTACTTACTGACAGTGGTTTCAAGAAGTGTTCCTGAGCCCATGTGGTGATATCCTTTACACACTGATGTCGGTTTTTGATGCAATATCACCTGAGGAATCAATAGTCCATAATATCATCGCTTACGTGCAGTGATTTCTCCTGATTCTCTGAACTTTTTGATGAATTTACGGACCGTAAATGGTAAAATCCCTAAATTCCTTGCAATAGCTCGTTGAGAAATGTTCTGAAACTGTTCGACAATTTGCTTACAAAGTGGTGACCCTCACTCCATACTTGTTTGTGAAATACTTAGCATTTCATGGAAGTTGTTTTTATACCCAATCATGGCACCCACCTGTTCCCAATTAGCCTGCACACCCGTAGGATGTTCCATATTAGTGTTTGATGAGCATTCCTCAACTTTATCAGTATTTATAGTTAATGATTTTTTGCAACAAAAAATTTTTTTTTATCAGTTTGAACATCAAATATGTTGTCTTTGTAGCATATTCAACTGAATATGGGTTGAAAATGATTTGCAAATCATTGTATTCCGTTTATATTTACATCTAACACAATTTCCCAACTCATATGGAAATGGGGTTTGTACATATTTATGTATACATATATAAATATATATATATATGTATATATATGTATATATATACATACATATATGTATATATATATACATGCATGTATGTATATATATGTATATATATGTATATATATATACATACATATATGTATATATATATACATGCATGTATGTATATATATGTATATATATATACATACATATATGTATATATACATACATATATGTGTATATATATACATATATGTGTATGTATATATGTATATATACATATATGTGTGTATATATACATATATGTATATATATATATATATATATATATATATATATATATATATATACATACATATATATAGTCGCAAATAATAAAAATTATTTGGGATCAGAAACAATGATTTTGCTGTGGTTTGTGCAGCCCTTTGATACGTGCGATTAAAATAATCTGTAATTGAATATTTTAAAAATATGTAAGTATACTGTGTATAAAAAAAAATGCCTTTGACACTCAAAACATATTCACGTCAGCCAAGATTCGATTTTTTTAATAAATGAAACTATTTTTAACATTTTAAAAAAGAAATCCACCAACTTTATTTGACTTTTTGCACAGAAAAGAAAAAAAAAGGAAAACAAATATGTCCCAGTAAAATCATTCAGTAATGATTGGGCTATCAGGACATTTAGATGGGAAAATGTTTTAAATTGAACCAAAATGCTTTACAGGGTAAAAAGCATAGAGCATAAAACAAACAAAGAACATAAATAAATAAATGATAAACGGGTTGTACTTGTATAGCGCTTTTCTACCTTCAAGGTACTCAAAGCGCTTTGACATTACTTCCACATTTACCCATTCACACACACATTCACACACTGATGGAGGGAGCTGCCATGCAAGGCGCCAACCAGCACCCATCAGGAGCAAGGGTGAAGTGTCTTGCTCAGGACACAACGGACGTGACGAGGTTGGTACTAGGTGGGATTTGAACCAGGGACCCTCGGGTTGCGCACGGCCACTCCTCCACTGCGCCACGTCGTCCCTGAACAATGAATAAACAATGAATGAGCTAAACAAGGTAGTGCAAAAGCAATACGGTAAAAGGAGTTGAATAAAAAGTAAAAAAAAATAAAAAATTGCAAAATAATAATAATAGAAGTGCGAAAGATTGAAATATATATATATATACACATACATATATACATATTAGGGCTGCAAATCTTTGGGTGTCCCACGATTCGATTCAATAACGATTCTTGGGGTCGCGATTCGATAATATATAGATTTTTTTCCCATTCAACGCGATACTCTATTCGAAAACGATATTTTTCCGATTTAAAACGATTCTGTATTCATTCAATACATAGGATTTCAGCAGGATCTACCCCAGTCTGCTGACATGCTAGCAGAGTAGTAGATTTTTCTAAAAAAGCTTTTATAAATGTAAAGGATAATGTTGTATCAACTGGTTGCAATAATGTAAATTTGTTTTAACTATTAAACGAACCAAATATACGACTTATTTTATCTTTGTGAAAACATTGGACACAGTGTGTTGTCAAGCTTATGAGATGCGATGCAAGTGCAAGCCACTGTGACACTATTCTTTTTTTTATTTTTATAAATTTTTAATGATAATGTAAATGGGGGATTTTTAATCACTGCTATGCTGAAATTATAACTAATATTGATACTGTTGTTGATAATATTCCTTTTTTTTTCGCTACTTTTGGTTTGTTCTGTGTCGTGTTTGTGTCTCCTTTCAATTGCTCTGTTTATTGCAGTTCTGAATGTTGCTGGGTCAGGTTTGGTTTTGGAATTGGATTGCATTATGGTATTGCTGTGTATTGTTTTGTTGGATTGAAAAAAAAAAAGAGAATCGATTCTGAATCGCACAATGTGAGAATCGCGATTCATATTCGAATCGACTTTTTCCCACACTCCTTATACATATATATATAATATATATATATATACATATATATATATATATATATATATATGTAATTGCAAAGGATAAAGTAATATGATGTGGGATCAGATCCAATGAAGTTGTGGTTTGTGCAGCCCTTTGAGACATTTGTGATTAAAATAATTTGTGATTGAATTATATTTTTGGCATGGTCAAATACCATGAGACATTATATAGAAACAGAAACAGAGAATAGAAGACAAACCAGTGATTGCTTTTCTCGTACGAGGAGAGTGGCCTGGAGAAAGAGTTGTCAGTTACAGGCTCCAAATCACTCTTAAACCTTTCTTACAATCCCCTCGCCTTTTAATTCATTCGGGATGCCCTGCATTACACACACACACAGCTGCACTAAGGGAGGAGGGGGATTTGCAGCTATTTTGGACTCCTACCACCTGTGGTGAGAACATAACACATGCAAATACAGAAGATACAGTAACTTCCTGTGTTGCTCTGTCTCATCTGCAAACTCCTCTTTGAAATTGGTAGGATAACCTATGTTCCAATCTAACGCCAAGTCTCGTTTCTCTTCAGTTTGTCTAACACAATGCATAAGCAAACAATCATATTTGAATAACAATGAGATAACTTATTTACAATTAATCCAACAATTAAAAAAAAAAAATAAGTATACTGTGTATTAAAAAATTGCTTTTGACATTCAAAAAATATTCACATCAGCCAATAGTCGATTTATTTATTATTATTTTTATAAATTACACTATTTAGAACATTTTTAAAATGAAATCCACCAACTTTATTTGACTTTTTGCACATAAAAGAAAAAAAAATGAAAGCAAATATGTCCCTGTAAAATCATTCCGTAAGGATTGGGCTATCAGGACATTTAGATGGGAAACATTTTTAAATTGAACCAAAGTGCTTTACAGGTTAGAAAGCATAGAGCATAAAACAAAAACAAAAAAAAGAAAGAACATTAACAATGAACGAACTAAACAAGATAGTGCAAAAGCAATACGGTAATAAGAGTCGAATAAAATGTTAAAAAAATTAATTGCAAAATAAAAATGATAAAAGTGTGACATATTGGAAACATAAAAAATAAATATATATAATTGCAAATAATAAAAATATATGATGTGGGATCACATCCGATGATGTTGTTGTGGTTTGTGCAGCCCTTTGAAACATTTTGTGATTGAAATAACCTGTGATTGAATGATATTTTAAAAATATATAAGTATACTGTGTCTAAAAAAAATTGCCTGTGACACTCAAAAAATATTCACATCAGTCAATAGTCGATTTTTTTATAAATGAAACTATTTTTAGCATTTTTAAATAGAATTCCATCAATTTTTTGACTTTTTGCACATGAAAAAAAAAAGGAAAACAAATATGTCCCTTTGAAATAATTCAGTAATGATTGGGCTATCAGGACATTTAGATGGGACAAATGTTTTGTAGCAAAATGTATTGAACTGAAAATATCTTGACATTTCGTAAGCACAAATGTGAAGAATATCCGAATATAATTTGGCTAAACACAAGACCCGTTGTGCTTTTATTGTCCAGATAAGCAGAAACACCGTGAAAGTGCAGGCAACATTAATCCTTGACATGAAACATTTTATGACAAGTGTTTCAAGAATTCTTATTTTCGCTTTCTAAATCTGACTGCACGAGTGCGATCCGGTCTCCCGGGTCCACCTCTCCGTGGTGTCGATGGTGTCGGCCTGCGGCAGCTGGAGGACCTTTCTGCAGATGCTCTTGAAGGTGGGACTGGAGAAGTAGTAGATGATGGGGTCCAGGGCGCTGTTGAGGTAGGTGAGGCTGACGGTCATGTAGAAGACCACGGTCAGGTTGTCCATGGCGACGCACACCTCAGGCGCCGACATGGTCTTGAGGGCCTCTTGGGTTTTGATCCATATAACGAGTTGCGTGATGTTGCTGGGCAAGAAGCAAATGGTGAACACCACCACCACAACGGTGATGAACCACAGGGCCTTCTTGATCTTCCCGTGCTGACTCAGCTGCCGGCCTCTCAGCTGGACGATGATGCGGACGGTGCAGAACAGGATGACGAGGAGCGGCATCCAGCAGGAGAAGAGAAAGTTGAATTTGTGCCACAGCCGGTTCCCCTTGGCCACGGTTTCCACCAGAAAGCTCTCACAGTAGTCCGAGCGCAAGTTCTGCAGGGTCAAGGTATTGGCGGTCATGCAGACGGTGATCAGCCAGAGCGCCGCCGCCCCGCACATCGCTTTCGAGGGGCTGAGGGAGTTGACGAAGTGGTGCGGGTGCACCACGCGGATGTAGCGGTCCAAGGCGACGGCCATCAGGAAGAGGGTGCTGCCCGTGCGGTTCAGGGCCAGCATGAACTGCGAGATGTTGCAGAGCGTCTCCCCGAATCCCCACTTGACGCCCGAGCTGTAGTAGCTGGCGCGGAGGGGCAGGATCATGTTGAGCAGAAAGTCGGCCATGGCCAGGTTGAAGAGCAGCACGGTGCTGCTCTTCCAGGGCCGCAGGTGGAAGCAGAAGATCCACAGGGCCATGCCGTTGCTCAGGGCCCCCAAGATGAACTCGATGGACAAAAGCGCGGGGAGCACGCCGACCAGCAGCGTCCCCGTGAAGTTGCAGTGCATGTCGGGCTGGCCCGCTGCCGATTTGAGGAAGTCAGACCTTTTGAGGCGTGTCTGCCTGCTGGGGAGGCAAATGTCTGAATGAGAAGTTAACTCTGGTGTCTTCTGGTGTCAACCTGCACAGGAAGCCCCTCGCTTCTGCTTTCGGAGTCACGGCAGCAGCCAATGACTCCACGTGCACACTGCAAAAAGTCAGCCTTCAAAAACAAGGGAGAAAAAAATACAAAAATGAGGGGTGTTTTATTTGAACTAAGCAGAATAATCTGCCAATAGAACAAGACAAATTTGGCTTGTTAAGACTTCCCAAAACAAGTAAAATTAGCTAACCTCAATGAACCCCAAAATACCTCAAAATAAGCACTGTAAAAAAAATAATCCTATTTTTATGGTAAATTACTCTAAATTTGTGGCTTCACGGTGGAAGAGGGGTTAGTGCAGGGGTCGGGAACCTTTTTGGCTGAGAGAGCCATGAAAGCCAAATATTTAAAAATGTATTTCCGTAAGAGCCATATAATATGTTTTTAACACTGAACACAACTAAGCGTGTGCATTTTTAAGTAAGACCAACATTTCTAGAGTATAATAGGTCTCTTATTCTTTGTAATAACATTGTTATTCTGAAGCTAACTGTGGTGGGGGCGTGGCCTGTGGGCCTGCAGCAAACTTGGGTGTCCCAGGACCAGCCTCGAAATCAGCGACAAGTGCGTAGATAGCCCACCTGGGCCTTGTTATCCAATCACCTGTCGCTCAGCTATTAACAGCAGCCAGGAGGAGAGACGGGTGGAGGCTGGAGCCAGCGCGCGAGCGAGAGAGAAAAATACAATTGCTGGAAAGCAACTGAGAGACTTATTGAAAAATAAAACAATAATGTAATCCTGAAAAGGGCTCTCATGTCGGTGCTTGGTGGTCTGAAGAACCCCCAGGAGGGCAAGCCCCACACTAACCACTAATAAATAAATTACTACTTACCATTAACGCAACTTCGTGAACAAAAAAAAGCATGAGAATGTTTTATATTTTGAACGTTATTTTTAACACTGTGATTACAAGTGGAATTATTAATTACTTATCGTGTTAAGCAATGTCAACTCAGTTTAATCCGCGAGCCAGATGCAGTCATCAAAAGAGCCACATCTGGCTCTAGAGCCATAGGTTCCCTACCCCTGGGTTAGTGCATGGGTGTCAAACTCTGGCCCGTTGGCCAAATCTGGCCCGCCGTGTAATTTAATTTGGCCCTTGAGGCAATATCAATTTAGCATTAGAGCTGGCCCGCCTGTGTTATACAGCGTCGGTGCCGCTGTAACACCGCATTCACCGCTAATACTCATACTTGCCAACCCTCCTAAGTTTCCCAGTAGACTCCCGAAGTTCAGTGCCCCTCCCAAAAATCTCCCGGGGTAACTATTCTCCCGAATTTCTACCGATTTCCACCTGGACAACTATATTGGGGGCGTGCATTTAAGGCACTGCCTTTAGCGTTCTCTACAACCTGTCGTCACGTCCGCTTTTCCTCCATACTATCAGCGTGTCACATAATATTTGTGGCTTTTACACACACACACACACGCACAAGTGAATGCAAGGCATACTTGGTCAAGGCATACTTGGTCAACAGCCATACAGGTCACACTGAGGGTGGCCGCATAAACAACTTTAGCACTGTTACAAATATTCGCCACACTGTGAACCCACACCAAACAAGAATGACAAACACATTTCAGGCTAACATCTGCACCGTAACAAAACAGAACAAATACCCAGAACCCCTTGCAGCACTAAGTCTTTTGGGAAACTTCCAGCAAACCGACCAATAATTAACGTTTTATTCATGCATTTTCTCTTGCTACTTCAAGGCTTGAATGTTTGGTTCATTCAATATTGTTATTTTATTTTCAAATGTATTATTAGCCTGTGGAAAAAAAATATATTTACCTCAGAAGATTGCAAATAGAAAAAAAGGCATAACATTTTTATTCAAATTATTTTTTGATTTGCCATTGATATTTTTTTAATCATTATTATTTAAAACTAGATTTTGCATGTCACTAAAGTTATATAAGCCTTGCTTGTTCAATATTTAATGCAAAACTTGTTTGGGTCCCTATTAAAAGGTTAATTTGTTCAACCTTGGCCCACGGCTTTGTTCCGTTAAAAATTTTGGCCCACTCTGTATTTGAGTTTGACACCCCTGGGTTAGTGCATCTGCCTCACAATACGAAGGTCCTGAGTAGTCAGGGTTCAATCCCGGGCTCGGGATCTTTCTGTGTGGAGTTTGCATGTCCTCCCCGTGACTGCGTGGGTTCCCTCCGGGTACTCCGGCTTCCTCCCACCTCCAAAGACATGCACCTGGGGATAGGTTGATTGGCAACACTAAATGGTCCCTAGTGTGGGAATGTGAGTGTAAATGTTGTCTATCTGTGTTGGCCCTGCGATGACGTGGCGACTTGTCCAGGGTGTACCCCGCCTTCCGCCCGATTGTAGCTGAGATAGGCACCAGCGACCCCAAAGGGGATAAGCGGTAGAAAATGGATGGATGGAGTGTATGTGGAGAGGCGGAGTCGAAGGTCCGACAGAGAGGCAGGGCACGCTGGAGCCCGGCCCAAGATGGTGGCGGGGAGGCGGGGCGTGCCGAGAGCAACGCCACAATCGAGATCAGGTGCATGGCTCGCGCACCTGGATACAATTTACAAATCCTCTCGCACTGTTTAAAAGGGCGGCAGCCGTGAACGTCGGGGGGAGAGGTGGAGAAACGACGACAGCAGCAGCAGCGCATGCAAACAGGAAGAGAGCGAGAGCAAGAGGCAGACGCAGACAACGGAGAAGGCTGAAAAGCAGCCAAGACTTTGCCTATTGAAAAATAAAGATGTCTGCACCTGCTCAAAGCCATGTCTTTCCTTGGTAGTCCCTGGAACCCGCAAGACAACACAAGTATTTCACTGTGTATAAAACTGTAGAAGTGCAGACATTATTTGTAAATAAACAATCCGCCTGTTATTTTAAGTAATATGCCAGTAATGACAGACTGTTTATTTCTATTTTTTATACAGAAAAATACCAAATTACCCATTTTCTGTTTTCTTAAGTTACTTTCAAATTCATGTAAATTTACAGTAATTATCTTTCATTAAATATGTAGCTTGTTATACAAACCCCGTTTCCATATGAGTTGGGAAATTGTGTTAGATGTAAATATAAACAGAATACAATGATTTGCAAATCCTTTTCAACCCATATTCAATTGAATGCACTACAAAGACAAGATATTTGATGTTCTAACTCATAAACTTTTTTTTTTTTTTGCAAATAATAATTAACTTAGAATTTCATGGCTGCAACACATGCCAAAGTAGTTGGGAAAGGGCATGTTCACCACTGTGTTACATCAACTTTTCTTTTAACAACACTCAATAAACGTTTGGGAACTGAGGAAACTAATTGTTGAAGCTTTGAAAGTGGAATTCTTTCCCATTCTTCTTTTATGTAGAGCTTCAGTCGTTCAACAGACTGGGGTCTCCGCTGTCGTATTTTACGCTTCATTATGCGCTACACATTTTCGATGGGAGACAGGTCTGGACTGCAGGCGGGCCAGGAAAGTACCCGCACTCTTTTTTTATGAAGCCACGCTGTTGTAACACGTGCTGAATGTGGCTTGGCATTGTCTTGCTGAAATAAGCAGGGGCGTCCATGATAACGTTGATTGGATGGCAACATATGTTGTTCCAAAACCTGTATGTACCTTGCAGCATTAATGGTGCCTTCCCAGATGTGTAAGTTACCCATGCCTTGGGCCTTAATACACCCCCATACCATCACAGATGCTGGCTTTTGAACTTTGCGTCGTTAACAGTCTGGATGGTTCGTTTCCCCTTTGGTCCGGATGACACAATGTCGAATATTTCCAAAAACAATTTGAAATGAGAACTCTTCAGACCACATAACACTTTCCCACTTTGCATCAGTCCATCTTAGATGATCTCGAGCCCGTTTCTGGATGTTGTTGATAAATGGCTTTCGCTTTGCATAGTAGAGCTTTAACTTGCACTTACAGATGTGACAGTGATTTTCTGAAGTGTTCCTGAGCCCATGTGGTGATATCCTTTAGAGATTGATGTCATTTTTTGATACAGTGCCGTCTGAAGGATCGAAAGTCACGGTCATTCAATGTTGGTTTCCGGCCATGCCGCTTACGTGGAGTGATTTCTCCAGATTCTCTGAACCTTTTGATGATATTATGGACCGTAGATGTTGAAATCCCTAAATTTCTTGCAATTGCACTTTGAGAAACGTTGTTCTTAAACTGTTTGACTACTTGCTCACGCAGTTGTGGACAAAGGAGTGTACCTCGCCCCATCCTTTCTTGTGAAAGACTGAGTATTTTTTGGGAAGCTGTTTTTATACCCAATCATGGCACCCACCTGTTCCCAATTGGCCTGCACACCTGTGGGATGTTCCAAATAAGGGTTTGATGAGCATTCCTCAACTTTATCAGTATTTATTGCCACCTTTCCCAACTTCTTCGTCACGTGTTGCTGGCATCAAATTCTAAAGGTAATGATTATTTGCAGAAAAAAAAATGTTTATGAGTTTGAACATCAAATATGTTGTCTTTGTAGCATATTCAACTGAATGTGGGTTGAAAATGATTTGCAAATTATTATAGTCTGTTTATATTTACATCCAACCCAATTTCCCAACTCATATGGAAATGGGGTTTGTATAAAAGTATATGTCCATACTAACAATCTGACAGTTTTATATGTAATTTTAATGTAAAACTTATTTTTGTAATATTTATGTGTATTTTTACATTCAAGTTGAAAAAGATATGTATATAAAGGTTTATGCTCATACAAACAATTGAACATTTTTCTCTGTAATATGATGGCAATTGTCTTCAATTAAATATGTAGCATGTTATATGAAAGTGTACATCCATACTGACAATCCTAACAGTTTTATATGTAATTTTAGGGTAAATATGAGGTATTGTATTAGTTTTTGTATTTTTACATTTAAATCTGTCATTAAATATGTAGCTTGTTATGTAGAGGTTTATGCCCATACTTACAATCTAACATTTTTTTCTCTGTAATTTAACGGTAAATGTTATTAGTTTACTGGTACGTGTGTACCAAGCCACCTGGTGATGTCATAGTACATACATTCCAATGAATCCGACAAAACTAAAATGAGTAAAAGCAGCTCCTTCAAGTCAGGAAACGTGCATTGCAATACCCCAGGCAGGAATTAGTTGAAGTAAAAACAATAAGCTGTAAGCCCAACATGCTTGAAATTTTCAACCTCAAAAGAGCATAAAGATTTTCGCCATATTAGGATTCTGATTATTGGATTCGAGACTGTGACTGACTCTCACCGTCGTGCGGGTTCACAGGACCACCAAGGAAGGACATGACTTGAGCAGTTTGACTTTTTGTTTTATTCTTTCAATAAAACCTTTCAGCTTCCATTTTTACTTTGCTGCGTCGTTGTCTGCCTCTCGCTCTTTTCCTCTCGTGTTCAGCTTCCGTCTCCTTCTCCCCCCTTCTCTCCGCTGCAGCCCTTTTACACCTTGCGAGGAGATTAGATGATTCCGCTCAGCTGATCATGTTTGCGGCGTTGCTCCCAGTGTGCCCCGCCTCTCTGTTCGCTCGCCGTCCCCGCCTCCTCACCGCCATCTTGGGCCGGGCACCGGCGTGCCCTGCCCCGCTGCTCGTTTGCCGGCTCCGCCTCTCCACAGAGACTTTTTAAGATTTGCAGGAACCCCATCTCCAAGTACTTTGCTGGCCTGACGACACAGTAGATTCTCACTAATAACAAGTGCACTTTTCTTGGTTAAAAAAAAAGAGACCTTTTGCTCTGTATGTTGAATAATATTCTTAAATGAAGTAAATGCTAGTGTCATTATCTTGACATAATGATATTTGTTTAGCATTTCATTTCTTGAAACCAGCAAACTTATACTAAAAACACATTTATTGTTCTTAATGGAAAGGCAACAAGGCAACCGCTTGTTACTCTCGAGGTCTACACTGAGAAAACTGAAATCTAAGTAAGATCAAATATCTTGAATAAGGCTGATATTTGCATATTTTCTGTCTGCTAAGCTCATTCTTCCCATTAAGTCCCTAGTGTGTGAATGTGAGTGTGAATGTTGTCTGTCTATCTGTGTTGGCCCTGCGATGAGGTGGCGACTTGTCCAGAGTGTACTCCGCCTTCCGCCCGATTGTAGCTGAGATAGGCTCCAGCAGTAAGCAGCAGCGTGGGTTGAGCTCGGGAATCATTTGGTGATTAAACCCCCCAATTCCAATAAATACCTAAATACAAGCTGTAGCGGTTGGGGACGGCGTTGCGCTGTTGGGAGAGTGGCCGTGCCAGCAACCTGAGGGTTCCTGGTTCGATCCCCAACATCTACCAACCTCGTCACGTCTGCTGTGTCCTTGAGCAAGACACTTCACCCTTGCTCCTGATGGGTAGTGGTTAGGGCCTTGCATGACAGCTCCCGCCATCAGTGTGTGAATGGGTGAATGTGGAAATAGACTAACCCATTTACCAATTAAATTCCTAATCTGCTACTGGTTGCCGAATATAAATTAAACTATTTTAATTTATATTTAGATATTTTTATATTTTTATATATATTTATATTTAGATATTTTTTAAGTTTCTCTAATTATCAATGTCCAGAATAGTGTCCATGTTTAACAAAAATGTTTTATCATCATACAGTCACGTAAATAAAACTCACTTTGTAACAAAAGGGAAAAGAAACGGGAGCAAACCAAAAAATAGACTGGCACAGTCAACAACTGTTGCGCCTCCGCTCAGCAACACCTGAGTGTGATGAAAGTCCCTCCCCTAGTTGACTTTTGCACTTGGCCTTGAGTCAACCCCTTAGTGACGTCATGCACTTGACAGACAGAAAGAGCACACGGCGCCAACACAGTGTTTTTCAACCTTTTTTGAGCCGAGGCACATTTTTTTGTGTTGAAAAAAATGCAGAGGCACACCACTGGCAGTAATCATCAAAAAAACAAAACTCAGTTGACAGTAAAAAGTCGTTGTCGCAAGTGTTGGACATGACTTTACAGCATAACCAAGTATGCATCAATATAGCTCTTGTCTCAAGGTAGGTGTACTGTCACCACCTGTCACAACACGCCCTGATTTATTGGACTTTTTTGCTGTTTTCTTGTGTGTAGTCTTTTTTGTGTCCTGGGCCTAGCGTTAAAGTGCATCCCGCAGTGGAGGCTCCTCTATGGGGTCTTGGGGCATTAGGAGGATAACCCCTTCAAAGCTGCTCAGGAGGATAACCCCTTCAAAGCTGCTCACACGGTCACTAAGGTGGGCACTATGTTTGACAGATCAACTTAATGTGTATTACAGGGGTCACCAACGCGGTGCCCCCGGGCACCAAGTCGCCCGTCATGAACCAGATGAGTCACCCGCTGGCCTGTTCTAAAACTGCTCAAATAGCAGCACTTACCAGTGAGCTACCTCTATTTTTTAAATTCTATTTATTTACTAGCAAGCTGGTCTCGCTTTGCTTGACATTTTTAATTCTAAGAGAGACAAAACTCAAATAGAATTTGAAAATCCAAGAAAATATTTTATAAACTTGGTCTTCACTTGTTTAAATAAATTCATGTATTTTTTCTACTTTGCTTCTTATAACTTTCAGAAAGACAATTTAAGAGAAAAAATACAAACTTAAAAATGATTTTAGGATTTTGAAACACATATACCTTTTTACCTTTTAAATTCCCTCCTCTTTTTTCCTGACAATTTAAATCAACGTTCAAGTAATTTATTTATTTTTTATTGTAAAGAATAATAAATACAATTTAATTTAATTCTTCATTTTAGCTTCTGTTTTTTAAACGAAGAATATTTATGAAATATTTCTTCAAACGTATGATTAAAATTCACAAAAAATATTCTGGCAAATCTAGAAAATAAGTAGAATCAAATTTAAATCTTATTTCAAAGTTTTTGTTCTGGAAAATCTACAAGAAATAATGATTTGTCTTTGTTAGAAATACAGCTTGGTGCAATTTGTTATATATTCTAACAAAGTGCAGATTGGATTTTAACCTATTTAAAACATGTCATCAAAATCCTAAAATTAATCTTAATCAGGAAAAAGTACTAATGATATTCCGTAAATTATTTTTTTTATTTTTTCAAAAAGATTCGAATTAGCTAGTTTTGTTTCTTCTTTTTTTTCGGTTGAATTTTGAATTTTAAAGTGTTGAAATTGAAAATAAACTATGTTTCAAAATTTAATTTAAATTTTTTTCGTGTTTTTTTTCCTCTTTTAAACCGTTCAATTAAGTGTTTTTTTCATCATTTATTCTCTGCAAAAAACCTTCCGTAAAAGGAAAAAAAATGTACGACGGAATGACAGACAGAAATACCCATTTTTTTTATATCTATAGATTTATTTATCAAAGTTAAATTGAGCAGATTGGCTATTTCTGGCAATTTTTTAAAGTGTGTATCAAACTGGTAGCCCTTCGCATTAATCAGTACCCAAGAAGTAGCTCTTGGTTTCAAAAAGGTTGGTGACCCCTGGTGTATTATATTTATCCACGACAGCATTTTTGTGGTAAATTGTGAGGTATGTCTGTTAAAATCATGCTTGTTTTTACAAATGATGACAGATGTTAACAAGAGCATGTATTGTCTCTGTGTGATGATGTAAATGAGGTATGGTTGTATGATAGATGATTTTTGTATCCCTTTAATTCAGGTAGCCAGTGACTGCAGATGGAAATGAGCAATCTGGCACAGAACATATCTGTCTTTAAGCTTAATGTTTCTGTGCATTGTCCCTTCAAATAAAGACTCAACTCAACTAAACATTACTACTGTTACCCCAGGTGGCCTTTGGGAAAGGCCTAGTACCTGACTGCCCCCTATCCAGGGATACGGTGAAGACCTCAACGGCGGCGAAGGCGGAAGACGGTAGATGTAAGAACCACCACAACGGCTGCGATGGCGGAAGAAGGCACCCCCACATGCATGTGGGCCCAGTTATGGGGAAATAACAACCCAAGACCTCAACAGTGGAACAGGCGGAGAATGATTGCTAACCCTATGGAGCGTCACAACAGCTGGATGGCGGAAGAAGGCTGCAGCTGAAAAGGGTCCCCAGTCGTCTTGGACTACATGCCACTGGACCCTGACCCAGATCTGTCAAGGATCGTGTGGTGACTGTCTGTGCACCAGTCTCCCCACGTTAAACAAAGTCACACACAGGCATCCTCCATAAAGGGATACCCCCCTACCAGGAGAATTGTCTTACTCGCTCCGAGTGACCGCCGATGATGAGTCTTTTAGTTCTTGTCTTGCGCTCCTATTTTGGTGGCTTTTTCTCTTTATGGTAATTTCCTTTTGCAGTTTCATGTCTTCCTTTGAGCGATATTTCCCGCATTTACTTTGTTTTAGCAATCAAGAATATTTACGTTGTTTTTATCCTTCTTTGTGGGCACATTGTCGATTGTCATGTCATGTTCGGATGTACATTAGTGGACGCCGTCTTTGCTCCACAGTAAGTCTTTGCTGTCGTCCAGCATTCTGTTTTTGTTTACTTTGTAGCTGTCACGTAGGGGGGTTCGCAGCTCCGTGATGCAGAAGGACAACTCCGGACAAAGCGTGAAGATAGGATATGATTTAATCTTCGCAAAACATAACACATAAAAAAAAAACAGGAAGCAAACCAAAGGTCGCACGTGAACCTAAGGTACAAACTTAGCACAGGACTCAAGAACATATAAACAAGACATGAACCTACGTGCCTGTCACTTGTAGCAAACAATGACGCCGGACTGAGCGTGGCGAGCGAGGTGAATAAATAGCTCTCTGATTAGTGGTTGACAGCAGCTGAGCGTGGGACCACTAACCAGAGGCAGATGAACCCAATTAATCCCCATGCTGACCAAAATAAACCCAGGAGTGCAAAAAACAGGAACTAAGGGAGTCCAAAACTAACAGAACATAACTAACCAAAACATGATCCGGGCTACGGATCATGACAGTAGCCAGTTCAATTTTAGTTTCGTTCTACATAGCCTTCCCTAGGCGTCAATGCACTAACCTTTGGTTTATTTTTGGCTTAAGCATTAGACACCCTTTTACCTGTACCCTGCCTTCCGCTGTTTACGACATCTAAAAAGCAGTTAGCTACCGGCTGCGACCTACTGATATGGAAGAGTATTACACGGTTACTCTGCCAAGCTCTAGCTCCAGCACCGACACTCAACAACAACACATATTTTGCAGACTATTATTACTGGTTTGCAAAACATATTTTTAACCAAAATAGGTAAAATGAGATAATCTCCAACGGCCGCGGCACAGTGGTTGAAAAACACTACTCTAACACTAGCTGTCCTCCATTCCGATGTCATAATCAGCTGTCTGTAATGAAAAATATGTGAAAAAGCCAGTTTAGACTTTTGTTTTGTTTTCCCAACCGGGCCTGGGCTTCATTGATCTACCCGCCTCAAGTAACGTGAAATTCCAGTCCAACATGTTGACAGTTGTTCATTCACTCAACAACCAGGGACACATCATTAGAAAAGAGAAATGGTTTAACATTTTTTTTTTTTTTTTGCAGCAGCAGTGCCACGAGATAGCCTAGGAGTTAGCACAACTGCATCTCAGTCGGGTTGCATTTCCTTTGGAACATATTTGCATGTTTACCAAAGGATTATTTAAATCAGAGGTCCCCAAACTACGGCCCGTGGGAAGTTCCAAGTTTAAAAAAATATATATATATATTTTTTTTTTAAATGATAATTTTTTTTAAATCTCTCCTTTCCAATCCATTTTCCACCGCTTGTTACGCTCTGTGTCTCCTAGTCGCTCAGGCATATCGTATTGTCTGAAAGTGCATTTTCCCATCGGCACACAGCAAGTGCGCGCTCTTTCAGTCAATTAGTGCGTGAGGAATAAATTGTTTACTTCCATGACGACCTCCTTCACACTTTTTCAGTCAATTAGTGCGTGAGAAAGATCCCGTGCCTGGGATTGAACCTAGGACTGCAGGACCTTCGTATTGTGAAGCAGACGCACTAACCCCTCTGCCACCGTGAAGCCCCATATATCCATCCATCCATCGATTTCTACCGCTTATTCCCTTTGGGGTGGCGGGGGGCGCTGGCGCCTATCTCAGCTACAATCTGGCGGAAGGCGGGGTACACCCTGGACAAGTCGCCAATTCATCGCAGGGCCAACACAGATAGACAGACAACATTCACACTCACATTCACACACTAGGGACCATTTAGTGTTGCCAATCAACCTATCCCCAGGTGCATGTCTTTGGAAGTGGGAGGAAGCCGGAGTACCCGGAGGGAACCCAAGCATTCACGGGGAGAACATGCAAACTTCACACAGAAAGATCCCAAGCCTGGGATTGAACCCAGGACGGTGTTTTAGCAAGTTGGACATTTATTCCGTATTTTGTTTCTAGTCATATCAAATAAAGATGTGTCAAATAGACAAATGCAACTTAAATTGTAACACTGTATTTTACAAAATACCAAAAAAGGACATTTTTCTTAATATCTCATTGACAAAATTATTCAACCCCTTAGTTACTTAGTAGAACACCCTTTGGCAGTAATTACATCCTTCAAACGTGATACATAACCGGACACAAGCTTCTTGCAACGATCTACAGGTATTTTAGCCCATTCCTCTTGGGCAAAGGCCTCCAGTTCATTCATATTCTTGGGCTTGCGTGCTGCAACTGCCTTCTTCAAGTCCCACCACAGGTTTTCTATAGGATTTAGGTCTGGCGACTGTGAAGGCCACTCCAGAGTCTTCCAGCCCTTCTTCTGCAACCACTCTGATGTTGATTTGGAGGTATGCTTGGGATGGTTGTCCTGTTGGAAGGTCCAACGTCTCCCAAGCCTCAGCTTCGTCACTGACTTCAGCTAATATATCCTGGTAGGAAATAGAATTCATAATGCCTTGAACGCACTGGAGATTCCCGGTACCTGAGGCAGAGAAACAGCCTCAGAGCATGATTGACCCCCCACCATGCTTAACAGTAGGCAAGGTGTTCTTCTCTTTGTAAGCTTCATTTTTTCTCCTCCAGACATAACGTTGATTCATAGGCCCAAAGAGTTCCACTTTTGTCTCATCGCTCCATAGAACAGTTTCCCAAAACCTTTTGGGTTTGTCCGGATGATTTTTGGCATACTGGAGTCTATTTTCTTTGTTTTCAACACCTGATTGAAAAGACCTTATTCAAATTCTGTTCTTAAGAGTTATGATCTTCAAGGGGTTGAATAATTTTTTCAATGAGATATTAAGAGAAATGACACTGTTTGGTATGTTACAAAATATAATGTTGTAATTCAAGTTGCATTTGTCTATTTAATACATCTTTATTTGATATGACTATAAACAAAATATGGAATGAATGTCCTACTTGCTAAAACACCAAAATTGTGTGGGGGTTGAATAAATTTGATCACAACTGTATACATATACATATATATATATATATATATATATATATATATATATATATATATATACACATATATATATACACATATATATATACATATATATATATACACATATATATACATATATATATACATATATATATATATATATATATATATATATATATATATATATATATATATATATATATATATATGTGTGTGTGTGTGCATATATCCATCCATCCATTCTCTACCGCTTACTCCCTTTGGGGTCGCGGGGGGCGCTGGTGCCTATCTCAGCTACAATCGGGTGGAAGGCGGGGTACACCCTGGACAAGACGCCTCCTCATCGCAGGGCCAACACAGATAGACAGACAACATTCTCACTCACATTCACACACCAGGACCAATTTAGTGTTGCCAATCAACCTATCCCCAGGTGCATGTCTTTGAAAGTGGGAGGAAGCCGCAGTACCCGGAGGGAATCCACGCATTCACGGGGAGGACATGCGAACTCCACAGTGAAAGATCCCGAACCTGGGATTGAGCCCAGGACTACTCAGGACCTTCGTATTGTGAGGCGGACGCACTAACCCCTCTTCCACTGTGAAGCTTATGTACATATATATTTATGAGTATATACTGTATGTATATGTGTGTGTGTATATATATACATTTATATGTGTAAATATATATATTTATACATATAGATGTATGTATATATGTGTATTATATAAATGTGTATATGTATATGTAAATATATATATAGAAATATGATATATATATATATATATATATATATATATATATATATATATATGTATAAATCCATCATCCCCGCCCATCCGAGGTCGGGTCACGGGGGCAGCAGCCTAAGCAAAGAAGCCCAGACTTTCCTCTCCCCATCCACTTAGTCCAGCTCTTCCCGACGGATCCCGAAGCGTTCCTAGGCCAGCCGGGAGACATAGTCTTCCCAACGTGTCCTGGGTCTTCCCCATGGCCTTCTACTGATTGGACGTGCCCTAAAGACCGCCGTAAGGAGGCGTTCGGGTGGCATCCTGACCAGATGCCCGAACCACTGGCTCCTGTCCATGTGAAGGAGCAGCGGCTTTACTTTGAGTTCCTCCCGAATGGCAGAGCTTCTCACCCTATCTCCAAGGGAGAGCCCCGCCACCCGGCGGAGGAAACTAATTTGGGGCGCTTGTACCCGTGATCTTGTCCTTTAGGTCATAACCCAAAGCTCATGACCATAGGTGAGGATGGGAACGTAGATCGACCGGCTCAGCTCCTTCTTCACCACAACGGATCGATACAATGTCTGCATTACTGAAGACGCCGCACCGATCCGCCTGTCGATCTCAAGATCCACTCTACCCTCACTCGTGAACAAGACTCCGAGGTACTTGTACTCCTCCACTTGGGTCAAAATCTCCTCCCCAACCCAGAGATGGCACTCCACCCTTTTCCGGGCGAGAACCATGGACTAGGACTTGGAGGTGCTGATTCCCATTCCGGTCGCTTCCCACTCGGCTTCGAACCGATCCAGTGAGATGAAGATCCTGGCCAGATGACGCCATCAGGACCACATCATCTGCAAAAAGCAGAGACCTAATCCTGCAGCCACCAAACCGAATCCTCTCAACGCCCTGACTGCACCTAGAAATTCTGTCCATAAATGTTATGAACAGAATCGGTGACAAAGGACAGCCTTATATATATATGTGTGTATTATGGGGCTGCGAATCTTTGGGTGTCCCACGATTCGATTCAATATCGATTCGTGGGGTCGCGATTCGATTATAAATTGATTTTTTTTATTCAACGCGATTCTCGATTCAAAAACGATATTTTTCCGATTCAAAACGATTCTGTATTTAGTGTTCTCGTGAGACGTGTGAAAACGCCAACTCAACACCAAGCCAAACTGGAGTCAATGAAGAGAACATCGTTGTAGCCTTGACCATTTACTTTTGACAATTCTTCATAGACAAGATGGTGAAAAACTGAAAAGAACAAAGAAACACAACACACTTATTGCCTCTGTACATATTTTTCTACAATGACATATGAAAATGTAACAGTAATGTCCGAAAATGTCCAGCAGAGGGAGACTCCCGTCCGCCTGAATTACTTGAACACATTGTATCTAGTTCGACAATTATATTTAACATATCGGCACTATTACACTTTTTTTTAACGTGTCTGACATGTTGTTAACTTATTAAAGACGACTTATTGCATTGCTTCTTCGCTGCTTTGTACTTAAAGTACTTACAAAAGACCGCAACATGTATGTCTTGCTTTCGAACAAATACCGGAAGTCAACCAACAGGAAGTAATTTAGCGGAAGTAACATCATCTAACTCCCTTTTACCGATTACAGCGCACAACAAATACAAATAACTTTAGCTCCAAATCAAAGCATTGCAGTTACTAATAAAAAAATTAAAAAATATATTATCAAGTAATTACGTAAATTATATTAACAATTAACTTCAGGACAACACACTGCTTTCATTCAATACATAGGATTTCAGCAGGATTTACCCCAGTCTGCTGACATGCTAGCAGAGTAGTAGATTTATTTTTAAAAAGCTTTTATAATTGTAAAGGACAATGTTTTATCAACTGATTGAAATAATGTAAATTTGTTTTAACTCTTAAACGAACCAAAAATATGACTTATTTTATCTTTGTGAAAACATTAGACACAGTGTGTTGTCAAGTTTATGAGATGCGATGCAAGTGTAAGCCACTGTGACACTATTGTTCTTTTATTTTTATTTTTACAAATGTCTAATGATAATGTCAATGAGGGATTTTTAATCACTGCCATGTGGAAAATTATAACAAATATTGATACTGTTGTTAATAATCATTTTGTTTCACTACTTTTGGTTGGTTCTGTGTCGTGTTTGTGTCTCCTCTCAATTGCTCTGTTTATTGCAGTTGCTGGGTCAGGTTTGGTTGTGGAATTGGAATCCATCCATCCATCCATCCATCCATTTTCTACCGCTTATTCCCTTTCGGGGTCGCGGGGGGCGCTGGCGCCTATCTCAGCTACAATCGGGCGGATTGTTATGGTATTGTTGTGTATTGTTTTGTTGGATTGATAAAAAAAAACAAAAAAAACAACGATTTTAAAAAAAAGAGAATCGATTCTGAATCGCACAACGTGAGAATCGCAATTCGTATCCCCCCGGCTGGGTCGCCCAGGCAAGGGTGTGTGATGATTAAAGACCCGAAGCACCCTATGACCCTGGGTTTATCACTGATGACGTGTCCAAGCATCCCCGTGAGGTGTATTCAAGTTCTATCACATCTGGCTGAGCCAGTGACCTCCAGGAAAGGCTGGATGACATCCAAGAAAAGAGTGGTGATAACTGGAGAGACAGTGGACAGCCCGGAGAGACGGCAACAGGGGTAGGGAAGGCCAGCTCCCTGACCTACAGCTCCCGCGAGGGGGCACCCAAATCTTGCTACGAAGAACACTACAGGAAAATACCCCCAGGGATGCCGGAGAGGGGGGGAGGATGAGCATCCCAACCGGACGGATTTACTGGTTATGACCCAAGCAAACGGACAACGGATTATGAGCGCAGTCTGCATATGCGGTAAGGTCTGCAAAAACTCGAGAGGTCTGAAGATCCACCAGACTAAGATGGCCTGCCTTGGGAGGGAACAAGTTAAGCGACACTCAGAAACGGCAGCCGATGCAACAGTTCCTGTTGTGCCTGCTGCAGAACTTGGTCAGACGGAGGAGGAGCCAGATCCGGAGTCTACCCACAGTACCCGGAACCTCCAAGCAACACGTATCCCCCCACCAAGCAGAAAATCAGAACACCGCCGGGTGAAGTGGCCTGTCGCTAACAACAAGGAGTGGATCAAGCTGGATGAGGACGTAGATGAAACCCTGGAATCCATTTTGAAGGGTGACGCTGATCAGAAACTCCAAACCATGTGCTCCCTCATAATGAGCATAGGAGGTGAGCGTTTTGGAGTGGAACAGAAGCAAGGAGCTTCTAGAAACCCAGCAAAACTCAATCGGCGGGAAGTCAAGATAAGCGAGTTGAGGCAAGGAATCAAATCCTTAAGACGTCAGTTTAAGGCAGCCAAGGAAGAGGAGAGACCTCCTCTGTCGGAACTCACTAACATTGTAAGAAAGAAGCTCATCTCGTTGAGGATGGCCGAATGTCACCGAAGGAGGGGAAAGGAAAGGGCACGGAAGCGAAGCGTCTTCATTGGCAACCCCTTCACCTTCACTAAGAGGATTTTGGGCCAGAAGTGAAGTGGTCACTTCGCTTGCCCTGTAGAAGAGATTGACCATCATCTCAATGCCACCTTCAGTGATTTTTCAAGAAATCAAGAGCTTGGCCCTTCTGAGGCACTGGTGACTCCAGCAGATCCAGTGTCCCAATTCAACAGTGACGAACCCACCCTGGCAGAGGTAAAGGAAGTTGTGAAAGCTGCAAGATCTGGTTCGGTTCCCGGCCCAAGCGGTGTACCCTACATCAGTGGTCCCCAACCACCGGGCCGCGGTACCGTTTGGTACCGGGGCGCAGAATAATTTTTTATTCATTTTTATTTTATGAAAAATAAAATAAATAAAAAAATAATAATATATATATATATATTTTTTATTGAATCAACATAAAAAACACAATATAAACTTACAATTAGTGCACCAACCACAAAAACCTCCCTTTTTCATTACAAAAACGTCCCTTTTTCATGAGTAATAAAAAAATAAAATAAAAAAAGATCTTTCATAGCTCCCTGAAGGGCGCAGTGGCTTTGCAGCAGGCAAAGAGTGACCTGACCTCATGGCTCACAGCCATCGACAAATCTGGTCTCCCAGGAAAGTTTAAAGCCTGGATGTACCAACACAGAGTCTTGCCTAGAATACTCTGGCCTCTGTTAATCTACAAGGTACCAATGACGACGGTTGAGGTACTAGAGAAGACCATCAGTCAGTTCCTAAGGAGATGGTTGGGGATCCCTCGGTCCTTAAGCAGCATTGCTCTTTATTGCCATTCCACCAAGTTGCAGCTCCCTCTCAGGGGATTGTTGGAGGAATTCAAGGTCAACCGCTCCAGAGAGGTAATGATGTACAGGGACTCCGCAGATGTCAAAGTCGCTTCGGCAGCAATCGTTGTTAAGACCAGGAGGAAGTGGCAGGCACAAGAAGCCGTAAGCAGAGCAGAGGCGCGGCTGAGGCACAAAACCTTGCTGGGTACTGTGGCAAGGGGGAGGGCAGGCCTCGGCAGCTTTCCAAAGCCACGCTTGGACCGGGGCCGTGGCACGGAGAAGCGCCAACTGGTCCAAGAGAAGATCCGTGCAGAGGTGGAGGACGAACGTTGCTGCCGGATGGTCAGCATGTCCAAACAAGGGGCGTGGACAAGGTGGGAGCATGCAGAACCTCGAAAACTCACCTGAGCAGAGCACTGGAGAGCTGAACCTCTGCGCGCAAAATTTCTCATCCAGTCTGTGTACGATGTCCTCCCATGCCCCGCCAACCTGCACACCTGGAGCCTATCAGACACTCCGGAGTGCAAACTGTGCCAGAGGAGGGGCACCTTGGAGCACATCCTGAGTTGTTGCCCAAAGGCACTATAGGGGAGGGGCGGTATCGCTGGCACCACGACCAAGTTTTAAAAGCCCTGGCGGATTCTATCTGCGCAGTGATACAAAACAGCAAGTCCCAGGCTGCCCCGAAGCAGTCAATCACCTTCATCAGAGCAGGACCGCAAACCGCCAGCCCAACTTCTCAAGAGAGCTCTTCGCCACCGCTCGTGACTGGCAGCTCCATGTTGACTTGGGAAGGCAACTCAAGTTCCCGGCCAATATTGCTACCACGTCACTTCGCCCAGACATGGTGTTAACATCGGAGTTAACCAAGCAAGTGGTGCTACTGGAGCTGACTGTCCCCTGGGAGGGGCGAATCAACGAAGCAAATGAGCGAAAGAGATCCAAATACGCTGAACTCACTGCAGAGTGTCGTAGTAATGGCTGGAGAGCCCGCTGCGAACCAGTTGAAATTGGGTGCAGGGGTTTTGCGGGTCACTCACTACAGCGTGTGTTCAGAATCCTTGGCATTAGAGGACTGCAATCGAGAAAAGCCGTGAGGTGTATTCAAGTTCTTTCTATAAGAAATACTTGAATTTCAGTGAATTGTAGCTGTAAATATGTTCCTTCGCCCTTAGCTCAGCCACCGGCCCGCCCCGCCCACCCTGACCCCGCCCACCTCAACCCCCTCCTCCAATCTCCCGAATTCGGAGGTCTCAAGGTTGGCAAGTATGGGCTATGGTGGTACTCGGTAAGAAAAAAGAAAAAGAAAAAAAAAGAGAATCACTGACCTAGAACAGTGGTTCTCAACCTTTTTTCAGTGATGTACGCCCTGTGAACATTTTTTTAGTTCAAGTACCCCCTAATCAGAGCAACGCATTTTTGGTTGAAAAAAATGAGCTAAAGAAGTAAAATACAGCACTATGTCATCAGTTTCTGATTTTTTAAATTGTATACAGTTGGGATCAAAATTATTTAACCCCCACAAAATTTTGGTGTTTTAGCAAGTTGGACATTCCGTACTTTGTTTATAGTCATCTCAAACAAAGATGCATTAAATAGACAAATGCAACTTGAATTACAACATTATATTTTGTAACATACCAAACAGTGTCATTTCTCTTAATATCTCATTGACAAAATTATTCAACCCCTTGAAGATCATAACTCTTAAGAACAGAATTTGAATAAGGTCTTTTCAATCAGGTGTTGAAAACACCTGTAGATGTGATTAAAACCATAACGAGCAACAATTAAACTGATTGAAAAAGACTGTGACGCTCAGCTTCTTGTAGATGGTAAATGGTGTTTTTGCAACATGGTGAAGTCCAGGGAGTGGTCAAAGAAGTCAAGAGAGGAGGTAATTTCTCTTCATAAGAAAGGATATGGATATAAAAAAAATAGCAAAGACATTACACATTCCAAGAGACACAGTTGGGAGCATAATTTGCAAGTTTAAAGCTAAAGGCACAGTGGAAACACTACCTGGCGTGGTAGAAAGAGGATGCTGTGTGCAACTGCTGTCCGGTATTTGAAACGTACAGTGGTGAAAACCCCCCGGGTAACAGCTGAGGAACTACAACAGGACATTGCAGAGGGGGGAACGCAGGTTTCGTCCCAGACAATAAGGCGCGCACTACGAGATGAAGGCCTCCATGCCAGAACTCCCAGGCGCACCCCATTTCTGACTACCAGGCACGAGAAAAATAGACTTCAGTATGCCAAAAATCATCTGGACAAACCCAAAAGGTTTTTGGAAACTGTTCTATGGAGTGATGAGACAAAAGTGGAACTCTTTGGGCCTATGAATCAACGTTATGTCTGGAGGAGAAAAAAAATGAAGCTTACAAAGAGAAGAACACCTTGCCTACTGTTAAGCATGGTGGGGGGTCAATCATGCTCTGAGGCTGTTTCTATGCCTCAGGTACCGGGAATCGCTAGCGCGTTCAAGGCATTATGAAATCTATTTCCTACCAGGATATATTAGCTGCAAATGTCATGAAGTCAGTGACCAAGCTGAGGCTTGGGAGACGTTGGACCTTCCAACAGGACAACCATCCCAAGCATACCTCCAAATCAACATCAGAGTGGTTGCAGAAGAAGGGCTGGAAGACTCTGGAGTGGCCTTCACAGTCGCCAGACCTAAATCCTATAGAAAACCTGTGGTGGGATGTGAAGAAGGCAGTTGCAGCACACAAGCGCAAGAATATGAATGAACTAGAGGCGTTTGCCCAAGAGGAATGGGCTAAAATACCTGTAGGTCGTTGCAAAAAGCTTGTGTCCGGTTATGTATCACGTTTGAAGGATGTAATTACTGCCAAAGGGTGTTCTACTAAGTAACTAAGGGGTTGAATAATTTTGTCAATGAGATATTAAGAAAAATGTCCTTTTTTGGTATTTTGTAAAATACAGTGTTACAATTTAAGTTGCATTTGTCTATTTGACACATCTTTATTTGATATGACTATAAACAAAATACGGAATAAATGTCCAACTTGCTAAAACACCAAAATTGTGTGGGGGTTGAATAATTTTGATCACAACTGTAACAGTGCAAAATATTGCTCATTTGTAGTGGTATTTCTTGAACTGTTTGGAAAAAAAGATATAAAAATACTTAAAAACTTGTTGAAAAATAAACAAGTGATTCAATTCTAAATAAAGATTTCCACATATAGAAGTAATAATTAACTTAAAGTGCCCTCTTTGAGGATTGTAATAGAGATCCATCTGGATTAAGGAAATAAATTATAAACATTTCTTCACAAAAAAATTAAATCTTCAACATCAATATTTATGGAACACGTCCACAAAAAATCTAGCTGCCAACACTGAATATTGTATTGTTGCATTTCTTTTCACAACTTACATTCATATTTTGTTAAAGTATGATTCAATAAATATATATACAAAGAATTTTTGAATTGTTGCTATTTTTAGAATATTTAAAAAAAATCTCATGTACCCCCAGGGGTACACGTACCCCCATTTGAGAACCACTGACCTAGAAAATATTGAAAAACTCATGAAACAATTTGGATTCTTTGCCATTATTTCATGCATCTATCCATCCATTTTCTACCGCTTATTCCCTTTTGGGGTCGCGGGGGGCGCTGGCGCCTATCTCAGCTACAATCGAGCGGAAGGCAGGGTACACCCTGGACAAGTCTCTACCGCATCGCAGGGCCAACACAGATAGACAGACAACATTCACACTCACATTCACACACTAGGGCCAATTTAGTGTTGCCAATCAAACTATCCCCAAGTGCATGTCTTTGGAAGTGGGAGGAAGCCGGAGAAGCCGGAGTACCCAGAGGGAACCCACGCATTCACGGGGAGAACATGCAAACTCCACACAGAAATATCTCGAGCCTGGATTCGAACCCAGGAGTGCAGGACCTTCGTATTGTGAGGCAGACGCACTAACCCCTCTTCCACCGTGAAGCCCATTAATTCATGCAATAAAATGTAAATCTTTGATTTCACCAGCGATTGTAAAGTCTGAGGAGGTCGATGACGTCATGGTGGTAGGAGGAGCCTCTTCAGGCTACGTCACAGGGTGCCCGGGCTGCATTTCCTGCTTTTTTTGGCCGCTCTTCCATCACCGAAGAAGCGGCTTGGGAATGTCTCAGCAGCGGCTCTAAGGAAGGAACGGAGACGGAGCTCACTGCGCGGCCATCCTGTCCATCTTTATGTAGTGCTTGTTCTGCTACCTTACATTTATATTTTGTGGCCATTCGTTTTAACGGAAGTGGAGGATGAGCCTCTCGACGCGTGTCAAGACCAGGCGGACTGAGGCCAGCCTCGGAGCCGAAAGGGAGCACTTTGACAAACAGCAGGTAAGACACACACACACAAAAATGACCTGTCATTCTTTTTATTGGTTGACTTGTTTTGTTCTGTGTGCGTTTAAAAAAAGTGCTTGTGTGGCACACCGGCTCCCGACGGTGTGCTCAATTAACTAATCAATCAAAATGGAGGACTCACCTGTGAGCGTCCTCCTATATAAGGGAACTAATGTCCTGTATTTTACTTTAATTGGAATAAAACACACCGGTTGACTGTATCCACATTTGGTAAGGTTGCTTTTTTCCCCTTTACTTTCCATTAAATGTCCGTCATTTTCCAATGCAAATGTTGACAGTCATGGGTATAAACTATAACAATATTGGATGGAAATGACACAAAAACAGGTGGCTCCTATTGAATCGTTTCAAGACAAAACAGGATATTTGGGAATCATTTATATCATGCTGCAGAACTTGTTGATCCTGTTTGACCAGCTCTCTTCCGCCTCCTCCTCAGAACATTTGACACAGTAAAAAGACTCCATGCCGCCAGCCAGCATGTGTGAAAAAAAGTTATTTGCTTACCTCCACCTGACTTGTACTATTTTTCAGTCATCGCATGACACATCTATTTAAAACATCCATCCATCCATTTTCTACCGCTTATTCCCTTTTGGGGTGGCGGGGGGCGCTGGTGCCTATCTCAGCTACAATCGGACGGAAGGCGGGGTACACCCTGGACAAGTCGCCAACTCATCGCAGGGCCAACACAGATGGACAGACAACATTCACATTCACATTAGGGCTGGGCGATATATCGATATATACGATATATCGCGGGTTTGTCTCTGTGCGATATAGAAAATGACTATCGTAATATTCGAGTACACGTTCTCACGCAGTTGCTTTTAGCTGCGAGCATACACTTAAGGCTCTTCTCGCTCTTTCCTTCTCACAGACAAGCAGGCGCACATTCTTACATACGTAACATACTGTCACGTCATATGTCATGTACGTGTCCGCCCTCGTAGAGCAGAGAGGTAGCATATTGGGCTACTTTAGCTGCTAACGTAGCCGTACGAGAGAAAGAAGGTGCAAATCTGGTAACAAATGAAGGAAGACTTAATTCCCAATAAAAACAGCAGGGTTTCCATCGTCTGGCGGTGGTTCGGCTTCAAGTAGGAATGTCGAACGGACAACCGTAATTTGTCAAGTGTGGAGGGAAAAAGCGTTGCTATAAAAAGTAGCATTACTGCTAATATGTAGCATCATTTGAAAAGTCACTCGCTAGAGAATGAAGAGAATTTCATAACGTTCGTCGTAACCGACCACATAGTGAAGGACTAATACAATTTGATTTCCTATTATGCAGCTCATTTTTATTTGACACTTAAAATGTCTCTGACAATCTTGCACTTTGTTTTGGAAATTACTTGAATGTTTGTGCCGTTGCTTAATAACTTTAAGAAATACAATTTTGGTTAATTGACTTAGTTGTGATCATTCAAGGCCAAGGTAAAATATCGTAATGTATATCGCGATAAGGCCTAAAAATATCGCGATATTAAAAAAAGGCAATATCGCCCAGCCCTAATTCACACTCACATTCACACACTAGGGCCAATTTAGTGTTGCCAATCAACCTATCCCCAGGTTCATGTCTTTGGAGGTGGGAGGAAGCCGGAGTACTCGGAGAGAACCCCTTCATTCACAGGGAGGACATGCAAACTCCACACAGAAAGATCCCGAGAGGCCTGGGCAATTATTTTACTTGGCGGTGGGGGGGGGGCAGATTTAGATTAAAAAAGTGTGTCTGGGGGCCGGTATATCTATTTTTAGGAACACTAATACAAAACCTCACAATAATGATGGAAAGCTCAAAACGTTATGACAGACCGCCTTAAAAAAACGAAATGGAATTTGAATTTTTTTTTACTGAATGAGACACCCAAAATGTACATGAAAATAAAGAATGTGGGATTTACAATGTTAACTATAAAGGATAAAACACTGAATATTGACATTTTTTTACAATCAAACGAAACACAACCAAAATGCAACAAACATAGTGAAATATGAACACGAAGGGTAAGCCCCCCCCCCCCCCCCCCACACACACACACACACACCTCCAATCTGAGATATCTCATAGTGACCAAAGTAACTAATTAGATGACCATAGTAAATAATTAGATCAGTGGTACTCAAATGGGGGTATGCGTACCCCTGGGGGTACTTGAAAGTATGCCAAGGAAATAGCAACAATCAAAAAATCCTTTATAAATATATTTATGAGGGGTGTAACAGTACGTGTATTTGTATTGAACCGTTTCGGTACGGGGCATTCGGTTCGGTACGGGGGTGTACCAAACGAGTTTCTAAGCTAAAGTCTTAACAAGCTTGGTTGCATACAAGCGATAACAGCCAATCAGCAGTGCGTATTCAGAGCGCATGTAGTCAATGCTTCAGCGTCGAGCAGATAGGTGTGTAGCAGCGTACTCTACCCAAATTATAATAAACACCTCCCGGTAGCAGAGGTGGGTAGAGTGGCCAGAAATTGTACTCAAGAGTACTGTTACTTTAGAGATGTATTACTCAAGTAAAAGTAAGGAGTTGTCACCCAAATATTTGAGTAAAAGTAAAAAGTATGTTGTGAAAAAGCTACTCAAGTACTGACTAACCTGTTAGTTTAATGACGACGGCAACAAGTGATGCACAATAACATAAAAATAGCAACCTCTAACAACCAAAAAGCTGTGAAAACAATGATGCTGTGTTCAAAGTTTAAGTTATTTACTGAGATTGAGTGAGCCTAAGCCTTTGCACTTTGTTTATTTTACATATATATATTTTTTGCATTCTATTTTAGTTACTTTGAATTTACAACTCCCTGGTGCTGTTTTGTACAGTTTTTATACTGTTTTGTACTGTTTTTGTACTTACTTTGATTATTATTTTCAACTGTTTGTAAATGTTGATATTTATAAATAAAGGTTTATAAATAAAATAAAAAAAAGTGTGCAGTTAATCATGTGACCGCCTGGCTCTGTTTGATTGGTGAAACAGAGTCAAACGTCACCAGTGACTGCATTTGATTGGTGAAACGTAGGCATGTGATAGATCCTACTTTGAAGGTCTGTCTGACAAAACTAAACAATCAAAGCGTGCATTAACAGATCGATAAAAATCAGTAGCAGTAGCGAGCAGAATGTAGAGAAATGCAGCGCAGTAAAAGTAGAGTTTCTTCTCTATAAATATACTCAAGTAAAAGTATTTTGCGTTAAAACAAATCTTAGAAGTACAATTTATCCCAAAAGTTACTCAAGTAGATGTAACGGAGTAAACGTAGCTCGTTACTACCCACCTCTGCTTACCTCCACCTGACATGTACTATTTGTCAGTCATCGCATGACACACCTATTTGAAACAGGCCTGGGCAATTATTTTACTCGGAGGGCAGATTTAGATAAAAAAAAGTGTGTCTGCGGGCCGGTATATCTATTTTTAGGAACACTAATACCAAACCTCACAATAATGATTGGAAGCTAAAAATGACAGATCGCCTTAAGAAAATGGAACGGAATATGACTTTTTTTTTTACTGAATGAGACACCCAGAATGTACATGAAAATAAAGAATGTGGGATTTACAATGTTAACTATAAAGGATAAAACACTGAATATTGACAATATATTTTACAATCAAGCAAAACACAACCAAAATCCAACAAACTGAAATATGAACGCGAGGGGTAAAAAAAAAAAACCTCGCCTCCAATCTTAAATATATCTCCATCAATCCATCCATTTTCTACCCCTTATTCCATTTGGGGTCGCGGAAGGGGTGCTGGTGCCTACAATCGGGCAGAAGGCGGGGTTCACCCTGGACAAGTCGCCACCTCATCGCAGAGCCAACACAGATAGACAGACAACGTTCACACTCACACTCACACACTAGGGCCAATTTAGTGTTGCCAATCAACCTATCCCCAGGTGCATGTCTTTGGAGGGAGGAAGCCGGAGTACCCGGAGGGAACCCACGCAGTCCCGGGAAGAACATGCAAACTCCACACAGAAAGATCCTGAGCCCGGGATTGAACCCAGGACTACTTAGGACCTTTTGTATTGTGAGGCTGATGCACTAACCCTTCTTCCACCGTGCTGCCCCTGAGATATCTCATAGTGACCAAAGTAACTAATTAGATGACCATAGTAACTAATTAGATCAGTGGTTCTTAAATGGGGGTACGCGTACCCCTGGGGCTACTTGAAAGTATGCCAAGGGGTAAGTGAGGTTTTTTTTAAATATTGTGAAAATAGCAACAAATATAAAAATCATTTTATACATATATTTATTGAATAATACTTCAACAAAATATGAATGTAAGTTCATAAACTGTGAAAAGAAATGCAACAATGCAATATTCAGTGTTGACAGCTAGATTTTTTTTTGTGGACATGTTCCATAAATATTAATGTTAAAGATTTATTTTTTTGTGAAGAAATGTTTAGAATTAAGTTCATGAATCCAGATGGATCTCTATTACAATCCCCAGAGAGGGCACTTTAAGTTGATGATTAGAAATCTTTATTTATAATTGAATCACTTGTTTATTTTTCAACAAGTTTTTAGTTTTTATATCTTTTTTTCCAAATAGTTTAAGAAAGACCACTACAAATGAGCAATATTTTTGCACTGTTATACAATTTAATAAATCAGAAATTGATGACATAGTGCTGTATTTTACTGCGTCTTTTTTTCAACCAAAAATGCTTTGCTCTGATTGGGGGGTACTTGAATAAAAAAAATGTTCACAGCGGGTACATCACTGAAAAAAGGTTGAGAACCACTGAATTAGATGATCATAGTAACTAATTAGATGACCATAGTAACTCATATATCATGGAGATTCCAAACATTGAAAGACTTAGTATAGTTGAAGACTTACGGTCATTACAAAACATGACTGCACATCATAATGGCAGCTACACTTTCCATCTTAAAGGGGAACATTATAACAATTTTAGAAGGGTTGAAACCAATAAAAATCAGTTCCCAGTGGCTTATTTTATTTTTCAAAGTTTTTTTCAAAATTTTACCCATCATGGAATATCCCGAAAAAAGGCTTTAAAGTGCCTGATTTTCGCTATCTGTAAATCCACCCGTCCATTTTCTTGTGACGTCACATAGTGATGCCAGTACAAACAAACATGGAGGATAAAACAGCAAGATACAGCGACATTAGCTCGGATTCAGACTCAGATTTCAGCGGCTTAAGCGATTCAACAGATTACGCATGTATTGAAACGGATGGTTGGAGTGTGAAGGCAGATAGCGAGAACGAAATTGAAGAAGACACTGAAGCTATTGAGCGACTAGCTATTGAAGCTAGTCGGTGATCGCCTTCTAACCAACGATTGCATATTTTGACCACTGGAGCATCTTAAATCCATCGATTGGTAAGTGTTTGTTTTGCATTATCTGTGGGTGGAGGGAAAGGCTGGATGCAAATATAGCTACAAATGTACATACAGCTAGCCTAAATAGCATGTTAGCATCGATCAGCTGGCAGTCATGCCGTGACCAAATATGTCTGATTAGCACATAAGTCAATAACATCAACAAAACTCACCTTTGTAATTTCGTTGACTTTATCGTTGGAAATGCATCTGCTTTGAGTGTCGCAGGATATCCACACATCTCTGTCGTAGCATCGCTATCGTAGGTAAAATGTGCAGAACAAACGAGGGACTTTCGCATCTTTTGACACTGGTGCAACTTGAAACTGTCGATTGGTATGTGTTTGTTTGGCATTAAATGTGGGTGGAGGGAAAGGCTGGATGCAAATATAGCTACAAATGAGGCATAACAATGCAACATGTACATACAGCTAGCCTAAACTGCACGTTAGCATCGATTAGCATGCCGTGCTAATTGATGCACACTCCACGTAAGTCAACTTGAATCCGTCCCTGATTGTGTTGTTACACCCTCCGACAACACACCAACGAGGCATGATGTCTCCAAGGTACGGAAAACAGTCGAAAAAACGGAAAATAACAGAGTTGATTTGACTTGTGTGTGTAATGTGTTTGAGAAAATGCCGGATTGCTTCCCATTGTAACGTCCCGGGTGAAAGGTCATCGCTCCGATAGCGAACAATTGAAAGGCGTCTAAATCTCCAAATTCACGCTTTTCGAGTTCGGAAATCGGTTAAAAAAAAAAAAAGGTCTTTTTTCTGCAACATCAAGGTATATATTGACGCTTACATAGGTCTGGTGATAATGTTCCCCTTTAAAGATCTAAAACGATTATTTGGGAATGTCCGGCGGGCCAGATTGAAAAGCTCAACGGGCCGCATGTAGCCCCCGGGCCTTATTTAAAACATCGCAATAGAGGATATTTTCATTGACTCATGCATGCAATCTCAGTCACTACTTTTCCATGCGTTAAATTAGTCCAATGTCACATTTTTTTTTTTTTTTTTTGTAATTTCACACCAATGTGTGAAGTCCAAGTGTCCATGCACACTCATAACCTTATCCGGATAAGGTTATACAGGGTAAATCCCACCTTATGGTTAGAGTGTCCGCCCTGAGATCCTTAGGTCCTGAGCTCAAACCCTGGCCGAGTCATACCAAAGACTATAAAAATGGAACCCATTACCTCCCTGCTTGACACTCAGCATCAAGGGTTGGAATAAGGGGTTACATCACCAAAAATGATTTCCGGGCGCAGCCACCGCTTCTGTTCACTGCTCCCCTCACCCCCCAGGGAGTGATCAAGGGTGATGAGCATACTTGGCAACCCTCCCGATTTTCCCGGGAGACTCCCGAATTTCAGTGCTCCTCCCGAAAATCTCCTGGGGCAACCTTTCTCCCGATTTCCACCCAGACAACAATATTGGGGGCGTGCCTTTTAAGGCAGAGCCTTTAGCATCCCTTCTCACCTGAAACCTTCACCCCTTAACATGCGGACCTGAGTGAGGACAGCTTGTCGTCAAGTCCGCTTTTCCTCCAAACAGCTTGCCGGCGCAGTCACATTGCATCTGCGGCTTTTCACATACACACAAGTGAATGCAATTCATACTTGGTCAACAGCCATACAGGTCACTTGGAGGCTGGCCGTATAAACAACTTTAACACTGTTACAAATATGCGCCACACTATGAACCCACACCAAACAAGAATGACAAACACATTTCAGGAGAATAACTGCACCGTAACAGAACATAAACACAACAGAACAAATACCCAGAACCCCTTGCAGCACTAACTCTTCCGGGAAGATACAATATACACCCCCCCTACTACCCCCCGCCCCCTTGTAACTTAACCCCACCCACCTCCCTGCCCCCATCTCCCAAATTTTGGAGGCCCCAAGGTTGGCAAGTATGGTGATGGGTCAAATGCAGAGAATAATTTCGCCACACCGAGTGTGTGTATGACAATCATTGGTACTTTAACTTTAACTACCCTTATCCTTTTCCACACACAACAATGCCACCGTTTAAGACCCCCTCCGTCTGCCGGCGCAACGCGACCTAATACGCACGCGCGCGTCTTTGTCACCTTCAGTGTTGCTGTGTGTGCAAGTTTTTAAATTTAACTTGTCTGAACAATATCCAGTAGAGATGTCCGATATTATCGGAGTGCCGATATTATCGGCATGCTTTAAAATGTAATATAGGAAATTATCGGTATCTGTTTCAAAAAGTAAAATGTATTACCTCTTAAAACGCCACTGTATGGAGTAGTGCACGGACAGGAGAGAAGTACAGAGGGCCAATAAACCCTAAAGGCACTGCCTTTGCGTGCCGGCCCAACCACATAGTATCTACGGCTTTTCACAGACACAAGTGAATGCAATGCATACTTGGTAAAATGCCATACAGGTCACACTGAGGGTGGCCGTAAAAACAACTTTAACACTGTTACAAATATGCGCCACACTGAACCCACACCAAACAAGAATGACAAACACATTTCGGGAGAACATCCGCATCGTAACACAACAAAACAAATACCCCTTGCAGCACTAACTCTTCCAAGACGCTACAGTATACACCTCCCGCTACCTTACCCACCCCATCCCCGCCCACTTTAACCTCCTCATGCGCTCTCAGGGAGAGCATGTCCCACATACCAAGCTGCTGTTTTGAGGCATATTAAAAAAATATTGCACTTTGTGACTTCAATAATAAATATGGCAGTGCCATGTTGGCATTTTTTTCCATAACTTGAGTTGATTTATTTTGGAAAATATTGTTACGTCATTTAATACATCCAGCGGGGCATCACAACAAAATTAGGCATAATAATGTGTTAATTCCACGACTGTATATATCTGAATCGGTATATTAAGAGTTTGACAATAACAGATATTGCCAAAAAATCCATTATCGGACATCTCTAATATTCAGTGTTGTGGTATTTCAATTAACTGGAATCTAGTGTGCTGTGGGGCCCTATTGTAGTGAATCACACCTGAGACATCATAAATTAATCAAATCTTTAATAAATGCGTTAACGTACACAATATGACAAAGAACATTTTACAACAATCAATCTCGGGATCTAGATATCTGGTCAGGACACTCCCAACTCTTTTTCCTTCACCTTCATTGGCCATTCGTTTTTGGTGACTTTATATACTCTGGACCTAGACGTTGAGTCCCCAACATAAATGGCCTACTGAAATGAGATTTTCTTATTTAAACGGGGATAGCAGGTCAATCCTATGTGTCATACTTGATCATTTCGTGGTATTGCCTTATTTTTTCTGAAAGGATTTAGTACAGAACATCGACGATACAGTTCGCAACTTTTGGTCACTAACAAAAAAGCCTTGCCTGTACCAGAAGTAGCAGACGATATGCGCGTGATGTCACGAGTTGTGGAGCTCCTCCCATCTGAACATTGTTTACAATCATGGCCACCAGCAGCGAGAGCGATTCGGATCGAGAAAGCGACGATTTCCCCATTAATTTGAGTGAGGACGAAAGAATCGTGGTTGAGGAAAATGAGAGTGAATACTACAAAAAAAGAAAAAAAAGACGAGGGCAGTGGGAGCGATTCAAATGTTATTAGACACATTTACTATGATAATTCTGGAAAACCCCTTATCTGCCTATTGTGTTACTAGTGTTTTAGTGAGATTATATGGTCGTACCTGTACAACCTGAAGGTCGGCCTCACACCTTTCTTCAGCACCACTCGACGGGTGGTGCTGATGCCCATCTCTGCCCTTTGCAAGGGACCCTCTTCGAAACACGATCTTTTGAAATGATCGCTGCATAATACACTGTACTTTGTGTGTGTGGTCCAATCCAACCGTGTTCGCTTGACATCTCTGTTCTATAGTAAAGCTTGACGGTCATCTTTCGGGAATGTAAACAATGAAACACCGGCTGTGTTTGTGTTGCTAAAGCCGGCCGCAATTTCACCGCTTCCCACCTACAGCTTTCTTCTTTGATGTCTCCATTGTCCATTGAACAAATTGCAATAGATTCAGCAACACAGTTGTCCAGAATACTGTGGAATTTCGCAATGAAAACAGACAAGCTAATAGCTGGGAACTGTGCTGGAACAAAATGTCCTCGACAATCTGTGACGTCACGCGCGCCATCATACCGAGACGTTTCAGCAGGATATTTCGGCGCGAAATTTAAAATTGCAATTTAGTAAACTAACCCAGTCGTATTGGCATGTGTTTCAATGTTAAGATTTCATCATTGATATATAAACTCAGACTGCGTGGTAGGTAGTAGTGGGTTTCAGTAGGCCTTTAACCTATACAGTCTGAAAAGCGCTATACAAGGATAACCCATTTACCATTATTACATGTTTTCAGTGCAAATACAATTTTGTGAGCGCATGTTTGGGACATAACACGAGCACAGACAAACTACACAAACACTGAGTGAACACAACACACAACTGCTCTCCTTCTGCAATGGACAGGAAAAGGCCCAAAGCATTAAAAGGTAGCTATTCCCTGCCGCACTCTCACTCAGGCGCTCTGTTTATTCACGACCATCCCACCACTACCCTCGCCCTTCCCCACCCGCCTCTTGGGTGCTCACGGGTCAACAAGAAGAGCGAGGGAAAGCAAACACTGCACCCACACACACACACATTTAGGACGTAGTGTTGTATGTGAGATGTTTCACCTTGACTTGAGCATAGTTCAGCCATCTTTGTCACTTGAATCAGTGACTTAATCATATGACAACAAGCGGGATGTTGCCTCCCACATACTGTACATGACAGCCTTCACTTGACCACCACATTTGTAACTCCCACACTTTGTTTAAAAGTGATTTTGCTATAAGCAATTTTACTTTAGTTTCCGTAGCTTTATTGCTAATGAGCTGTGTTTGTCTTCGACAGAGTGTGCATCTCCTAATAGAGCTATTGTGTACTTTTTTTACATTTTTATTAGGGCTGGGCGATATATCGATATACACAATATATCGCAGGGTTGTCTCTGTTTGATATAGAAAATGACAATCGTGATATTCGAGTATACGTTCTTACGCAGTTGCTTTTAGCTGCTGGCATTACACTACAGGGGTCACCAACGCGGTGCTCGCGGGCTCCAGGTGGCCGGTAAGGACCAGATGAGTAGCCCGCTGGCCTGTTCTAAAAATAGCTCAAATAGCAGCACTTACCAGTGAGCTGCCTCTATTTATTTTATTTATTTACTAGCAAGCTGGTCTCGCTTTGCTCGACATTTTTAATTCTAAGAGAGACAAAACTCAAATCCATCCATCCATTTTTTACCGCTTATTCCCTTTGGGGTCGCGGGGCGCGCTGGTGCCTATCTCAGCTACAATCGGGTGGAAGGCGAAGTACACCCTGGACAAGTCCCCACCTCGTCTCAGCAAAACTAAAATAGAATTTGAAAGTCCAAGAACATTTTTGAAAGACTTGGTCTTCAATTGTTTAAATTCATTTATTTTTTTTACTTTGCTTCTATTAACTTTCAGAAAGAGGAAAAAAATACAAGCTTAAAAATGATTTTCAGGATGTTTAAACACATTACCTTTTTACATTTTAAATTCCTTCCTCTTCTTTCCTGACTATTTAAATCAATGTTCAAGTATTTTTTTTTATTGTAAAGAATAATAAATACATTTTAATTCAATTCTTCATTTTAGTTTCTGTTTTTTCGACGAATATTTGTGAAATATTTTTTCAAACTTATGATTAAAATTCAAAAAAATTATTCTGGCAAATCTAGAAAATCTGTAGAATCAAATTAAAATCTTATTTGAAAGTGGATTTTAACCTATTTAAAACATGTCATCAAAATTCTAAAATTAATCGTAATCAGGAAAAATTATTTATGATGTTCCATAAATAATTTTTTTGAATTTTTTCAAAAACATTCGAATTAGCTAGTTTTTCTCTTAATTTTTTTCGGTTGAATTTTAAAGAGTCGAAATTGAAGATAAACTATGTTTCAAAATGTAATTTTCATTTTTTTTCCTGTTTTCTCCTCTTTTAAACTATTCAATTGTTTTTTTCATCATTTATTCACTACAAAAAAACCTTCCGTCAAAGGAAAAATAATGTACGACGAAATGACAGACAGAAATACCCATTTAAAAAAAAAAATAAAATAAATAAATTTAAAAAAAAATATATATATATATATATATATATGTATATGTATATTTATTAAAGGTAAATTGAGCAAATTGGCTATTTCTGGCAATTTATTTAAGTGTGTATCAAACTGGTAGCTCTTTGCATTAATCAGTACCCAAGAAGTAGCTCTTGGTTTCAAAAAGGTTGGTGACCCCTGCACTACAGGCTCTTCTCGCTCTTTCCTGTCTCCCCTTCTCACAGACAGTAAGCGCACCTTTCACACATCACAACTGTCACGTCATACGTCACATACGTATACGCCCTCGCGGAGCAGAGAGGTAGCAGACTGGATAACGTTAGCTGTGATGCTAGCGACATCGTGCGAATGGTAATACGAGAGAAAGACTGTGCTAATGAAGAATTAATTCCCAAGAAAAACAACAGGGGGTCCATTGTCTGGCGGTGGTTCGGCTTCAAGCGGGAAGATGTTGAATAGACAACTTTAATATGTCAAGTGTAGGGCACAAGCGTTGCTACCAAAAGTAGCATTACTGCTAATATGTAGCATCATTTGAAAAGTCACCTGCTAATAACTGTTAAATACAGTTTTGGTCAATTGACTTTGTTGTGATTTCCTTCTCTGCATGAAAGTTTAAAATTAGTATATATTAATGCAGTATGAAAAAGGTTTTAATGTAGACACATAGAATCATCATACTGCTGGGATTATATGCATCAAGTGTTCATTCAAGGCTAAGGCAAAATATTGAGATATATATCATGTATCGCAATATGGCCTAAAAATATTGAGATATCAAAAAAAGGCCATATCGCCTAATCCTAATTTCTATATACATACTTTAACTTTGCACTTGCCCAACATATAGGAGTCCTATTTCCCAGAAAACTACTTTACATTAAAGGAGCGGGACAGAAGGATAGAAAAGTTAGCCACACTAGCAAAGCTATAAGAACGTTTCATATTGATATTGTGACCAAAATAATCACGGTTATCATTATTATTGCAGCATTGTTGAATGTGCTCAAAAAGTACTTGTACACGGACTGAAATCTTTTGATCTTTTTTAAAAATTTCCATCCATCCATTTTCTACCGCTTATTCCCTTTTGGGGTGGCGGGGGGCGCTGGCGTCTATCTCAGCTACAATCGGGTGGAAGGCGGGGTACACCTTGGACAAGTCGCCACCTCATCACAGGGCCAACACAGATAGACAGACAACATTCACACTCACATTCACACACGAGGGGCCAATTTTAGTGTTGCCAATCAACCTATCCCCAGGTGCATGTCTCCTTTTAAAAATTTGAATAACTAAAATAGACACACTGTTATTTTGCATGTTTGGTGTTTCTTATACTATGAGTGTTTTAGTCTTACAGTAGTATTTGATGTTTTCATGTATAAGCTTTTATTGCTTTAAATATTGGTTTGTACTGTAGCATTTTTATATTTACTTAAATGAAAAGTGTGGAACATATACATTTGATTAAGTGTTCAGGGACCCCATCAAGTCATAAAAATGGGGTCCCACAGTACATTTTTGGGGTCCCACTTTTTTGAAAACAAATGATAAATGTATGCATTGTCCTGTTATATCTCACATTCTATATTGTGTTTTGGAAAAAGGTTGTCATAAACGTTAATTAATTAAAAAAAACACATTGTTATGCATATGTAAATGTATTCAGTTATAAACATTTGTTCACTTTCTTCTTTCCTTCATGGATCTAAACTGTCCCGCTACCGGAAGTTTTTTCTATGTTTGTGTTTAATAAGTTGTAGGTGTATTTATTTCAGTAAAAAAGTGTAAAGTTTTTTGCTTTGGTCATGAAATGATGATAATGGTGTGCTAGGGCATACATACAATACCTATTTAACGCTTAAGTCTCTAGAGTCAACATCATCTTCACATCTATCCGTCAATTGTAAGTTTTTTGTTTTCTTTTAATGTCGTTTTTTTGTTAGTTTTCTGCCCTTTTTGTCAAAGAAAACAGTTTTTTTTATGGCAAACACACAAAATATGCATAATCTTCCACAAAACATATTTTTCAAAGTGGAATATTTGATGTGAAGTAATCGGAGCCTTGGATAGGTCAATAATTTATAAAAACATTGATTTTGATTCACTATTATGTTTTGAGCGATGACAGTTTTAAAGGAAAAAAAACAGCTTTCTTTAGTCAACATTGCAACTTTTTCTAAATTACATTTCACCTGTAAGTTTTTTTTATTCCACTTTAGTTATGTTTTTGGTTATTTTAATGGTATTTTTAGAATCTGCTGTGGGCATTTAAAACATTAGCTGCGGGCCGCAAATGGCCTCCGGTCCACACTTTTGACACCCCTGCTATAGATAATAAAAAATACAAATCTGCATCCGGGTACGCGCAAGCTTCTGGAATTGCACATCTTTTCTGATTCTACTGCGCAAAAAGTGCGTTAACGCCAACACTGCTGTTATTGTTTTTTTTTAGTTCTGGCAGCTGTATTGGTGTCCTACTCAGTTCAGTAGTCCTTGAACACACCTATAAAACACCTGTGTCTCGTATTCCTAAGTATAGGATTACTCTGTTGTAAGAAAGCACAGCTTTTAGGTTCAATGTGTACAATTGAATATCGTGCCCAGACAGTATAGATTGGGATATGTTGTTTCTTTATGGCTCCAACATCCCCCTTGACCCTGAAAGGGCGAAGAGGTAGAACATGGATGGATGGATGGGTTTCTTAATGGGGAAAGAAGTTAATATTACTTGGTTTCATGTTAGTATTTAAGCTAGTGAGCTGGCGCCAGTCAGTCCATTAGTTTATAAAGGTAGTTATCACGGTTTTTCGGAAATTTAAATTCAAAATGGTAACACTAACACTGCAGGGATTTACCACGGCTATCATCTTTAACAGCAATATCATTCTAGGTTGATTGAGACTTTTATTAGTAGATTGCACAGTACAGTAGATATTCCGTACAATTGACCACTAAATGGTTATTCAAATTGTTCAAGTTAGGGTTCACGTTAATCAATTCAGGTTCTTAGGACATTCAAAATAATGCCGGCATGTTGTTTATCTGCAATAACTTGTGGGACAATATATAAAAAGGAATAGGACGAGGCCTACCTGTAGGCGTGTGCAAGTACTTACCAACACAAAGCCTTCCTCCTCGGGCTGGGCGATATGGCCTTTTCTTTAATATCTCGATATTTTTAGGCCATATCGCAATACACCGTATATATCTCTATATTTTGCCTTAGCCTTGAATTAACACTTGATACATATAATCACAACAGTATGATGATTCTATGTCTACATTAAAATATTCTTGTTCATACTGCATTAATATACAGTAAACTCATTTTAAACTTTCATGTAGAGATGGAAATCACAACTAAAACAATTGACCAAAATTGTATTTATTAAACATTTATCAAGCAGTGGTGCAGCCATTCATGTCATTTCCAAAACTGAAAGTGCAAGATTGTCAGAGACATTTTAAAACAAGCTTTTAGTGCACTTTTGTGCATGATGTCACTAAAATGACATATCAAAACAACATTAAATTAAAGTGCACTTTTTGTACAGAACGCAACTACAATGGTTTAAAACAAATAAAGTGCACTTTTGTGCATGATGTCACACGATATATTTTAATAAGGGTCAAATAAAAATGAGCTACATAATAGGAAATCAAATAATGTATGTCCTTTGCAATGTGGTAGTTTACTGCGGACGTTATCTCCTTTTCTTGTTGACTGTTTTTTTCACACGGTCTTGATCTGGAAATGTTTGCCTCGGCATTTTGATGGTGTGGGCGTGTGGCACCGATTGGAGATGTTGACATGCAAAGTAAGCACTCTTCATTCTCTAGCAGGTGACTTTTCAAATGATGCTACATATTAGCAGTAATGCTACTTTTGGTAGCAACGCTTTTGCCCCACTTTTGACAAATTACGGTTGTCTATTCGACATATTCCCACTTGAAGCCGAACCACCGCCAGGCGATGGACCCCCTGCTGTTTTACTTGGGATTTAATTCTTCCTTCATTTGTTACTAGATTTGCACCTTCTTTCTCTCATATTACCACTCGCACGGCTTCGCTAGCATCACTGCTAACGTTACCCAGTCTGCTACCTCTTGTGACGTGTGTAAGAACGTGCGCTTACTGTTCCTTGAGAAGGAGACACAAGGAGTGGGAAGAGCCTTTAGTGTAATGCCCGCAGCTAAAAGCAACTGCGTGAGAACGTATACTCGAATATCACGATATAGTCATCTTCCATATCGCAGAGACAAACCGGCGATATATCGCGTACATTGATATATCACCCAGCTCTACTTTCTGGTACTTCTTCTTATTCTCCGCGAGACCAGGAAGCGGTGTTATGATGCTATCTACTTTACACTGTTGCAATAACACGCTACATTCACACACAGTCCCTTTAGAATTAGTTTGTGAGGATGAAACAAACCCATGAAACACACACAAATAAATTAATGCATGGGCAAAACTGTTTTGAAACTTTTAACTGGATAGTTGTGGAGTAAAGCACAGCTGATATGTGCTAATTAATTAACTCCTAGAGTCGTTTGTGACCTTTTCAGCTCGATCCCCTGCTGTTGTGTATTTATTTAAGCTGATAAATGCTGTCGTCTGGCAGCATTTTTGACCAATGAGAAGCAAACTTTGACATTTTTCATTAGCGCTGTAACGACAAGATCTAAGCACTGCCATGGTTGGTTCTCACATGCTTCTGAAGAGCACAGCTGCGGAGGTAAAGGCACGTTGGAGAACATAAGACAGCTAGTAAATTCATGTCAACAATAATGCGAGCTGGCAGCCAACCTTATGGCGAACGGGTGGAAAGGGGGATTATTTCAGGCTTTCCCTACCTCTCGTTTCTACTCGCGGATGCTTGGCAGATGTACAGATTTTCCAGACAGGCCAAGCGTGGCAGCAAAGTACTCTGAGCCAACTCAAAGGATGTTGTCATGGTGGTGCTAGCAGCACAAAAAATGGCTTGAGTCAGCTGTGGTGTTTGCTTGTTTTTCTATTACCGGTACATTCGGTAAGCAAGCTTGGAAACTAAATGATGTATTAAAGGGCCCTTATAATGCAAAAAGTTATTCCTTTCTTCTTTCTTTCTTCTTTCTTTCTTTCTTAGTTTATTTCGAACATGAACATGAACACACTTGCAACATAATACATCAAACAATCCCACATCATTTCACATAACGTCCGAAAAGGAGTAGGAGGAAGCAAAGCTTATTTAATCCTACCCCTATCCCACGTCAGAGCGTCTACAATTATATACATTCATCCACTGACCTCTTTTATAGTAAAATGACATCCGTGAATGAGTAATACAACAGTTTTCCATTCCATTTTCTACCGCTTATTCCCTTTCGGAGTCGCGGGGGGCGCTGGCGCCTATCTCTGCTACAATCGGGCGGAAGGCGGGGTACACCCTGGACAAGTCGCCACCTCATCGCAGGGCCAACACAGATAGACAGACAACATTCACACTCACATTCACACACTAGGGCCAATTTAGTTTTGCCAATCAACCTATCCCCAGGTGCATGTCTTTGGAAGTGGGAGGAAGCCGGAGTACCCGGAGGGAACCCACGCATTCACGGGGAGAACATGCAAACTCCACACAGAAAGATCCCGAGCCTGGATTCGAACCCAGGACTGCAGGACCTTCGTATTGTGAGGCAGACGCACTAACCCCTCTGCCACCGTGAAGCCCTAATACAACAGTTTTGTATTATGTAATTAATTTAGTCATTATTAACATACTGAGATGAAGAATATCTTATTTTCAATAAGGTTGAAAGTGTTTCTCATAATTCTTCTTCTTTGTACTTTATAAGCACTATTAATTTGAACATCCTCTTAAACTGTATCATATCAGTACAATGTTTAACTTCTTTACTTAATCCATTCCATAATTTAATTCCACATAGTGGCAACACTAAATTGGCCCTAGTGTGTGAATGTGAGTGTGAATGTTGTCTGTCTATCTGTGTTGGCCCTGCGATGAGGTGGCGACTTGTCCAGGGTGTACCCTGCCTTCCGCCCGATTGTAGCTGAGATAGGCGCCAGCGGCCCCCCGCGACCCCGAAAGGGAATAAGCGGTAGAAAATGGATGGATGGATGGATGGATATGCTAAAGGTTTTAAGTGTTGTACGTGCATACAAATGTTTTAAATTAGATTTTCCTCTAAGGTTATAATTCTCCTTTAAAAAGTAAATTTTTAAAGATAGTAATATGTCCCGAGAGCCGGCTTGAGTGCCAAATCTTGCTTTCCCTCACTTGTTTGCGTCACTCTTGACAGAAGAGGCACTCAAAAGCTCACTTTTGAAGTTTTTTTTTCATGATGGCATGAAGGAAATTCCTTGTTTCACATTCTAACTCGGACCAACCCCTAGCTAGATAAGCCCTCCCTGTGTATATGGCCATTACTTTTTATAAAGGCTTCTCTATACTTCTTAAAGCCAGGGTTTCCCGCAGCGCTTTGTTGCTAAGGCGGCCGCCTTAACAAGTGCATTTACCGATCAGGGTTTTTCGATAATTTTAATTTAAAAACCGTCAGTTTTATTGCGGTTAAAGGGGCTCTTGCAACATTTACACAGATGCCTAGAGCAGAGGTGTCCAAGTCAAATACAGAGTGGGCAAAATTTTAAAACTGAACAAAGGCACGGACCAAGATTGAACAAATTAACCTTTTAATAGGGACCCAAACAAGTTTTGCATTCAATATTGAACAAGCAAGGCTAATGTAATTTTATAGTGACATGCAAAATAGAGTTTCTAATAATAATAATAATAATAATGATAAAAAAAATATCAATGGCATATCAAATACAATTTTAATTAAAGCTGCAAGCAGCGTTGGTCGGGTCCGCCGTTGGCCGCCGCCGCCGCCGCCGTGTCCCGATCTTAGTCAGACCTACATAGTGGTTTTTGTTTCATCACTCTAGGACATTCCTAACAGAAGTTACAAGCAGTTTTGTCTGGAAAAAGGTGACGGCTTCTTACAAAACTTTTATTTTGAAGGGGTAATTGGCAACTTCCTGTTGATTTTAACTGAAAGATGCCAATTGTCAAAATGTAGGTCTAAGTCAGACCTACACAGAGGTTTTTGTTTCATGTCTCTACGACATTCCTAACGGAAGTTACAAGCAGTCTGTTTTTTGTATCTTCCTAGGGGGCGCTAGCGCGCAATTTTCATTTTTGGGGTTTGGTTACCTAATATGTTGGTCTGCCGCTCCATACCGATGTGTGTGTCAAATTTGGTGAGTTTTGAAGCATGTTAAGGGGGTCAAATTAGGGTATTGTCTGTGTTGTATTCCTAGGGGGCGCTAGAGCACAATTTTGAGTTTTGGGGTTTGGTTTTTTCATTAACTTGCAATTTCTGCCAGTCCTGATGTGTGTGCCAAGTTTGGTGAGTTTTGAAGCATTTTAAGGGGGTCAAATTACAGCTCAAAGAGGTAAAAAGGATATTGTTTGGGAAAATTTGCGCAGGGGTTCTTTGAAGGCGCGTAAAATCAAAACCTTAGAACTTATCACAACTTTGTCCGACCACTTTTTTTAAAAGGGTTCAATCTCTCTCCTGTGCGAGTTTGAAGCCGAAACGACAAACGCACTGGGAGGAGTTTCGATTTGAAAAAGGTGACGGGTTTTTACAAAACTTTTATTTTGAAGGGGTAATTGCCAACTTCCTGTTGATTATTTCTGCTAGCTCTCAATTACTAAAATGTAGGTCTAAGTGAGACCTACATAGAATTTTTTGTTTCATGTCTTTCCGACATTCCTACCCGAAGTTACAAGCAGTTTTGTCTGTGATTTCTTCCTGGAAGCCGTTTTTTCTGTGTTTTATAGAAAAATTGCGCTAGAGCGCAATTTTGAGTTTTTTTTTTTTTTTTTTTCATTAGATTGCAATTTCTGCCAGTCCTGATGTGTGTGCCAAGTTTGGTGAGTTTTGAAGCATGTTAAGGGGGTCAAATCACAGCTCAAAGAGGCAAAAATAGCATTATTTTGCGAAAATTTTGCTTTGAATGGGTTTTTGCAAAATTTCTGTTGATTTTAGGTATAGGCATTTCTAATGGGGAATTTAGTTCTAAGTCAGACCTACATAGAGGTGTTTGTTCCATGTCTTTACGACATTCCTAACGGAAGTTACAAGCAGTCTGTTTTTTTTTTTTCGTAGGGGGCGCTAGCGCGCATTTTTCATTTTTGGGGTTTGGTTTTTTTATTAGATGGCAATTTTCGCCAGTTCTGATGAGTGTGTGAAATTTGGTGAGTTTTGAGGCATGGTCAGTGGGTCAAATTAAGGTTCAAAGAGGCGGCGGAATAATAAGAATAATAATAAGAAAGAAAGAATAAAACGCTACAGATTCAATAGGGTCCTTGCCTTAGCAAAGGACATGGATGTCCTTTGCTGGCAGGGCGGACCCTAATAAGTTGACTGCCTCTTTTATTTTCAGCCATCTGAGGTAAATATCGAAATAAACCTTTTCCACAGGCTAATAATAAATTTGAAATAAAATAACAATAATAAATGAATCAATCATTCAAACCTTGAAGTAGCAAGAGAGTGCATGAATAAAACGTTAATTATTGCTCAGTTTGCTACACTGATTTGCTTTAACATGGAATATGGAACAAGCAACACTTATCAATCAATCAATGTTTACTTATATAGCCCTAAATCACTAGTGTCTCAAAGGGCTGCACAAACCACCACGACATCCTCGGTAGGCCCACATAAGGGCAAGGAAAACTCACACCCAGTGGGACATCGGTGACAATAATGACCCAGTGGGACGTCGGTGACAATAATGACTATGAGAACCTAAAAAACAAATGAAAAAACATCAATGGCATATTAAATACAATTTAAATAAACAATTGAATGCCTCTTTTCTATTTGCAGGCTTCTTGGGTAAATATCAACATTAAGTTTTTTCACAGGCTAATAAATATGAAAACGAAATAATGAATAAATCAACCATTCAGGCCTTTTTACTGCTCAGTTTGCGACACACTAATCTAGTCTGATGTGGCCAAGCCAGATACCTGCCATCTTTTCTTGGATACTAGTTCATTAATGTCGGAGCTCAGGTGGGTTGGGTTGGGTTGGGGGGGGGGAGTGTAGTGTATATTGTAGCCTCCTGGAAGAGTTAGTGATGCAAGGGGTTCTGGGTATTTGTAATGTTGTGTTACGGTGCGGATGTTCTCCCGAAATGTGTTCGTCATTCTTGTTTGGTGTGGGTTCACAGTGTGGCGCATATTTGTATCCGTGTTAAAGTTGTTCATACGGCCACCCTCAGTGTGACCTTTATGGCTGTTGAAGAAGTATGCCTTGCATTCACCTAAGTGTGTGTAGAAGCCGCATCTATTACGTGACTGGGCCGGCACGCCGTTTGTAAGGAGTAAACGCGGACGTGATGACAGGTTCTAGAGGATGCGAAAGGCAGTGCCTTTAAGGCACGCCCCCAATTTTGTTGTCCGGGTGCAAATCAGGAGAAATTCGGGAGAATGGTTGCCCGGGAAATTTTCGGGAGGGGCACTGAAATTCGGGAGTCTCCCGGGAAAATCGGGAGGGTTGGCCAGCTCTAATATTAACATGATATTGCCTCAAGGACCAAATGAACTTACACGGCGGGCCGAATTTGGCCCGCGGGTCAGAGTTTGGCACCCGTATTTGTGTCAATAATGTCCATTCCGCTTTAACTTCACCTTTTAAATATAGCGTATGTAGGTGGGTGGAGCTCCGGTAGATGCATAATCAAGTTCGACGTGTTGCCTTCTGCCATCTCCGCAAACAGCACGTTTAGCACTTTGGGCAATCTTCTTCCTCCTGTATTTTCGTAGAAGGTGAAGCCAGGGCCCAAACACAGCCCGCTAGGGACCAAACACAGCCCCCAGTAGCCTCTGTGACAAAATGGTTATGCATACACTTAACTAATATATATCCATACGAATGAATCCGAATGAAAACAAAGCCACAAGAGATACAATATTCTAAATTGAACAATTTCCATCACTCATTTGGCCACTTCCTAAAATAAATGTTTTTGTCCAAACCGCTGTTCATTCCTCCCGCCATGGTACTTCCTCATGGCAATTAAGTGAGCACGAGTGAACTCCAGCAAGGTTAGGATGCTCCCAAAAAGCACAATTCAGTACATCACAAAAGAGTTGAGAAAGATGCCAGGAGTAGGAGCCAAAGAGCAGGGGTCCTGGATATTATTTTATTTTTTTTAAAGAATGGTGAGCAACTTTTAACTGTATAGTGCACTCCTGCCCAATTGCGCACTGCTCCCGTGTCCACTGCGCACAGCAAAAATATGGCACGCACAAAATCCAATCCCATTTGAACTTAAAACAAAATAAACTCATAGAAATGTGTTCTGTGGGATTTTGCAATGCAACTTTGTAAGTGGCAAGTGGCATCGATAGTTTGAACAGTGTTGACGAATATTTTTTTTTAATTATTGTAACATCTGTCAAGATACTTTAAGAAGGACAGGAATTATATTGATCAATTTATGGAGCAAAACTGTTGGTCGGCCGTAACGACACCAAAAACATTTGTAAAAAAACTTGTTTTAGCAAAACGGGTCATTGTCTGCCGTACAAACCAGGCCAAAACCAAGTCTAAGCATCTGACTAACGTGTTCAATGTGGTCTTGTAAAATGTTTGAGTGCAACATTTGAATTGCCTAAATATAAAAAAGTTAAATGTTCAAAGATTTATTGTTTGTTTTCATAGCATAATAAAATAAAAGACACCATAATAGCTGAAAACAACAAAGTAAAAAAAGACTATTTAGAATTTGGGACAGTTTTACAGACTTTCATATCTTAACATTACCTGTGACTGTGGCAGGTGGCGAAAGTGCCTTTAGTAAACTAAAAACTAGTTAAGAACTATCGTATATCCACAAGCCAAGAGAGGCCAAGTAGCTTTTCTAGGCTTGCAAGTTAAAGTCATCCAAGCAACAATTAGACTCAAAAGACCTCACCAGCAAATTTGCTTACAAAAAAGCCTGGCTTTGGTTGGGCATTCTGATAAGATTTAGGGAACAAATGAGCCAATTTAAACTTGAATTGAGATTAGATGAGGCTTGTTGTTTTTGATATTTGTTTAATGACAACATATTCAGTGTGTTCTTAGTTTTACTTGCATATTCAATGTAAATGCTACATATTTACCTGTGGACTATCTTGAGCTGAGACACTTAGTTTTTTTGCATGTTAGGTACAATAAAATACCCACTACATTTTTGTTGAGTTGTTAATTGAAAATATATTTGCAATCAGAGGTGTAATAATGTGTTGCAAATCAGTGAAATGAGAAATGTTAAGTCGTTAATCATATAAAAGGAAACATAGGATGTATTACACCAGGGTCGGCCAAGAATCCATGCCATCCAGTATTCATCCTCTCTGGTGGCTTTCACAGACAATTTAGTCATTTTAAATGGAGTCCAAAGTTTAGGGGAATAAACTCCTATAGCCCAGGGTTTCCCGCAGCGCTTTGTTGCTAAGGCGGCCGCCTTAACAAAGAGCCGCCGCCTAACCTAAAGCCTTAACAAGCTGCTCCGCTTCATTCTGCCTCTCTCTGTCAGTACGTCTCTGCAGCACCAAGCATTGTCCAACCCACAAAACCATCTGATTTGTTACACGCAGAGTGGTAAGAGCCAATCAGCAGTGCCTATTCAGATCGGTAACAGCTAATCAGCAATGCGTATTTAGAGCGCATGGAGTCTGTGCTCTAGCGTCATGATGAGCAGATCTCCAAGGTTTAGGCAGCCCAAATTCTGTAATAAATTAAGCATGATGAGTTGAACATACGTCAGCATGTGGCATAATAATGACATACTTATCATTTCATGTAACTAAGACTGTTTTGTTTTTACTTTATAGAAAAAATATCGAGATATATATTGTATATCGCCATTCAGCAAATGGAGCGGAAAACACAACCATAAATTTTAGGCTTCTTAACACGACGAAGCCGGCCTACTTCACCACAGTCTGTAGTCTATTGCACCCCAGGCTATTTGGTGGCAGCGACGAGGTGGAGACGTGATGGCGACAGGTCGAGTTTCACCGATCCTCACACCCACCCACCCCCATCCCCGGTCTGTCCGCCGGAAAGACACCACCTTAACAAACTCCTATTCTGGGGGAAACCCTGCTATATCCATTTTACAGTCTGCTGACCTTTGTACAGCGGAAGTGGTCCTAATATTGCATCGCTGAAAGCGTACGCAATCTGAAGGATTTCTAACAATCGCTTATGCCGTATGGACGATATGAGGGAAAATTTTACCATCATCTTCTTTTCCCAGTAACCAGCCCATGCTCATTTACAACTCTCCAAGTACAAACCCTGTTTCCATATGAGTTGGGAAAGTGTGTTAGATGTAAATATAAACGGAATACAATGATTTGCAAATAATTTTCAACCCATATTCAATTGAATGCACTACAAAGACAAGATATTTGATGTTCAAACTCATGAACCTTATTATTTTTGAAAATAATTATTAACTTAGAATTTCATGGCTGCAACACGTGCCAAAGTAGTTGGGAAAGGCCATGCTTACCACTGTGTTACATCCCCTTTTCTTTTAACAACACTCAATAAACGTTTGGGAACTGAAGAAACTAATTGTTGAAGCTTTGAAAGTGGAATTCTTTCCCATTCTTGTTTTATGTAGAGCTTCAGTCGTTCAACAGTACGGGGTCTCCGCTGTTGTATTTTACGCTTCATAATGCGCCACACATTTTTGATGGGAGACAGGTCTGAACTGCAGGCGAGCCAGGAAAGTACCCGCACTCTTTTTTTACGAAGCCACGCTGTTGTAACACTTGTCTTGCTGAAATAAGCAGGGGCGTCCATGATAACGTTGCTTGGATGACAACATACAGTGGGGCAAAAAAGTAATTAGTCAGCCACCGATTGTGCAAGTTCTCCCACTTAAAATGATGACAGAGGTCTGTTATTTTCATCATAGGTACACTTCAACTGTGAGAGACAGAATATCTCTCACGAGTTGAGTTCATACCAAAAAGTTCTATTTTGGTTTCATCTGACCAAATGACATTCACCCAATACTCTGCTTTATCATCCATGTATCCATTTTGTTATAAACCCAACTCGTCGTGTTTGGAGGAAGAAGAATACTGAGTTGCATCCCAAAAACACCATACCTACTGTGAAGCATGGGGTGGAAACCTCATGCTTTGGGGCTGTTTTTCTGCTAAGGGGACAGGACGATTGATCCGTGTTAAGGAAAGAATGAATGGGGCCATGTATCGTGAGTCTTTAAGCCAAAACCACCTTCCGTCAGTGAGAGCTTTGAATGGTTGACCAAATACTTATTTTCCACCATAATTTACAAATAAATTCTTAAAAATTCCTACAATGTGAATTCCTGGATTTTTTTTCACATTCTGTCACTCACAGTTGAAGTGTACCTATGATGAAAATTACAGACCTCTGTCATCATTTTAAGTGGGAGAACTTGCACTATCTGTGGCTGACTAAATACTTTTTTGCCCCACTGTATGTTGCTCCAAAGCCTGTATGGACCTTTCAGCATTAATGGTGCCTTCACAGATGTGTAAATTACCCATGCCTTGGGCACTAATAAACCCCCATACCATCACAGATGCTGGATTTTGAACTTTGCGCCTATAACAATCCCAATGGTTATTTTTCTCTTCGTTCTGGAGGACACCACGTCCTATGTTTCCAAATATAATTTGAAATGTGGACTCGTCAGACCACAGAACACCTTTCCACTTTGCATCAGTCCATCTTAGGTGAGCTCGGGCCCAGCCAAGCCGGTGGCGTTTCAGGATATTGTTGATAAATGGGTTTGGCTGTGCATAGTAGAGTTTTAACTTGCACTTACTGATGTAGTGACCAACTGTAGTTACTGACAGTGGTTTTATAAAGTGTTCCTGAGCCCATGTGGTGATATCCTTTACACACTGATGGCGGTTTTTGATGCAGTACCGCCTGAGGGATCAAAGGTCCGTAATATCATCGCTTACGTGCAGAGATTTCTCCAGATTCTCTGAATTTTTTGATGATTTTACGGACCGTGGATGGTAAAATCCCTAAATTCCTTGCAATAGCTTGTTGACAAATGTAGTTCTAAAACTGTTCGACAATTTGCTTACAAATTGGTGACCCTCACCCCATCCTTGTTTGTGAATTACTTAGCATTTCATGGAAGCTGGTTTTATACCCAATAATGGCACCCATCTGTTCCCAATTAGTCTGCACACCTGTGAGATGTTCCATATAAGTGTTTGATGAGCATTCCTCAACTTTATCAGTATTTATTGCCACCTTTCCCAACTTCTTTGTCACGTTTGCTGGCATCAAGTTCTAAAGTTAATTATTTGCAAAAAAAAAATGTTTATCAGTTTGAACATCAAATATGTTGTCTTTGTAGCATATTCAACTGAATATGGGTTGAAAATAATTTGCAAATCATTGTATTCCGTTTATATTTACATCTAACACAATTTTTCAATTTAAATGGTAACGGGGTTTGTAGATGTAGTCCATCTACTACTACTACTACTACTACTTCCCCCACAGCCTTGCTGCTCTTACGTCCATCTGTTGAGGCCTATGAGCCAGCCTTTGTGTGCCAGAGTGCCCCCCACCACCTCCCACTCTACATGCCATCCAGTATTCATCCTCTCTGGCGGCTTTCCTCCCGCAAAAGCCAACAAGACCCTCATTGTCACAACGGCTTCCATGCCGCCGCGCCAAACTTGCGCTATGTAAACGTGAGCCAGCGGAGGTTAAATTTGCGTCACCAGGAAGTTAAAGGGGGGGTTGTAGGGGGGAGAAGAGGGAGTCGTCTCTTGTTTAATTAACCCTGGCAGCAATTTACTACCGCAGAAGACTATCTTTGTGCGTTGGTTTCCTGATAGCTATGAACTTAAAATATTTGTAATAAATGTACTGAGACAAATGACCAAACAGGAAGTCAAAGTTGCCACATGGTCTCGCCTAAGTCCTGATTGATTACTTAACTGATCAAGAGGTGTGTCTATTCATTCATCCAATTACTTTGACAGACCTGAAATCCACAAAGTCATCTTAGTGTGGAATCATTGAGGCAAAAAGAGATTGAAGTCATGTGTGGATTAATGCCTCCACTGGATGAGTGTCTTGCATAATACTCTGCTTGTTTTGCAAACATAGACTCAACTCAAAGATAATGTGCAATCACAACACATTATTTGAAAAATGAAACTATCTTGTAACACTTTGGCAGCTGCTCTTGTCTGTTATTTTCCTACCGATTTCTTCGTCTTTCCCTCTTCTTCCATAATCATAAAAGGTGAGGTAGGGCATGGCACACATTTAAGAAACTATAACGAGGCCAAGTGACGTAAGACAGGTGGCGTTTTAGACCATATTTTGGAATTTGTATGTTTTATTTAGTTAATGTTGGGAAAAAAAGACGTTTCTATTGTTATAATTCTAATTGATACCATTTTACATGACTGTATATTTGTCTAAGCACACACTTGTGCTCCTGAGTTGCTTTACACAGAGTAGAACATCAAAACACATGGCAGTGCTGTTATTAAACCCCAAATTTCTTGAAATTTCTCACACAGCTCAACAAGCACTACAACATACCCACTGTAACTTTAGAGGGAGCAGCCAAATCAATGCAACATTTGGTACAAATATTTTCAGGATTGACAAACACGTGTATAGCCTCTAAAGGCCTTAGTGGCCACATTCGTGGACAGCAACTTACAGCTCTTATTTCCCAAATTGTGTACACTACTGAATCGGGGTCTTATGCCGATATATGGACACTTATACTGCTGTCTGGTGGTGTCAGAAGAGTATAACATACAATGGAATTTGGAAAAAAAGTGTAAAAATAAAAATTTGCATGTCACTATGCATGAAGTACACGTTTGTGTACTTATGGACTAAGTACATCACATCAAAAGATGATTTTTAATTTTTATTCTAATTAGGGTCCAATAAGCCCAAATAGAAATATAAAAAAAAAGCATGTAAACAAACAGCTTAGGCCTTAAGATGTTAAAATGTAAGCAAGGTTGCTTAAAAATAATTGTCCATATGTTATTGAACATTTATGTAATGATTATAACATTTTGATCTGTATTACATGTATGCTAGCATACTTTCCCAAAGCATTTTGAGTACAAATGATAGTTTTGCTTTAATTGTACATGAAACTGTATATGCCCATTAGGATTCATTATGCTTGTCTTTAAACAAGCGTTCCTTGTCTCCATTTGTGGACCTATCTGAAATTTTGATGTAGCAAGTCAAACGTTACCAGCTGAACTTGTGCTTCTTCCTTCCTGTTGTCCTGTCATTGTTGACTCTCGTCTTGCCTGCTGGACCGGTTGCGACCTCAATAGCTGCACAATGCTCGAAGATATCATCTTATGTAGAAACATCAGCCCTTTTTTTTTTTTTTTACTGAGGATCATACTTGCCAACCTTGAGACCTCCGATTTCGGGAGGTGGGGGGTGGAGCGGGGGGCGTGGTTAGGGGACGGGGCGTGGTTGGGGGCGTGGTTAAGAGTCAAATATTTAATATATATATAAAATAAATACTTGAATTTCAGTGTTCATGTATTTACATATATACACACACATACGTAACACTCATCTACTCATTGTTGAGTTAAGGGTTGAAATGTCCATCTTTGTTCTATTCTCTGTCACTATTCTAACCATATGCATGCACAGCTAGACTCTCTGGCAGAGAAGAAGCCTAGCAAAACTCCTAGCCATTATGGACAACACCTCCCACCCACTACACTCCGACCTTCCAGAATGAGCACGTTCAGTGGAAGGCTCAGACTCCCAAAATGTAACACGGAACCACACAGGAGGTCCTTCATACCGACAGTTATCAGACTGTATAATGACTGTATAATTCCTTGACTGCACTTAAATGCAGAATATATTTATATTATTCATATATCATACAGAATATATTTATATTATTCATATATCATACACTATATATATAAAATATATTATGTATATTTTATGATTTATTATTATTTATTATTATTGTTTAGTGTGAGCGAACTGTGGTGCTGAATTAAATAACGTACATTCTATTCTACATTCTACTCTATTCTATGTACAGTAGATGGCAGTATTGCTTCACAAAATTGGAGCTTACGCCAGACTAACTGCTTTACAGTATACAAAAATGTGACTGCTGTTGTTGTGTGTTATTACCGGGCTGGGAGGACTTTAATGAAACTGCCTAACAATAAACCCACATAAGAAACCAAGAACTCGCCATCGATCATTCTACAGTTATAACGTCATTGGGCAGGCTCGCTCTTTATACTGTGGGAAAGCGGACGTGAAAACAGACTGTCGACACGTCACTCATGTCCGCTTGGAGCTGGGGGGGGGGCGTGGCCTCCAGCCCCGCCTGAATTTCGGGAGAAAATTTGTCCCGGGAGGTTTTCGGGAGAGGCGCTGAATTTCGGGAGCCTCCCGGAAAATCTGGGAGGGTTGGCAAGTATGCTTAGGATGTACAAGGTGTATCATGTCATGCAACTGACTCAAAAGATGCATTAGGTAACTGCAAAACAAAGACATTGGGAATGTTGCCGCATTAGGGGTTGTTTGTCTTGGGTATTTTGTATTTAATACAAAGTCGGCTCGTGCATAGAGCCTTTTGCATAGTGTAAGCTTAATATTCATTATCTTAGTGTCTCTGATGTCTTTGTATTTTTTTCTTTTCAGCTGAGCAGCATCAGCAAAGCCATCAACTCTACTGAGACGCCTGTGAAGGAGAAACATGCACGACGTATCCTTACAAACAGACTGAAGAGTACACACCTCCACCAAATTTGAAGAAACTATGTCATGGATTGGACTTGTCATTTGACAGTGTTGTTGCACTCCAATCCTGTCGGTGGCAGTAATAATTCTTTACACAATCATTGACCACCTGTTGCGATAATTGAGTCCCACGTTTAAGGGGTTTTGTAAGTCCCTGCTTTACTTTTCTGTGATGTTTTGAGCGTCCTTAACCACCGCTGCCAGGCATCATCCTGGGCACCCACAGGGAGAAGGGGGCCTTTACGTTCTGGTCCTATGCGCTAGGCTTCCCCCTGGCCAGCAGCTCCATCCTCAGCTGGAAGTTCTGCCATGTGCTGCACAAAGTGCTGCGTGACGGACACCGCAATGTGAGGCCTTTATTTCTTCGTGGCTTACTACAAGTGAATTGTTTCAATTGTCATGTTGTGGCAAAATTTTGTGGTTTAATATTTTACGAAATGTTTTAATTATATATAGGACTTATCATAAATTTCATTTCCTTAAAAATATTATAGATTAGATTAATAGAGAAATATTTTTAAACTTGTGAATGTTTGGGTGTTTTCACAGGTGTTACAAGACTGCATGCGGCATAACAGCTCAATTGTGGAAATTGGACAGCTTTGGGTAAGTCTGTTTGTAGTAGGGCTGGGCTATTTGGCCTTTAATTAATATCTCGATATTTTTAGGCCATGTCACGATACACAATATCTCGATATTTCAGCCTTAGCCTTGGATGAACACTTGATGCATATTTAATCACAGCAGTATGATGATTCTATGTGTCTACATTAAAACTTTCTTCATACTGCATTAATATATGCTCATTTTAAACATTCATGCAGAGAGGGAAATCACAACTAAGTCAATTTAGAAAAACTGTATTTATCCATCCATCCATCCATCTTCTTCCGCTTATCCAGGGTCGGGTCGCGGGGGCAACAGCCTAAGCAGGGAAACCCAGACTTCCCTCTCCCCAGCCACTTCGTCTTGCTCTTCCCGGGGGATCCCGAGGCGTTCCCTGGCCAGCCGGGAGACATAGTCTTCCCAACGTGTCCTGGGTCTTCCCTGTGGCCTCCTACCGGTTGGATGTGCCCTAAACACCTCTCTAGGGAGGCGTTCGGGTGGCATCCTGACCAGATGGCCGAACCACCTCATCTGGCTCCTCTCGATGTGAAGGAGCAGCGGCTTTACTTTGAGTTCCTCCCGGATGGCTGAGCTTCTCACCCTATCTCTAAGGGAGTGCCCCGCCACACGGCGGAGGAAACTAATTTCGGCCGCTTGTACCCGTGATCTTATCCTTTCGGTCATGGCCCAAAGCTCATGACCATAGGTGAGGATGGGAACGTAGATCGACCGGTAAATTGAGAGCTTTGCCTTCCGACTCAGCTCCTTCTTCACCACAATGGATCGGTACAACGTCCGCATTACTGAAGACGCCGCACCGATCCGCCTGTCGATCTCACGATCCACTCTTCCTTCACTCGTGAACAAGACTCCTAGGTACTTGAACTCCTCCACTTGGGGCAGGGTCTCCTCCCCAACCCGGAGATGGCATTCCACCCTTTCCGGGCGAGAACCATGGACTCGGACTTGGAGGTGCTGATTCTCATTCCAGTTGCTTCACACTCTGCTGCGAACCGATCCAGTGAGAGCTGAAGATCCCGGTCAGATGAAGCCATCAGGACCACATCATCTGCAAAAAACTGTATCTATTAAACAGTTATTAAGCAGTGGCACAAACGTTCATGTCATTTCAAAACAGAAAGTGCAAGATTGTCAGAGACGTTTTAAAACAAGCTACGAGTGCACTTTTGTGCATGATGTCACTAAAATGACATATCAAAACAACACTAAATTAAAGTACACTTTTTGTACAGGACACCACTACAATAATTTAAAACAAAAATAGTGCACTTTTGTGCATGATGTCACACAAGATATTTCAATAAGTGTCAAATAAAAATGAGCTGCATAATAGGAAATTAAATAGCAGTGGTGCTACTTTTTGTAGCAACGCTTTTGCCGCATAATTGTTCCAACATATTCCCGCTTGAAGCCAAATCACCGCCAGACGATGGACCTCCTGCTGTTTTTCTAGGGAATGAATTATTCCTCTATTTGTTACCAGATTGGCACCTTCTCTCTCTTGTATTACCATCCGCAATGCACCATTAGCATTACAGCTAATGTCACCCACGTAGCTACCTCTCTGCTCGGGGAGGGCGTGTGACGTTGCACGCCTGACATATGTAAGAAGGTGCGCTTGTTTGTCTCTGTGAGAAGGAAAGCCAAAAAAGAGTGGGAAACGCATGTAGTGTAATACTTGCAGCTAAAAGCAACTGTGTGAGAACGAATACTCGAATATCACGATAGTCATTCTCTATATCGCACAGAGACAAACCCGCCCTAGTCTGTAGATAAATACACTTGATTCATTTTCAGTATGTTTTTTAATCATTAAAATATATATATTATGTTTCAATTTATTGTAATATCTTATTTTTTTTACTTCCCTTATCCTATTTGTCTGCGGTGTTTTTCTCCTGAGGAAAACCACATACTAAAGATTTCAGAAAAATTAAACAGCCTCCTTGTATTTTTGATGAGAGGCATTATTTTTAGGGTTATTAGCAGGGGTGTGGACTCGAGTCACATGACTTGGACTCGAGTCATGAATTTGATGACTGTAGACTCGACAAAATGTAAAAAGACTTGCAACTCAACTTAGACTTTAACATCAATGACTTGTGACTTCGCTTGGACTTTAACCTTTTGACTTGACATGACTTGCTACTTTCCCCAAAACCCAACAATTAAAAAGTTATTCAGGTGCGCTCCATATCTTCCCTTGTGTATGCCTGTTTGGCAGCGTGTGTGTGTCAGTACAACAGCCAATCAAATTACATCCACGTTATTTCGTCACACAGCATTCATCCAATCAAATTGCAGGAAAACCAACGAAGAAAAGCTCTCATACAACCCGCCATTGAGGAAAAATGATGCAAAAAATTGTTTCGTTCGGGTATTAAAACTACGAGTTGGTCAACAAAAAACGAATTCCAGTATGCAAAGCATGCAGTTCGAAGATTACAGACAGAGACGCAACAACTTCCAACTTCGTTCGACATTTGAAGTTGCACAAAGAAGGGTAAGTTTTGAATGTAAGCTAACGTTTATTGGCTGAGTAACATAACTTTTATTTGTTGTGTAGTTAAATAAGTGAGGCTGTAAACTCACTGCTAACTTTATAACCATAGACATCTTATAAGTAGATGCAACATCGACCGCTACTGCCTTATGGCGCAGACGAAACGCGGGGCGTCATCTTGAAGTGGTGATCTACTCCACTCAAGGCAATTCATTTGGCAGGAACAATGAACTGTCAGCACATTTAATTAATCTTACCTCATTGAATACCACTCATTTTCACGCGCTTTTTTGTCATACGTGTAGGTATGACAAAGGACACATGTTTTGGCGTATTTTATCATTCATAGTAATAGAATATTCTTATGTTATAAGTGACCAGACGTCCGAGATCAGAACTAGGAATATAATCCCAGAGAAGGGGGAAAAAACGGTCAGCTATTTTTAAATTGAAGAAACAATATAATTAGGTTATATATACATATGCGTATATCCTACATAAACAATGTATGAATACATTAGATATATATATTAGGGACCTATAGACTGTATCTCTGTTGCTGCAGCAGCAGAGAGTTTATTCTGTCTTGACACTTTTATTGATATGTTCTATCACATTCTTCCCTTAAATGATAATGTTTACAGTGATTGTTTTATATTTATTTTTTATGTATGTTGCTTTGGATAAAAGTGTCTGCCAAATACTTAAACATATTCAGTATAAACACCTGAAAGTCTTTGTATCAGCTAAAACCACCAATATGTTTCACTGGATTCAGAATAAAACCAAATTCTGTTTTACCCAAAATGTTAGTATTTCATTTTCATTTTTATTTATCTCATTCATTGATGTGCATTTAGAACGATAAATAATTATATCACAATTATACAATTTAAATTCACACAATTCCTGAGAAGGAGCAGGATGAAGAAAATCTTATAATTTCCTGCCCCCTTTGACATAATACATTATCTTACTTCATGAATATCATTTAAGCCGACACATATATCCAAATGTGATAAAACAATCAAAAACAAAAAACACAAGAAAAACACAACAAGTGCAAAACTTCATAAAGTATAAACCAAACCAAGAAAATAATAGTAATAATATAATATACACCTCACGGAATGATACAGAGCAAATACCAAACCAGACAAAAAATAAGTAAAATAATAAATAAAAAACAAAATGTAAACACTTATGGCTGTCCATATGATCTTATCGTTCTATCTTTATATTTTTTTTTCAATTGGAATATATTTTTACAGTTTTTTATCTCGTTGTAAAGAGAATTCCACAATTTTACCCCCACCACTGATGTACACATTTGCTTTAAAGTTGTCCTTGAATATTGTTGTTTGAAATGACCTTTTCTTCTATGCTCTGTATTCTCAGAAGTGATGACAAACATTTTTTGTAAATTTGCTGGTAATGTTTTACTTCTAGCCTTAAACATGACACACAATGTCTGTAGCTTTACTAGCTCCTGTAGTTTCAATAGTCCAGAGTTAATAAATAAAATGTTAGTGTGTTCTAAGTAATCTACTTTATGAATAATCCTTATAGCTCTTTTCTGTAATTGATACAATGCCTTTATGTTACTCTTATATGTGTTCCCCCACACTTCCACACAGTAGCTGATATATGGCAATATAAGTGCACAGTACAATATGCGCATTGCCCTATAATCTAACATATATTTTACCTTGTTTAATATAAAAATACTCTTAGACATCTTTTTTCGTACATGTGCAACATGAGATTTCCATGTCAGACCTTCATCCAGTATCACTCCTAAAAATCTAAGTTCAGAAACCCTTTCAATATCAATTCCATCTATCGACAGTTTGATGGTGTCCTCTCTTTTCCTCTTACCAAAAATCATAAACTTTGTTTTTTTTACATTTAATGATAATTTGTTGACATCAAACCATCTCTTAAGTTTAATCATTTCCTGTTCAATAAGTATTGATAACGCTTTTAAGTCATGTCCCGAACTATAAAAGTTGGTGTCGTCCGCAAATAAAACACATTTCAATGACTTTGATACCTCACATATATCGTTAATATACAAAATAAACAATTTAGGTCCCAAAACTGAACCTTGTGAAATTCCACATTCAATCCTCATTTGTTCAGATGTATTACCCAAAAAATCCACAAACTCTTGTCTATTATCTAAATAACTTCTTAGCCATTCTAAAACTACTCCTCTCACACCAAGTGAATGCAACTTAGACAATAATATAGAATGATCTATTGTGTCAAATGCTTTTTTAAGATCAATAAACACACCGATAGTGTATTTCCTATTATCAGTTTCTGTTGCTATATCCTCCATTATATTCATTACAGCTGAAGCAGTGGATCTATTAGTTCGGAATCCATACTGGCTCTCCCTCAACAGCATGTTCTTCTCAATAAAACTGTCTAATTTTTCTACAAATACTTTTTCAATTATATTAGAAAATTGTGACAGCAGTGACACTGGTCTGTAATTAGTAAATATATGTTTATCTCCCGTTTTATAGAGTGGAATTACTTTTGCTACCTTCATTCTATTTGGAAAAGTCCCTGTTTGAAAAGAGAGATTAAAAACATAACATAGAGGTTTGATGATACAGTCAATAGTCTTTTTTACAATTATCATGTCAATACCATCACTGTCTGTTGATGCCTTATTTTTCAGTTTTGTTACAACCGATAGAATTTCATTTTCACTAACATCTCCTAAAAGCATGGACTGTAGCACTTTGCTTCCCCTCTCCATCCACTCTGTATGTCTTTATGTTATTCAATACTCTCTGCCAATTTGGGTCCAACATTCACAAAAAAAGAATTGAATCCATTTGCTACTTCTTTCATATTTGTTATCATCTTATTATCCTCATTTATAAAATAGCTTGGTGGGTTTGTAGGCCCCGATGTTTTACCTATTACCTTGTTCAGAATATTCCAGGTTCCTTTAATATTGTTTTTGTTGTTTTCTAGTAAGTTATTGTAATAGTCTTTTTTAGCTTGTCTCATTATTGTTATCAATTTGTTTTTGTAAACCTTATATTTCGTTTCAGCATCATTTGTTCTTACTTTTATAAAGTCTCTATAAAGTTTGTTTTTCTTTTTACAAGCATTCTGTAGTCCCTTAATAATCCAAGGCTTTATATTGTAGCTGTCTTTGTTTCCATACATTCGGACAATGTATTTCATACAATGATAAATAAATATTAAGAAAAGCCTCATATGCAGCATTTGCCTCTCCCACATACACCTCATTCCAGTCTGCTTCAAATAAGTCCTTCCTAAATTTATTTATTGCCTCTTCAGTCCTTTTCCTTGTATACCTATGGGTTTTCTCCTCCCTCTTTCTATACATTTGACAGTCATAAGTAAGAAACACAGGTAAGTGGTCACTTGTATCATTAATTATTAATCCACTTTTTATGTTATTTTCTATGTCATTTATAAAGATGTGATCAATTAATGTTGCACAATTTGTCGATATTCTACTGGGTTTGATGATCAGTGGATAAAGCCCTCTACTATATACCACATCCAAGAAGTCTCTTGCTGATTTATTTCTGGGTGAGCTTAGCAGGTCTATGTTATAGTCGCCACACATGACGAATGTTTTCTTTTCCTTTACCTTACACAGTAATTTTTCCATACTATCATGAAATGCTTCTACCTTAGACCCAGGTGTCCTATATAAACACGTAACAATAACATTTCTCTTCTTTTCTATGTCTACCTCCACAGTTACACATTCAAATAAATCATCGATTACCGTTGTCATACATTCGACAGGTTTACATTTCAAGTCGCAGTCAACAAACAGGGCCACACCTCCTCCCTTCTTGTTTTTTCTACTACTGTGATACAACTTATACCCGTCAATGGAGAAGTCAATACATCTGTCTTTATCGATCCATGTTTCAGAAAGTGCTATTATTTTGATTTTGCTGTTTAAAGTCTTCAAGTATTCGTCAATCCTTGAGAAATTTGCATATAAGCTTCTGCAGTTGAAATGTATTAAAGAAAATTTATTATCTAAGCTAACATTGTCATTAAATTGTTCCTTGGTGTAGTGGTCACAAGTAGCATTGATTGAGTTGAACAGATGGTTATCTGGGTCAACATCATATTCAAAGTCATGTAATTTATAGTCCATGTATTCAGCTCTTGAAGACGCTTGATTCTCAGTTGTCTCACCTTCTCGTCGCGAAGCCTTCCCCATCTCCAGCCAAGGATGAGCCATGTCAGTCATACGCCTAGCAGGTCTCATCTATATTGATCCAAGTCACGGAGCTCTCGAATCGTGACAACTTTGGCTTCTTCATATGGTCCATTTAGCCGAATCATGATTTTACAGTTTCGTGTCCATGTTGCTTGTATCTTGTTTTCTTTTCTGAGGATGCGTGCTTGTCTTGCAATGTCGGCGTTCTTTTTTGTAAGATGTTCATTGATGTAAACCCCAGTTCCTTTCAGCTTCCTTCCCTGCCGTAGTAACTCCGTCTTATGTTTTCGATTCGCAAACCGGATCACAATGGCTGGGTTGGTTCTGCTGTCCTTCCTGGGTATAGTATGGCACGCCGAAATGCTGCCACTTTGAAGAGATATGTTCTTACTTGTAAAAAAGTTAATTACTTGCCGTTCAAGTGTCTCAAGTTCGTCTGCCGGGGCTTCGGCGTCCTTGTCAGCGTCCCTGCTGCGAGTCCCGGCCACTCTTGGATACGTGCGATGTTTGGTTTCCAGTCCGCTTATAATCAAATCGTCCATTCTGGTGTATTGTTCAAGTTCGTCAATTCTTGCTTCTAGGTCGACAATTTTCTTGTCTTTCTCCTTGATGATGTTTTTTAGCATTTTGATCTCGGTCAACAACTCCATTAGTGTGTCTTGCTGCTTGGCCACTGTCCTTACATCTTCCGACAGGGAGTTGATAGATTTTCTAATCTCCTCCAAGTCTTCCTCGAGTTTCTTGTGTTTTGCAGTCATTTTCTTGAATATCACCGGCTTGTAATCTAATGTATACCTGCTTTACTTCTACATCATCCTCAGACAGGATGTCCATCACAAAGATCCATGCTCGGGAGATTCTGGACTCCAGAGGTAACCCCCACAGTAGAAGTGGACCTTGTTAGTATGAATATTTGAATATTGTTACTTGAAGACTTACTACTGGTTACAATTATACTGTTAAGAACTTATTGTCTTATATTTGGCCTAAAACAAGAATGTATCATAATCAGTGGCGGCTGGTGAATTTTGTTTTAGGTGGGGCTGAAAGTTTGTAAACCAAACCCCTGTAGGGGGGTCATCCTCCCCCAGAAGATTTCTTTGTGATTTTCACATACAAATATTGAAGATCTTTGCTCCTTCTCAACTCTGCGGTGATATTCTTTTCACAAAATACAACCAATGGTACGTTAATGTTAAATCTTACTTGTGAAAAGTAATCCCCCGATCACGGGCTTCACGGTGGCAGAGGGGTTAGTGCGTCTGCCTCACAATACAAAGGTCCTGAGTAGTCCTGGGTTCAATCCCGGGCTCAGGATCTTTCTGTGAGGAGTTTGCATGTCCTCCCCGTGAATGCGTGAGTTCCCTCCGGGTACTCCGGCTTCCTCCCAATTCCAAAGACATGCACCTGGGGATAGGTTGATTGGCAACACTAAATTGGCCCTAGTGTGTGAATGTGAGTGTGAATGTTGTCTATCTGTGTTGTTGAGATAAGGTAAGAACAAGGTAGAAACTGCTGTGGAAATAGTTCCAATGCAAAATGCCGTGGAAATACAATGTTAACACTTTTGTGCAAATAAGTACAGTTGCACTTGTTTTTTGTAAATGTGTTTATTCTGTAAAGGAATGAGTTAAATGTTTAAAATGACTGGTTAATAGTGCTATTATGAAGTGCAATGTCAGCACTATTCTTTTCCTGCAGTTTCAAATAAACTTGTTTTAATAAATACATACAGTGTTTTTTAAAAAGCATACACAATCTGTGTAAATATATTAGTCTGGGGTTAAAAGGACTTGAAGTGACTCGAAACTAAAAATGCAGGACTTGGGACTTGACTTGAGACTTTCCAGTCTTAACTTTGGACTTGACTCGGGACTTGCCTGTCTTGACTCGAGACTTGACTCGAGACTTGAGGGCAAAGACTTGAGACTTACTTGTGACTTGCAAAACAATGACTTGGTTCCACCTCTGGTTATTAGTATGCCTTTTTGCTTTTTTTCCAATGTTTTAGTTGCCTTGTCTATTTGTATTTTTAGAATGTGCTTATTTAAAATGTGGTGATTTCTTTTCCCAGGGCAACCTCCATGACAGATATGGCCAGCTGGTGGCGATCTATTCCAAACTGCTCGATACCAAAATGAGGTTTCATGCCAAGGTAAGTGCGCCCTTGGTCACATGCCATATCTCATGGCGCGTAAGCATGTTCAACTTGTTTTTGAAACTTGTCTTTTGTGCAGCATACCGAAATCCCAGCCAACTTGGAGGCCACGGATGAGGTGCTGGAGCGCGTTGCGGGAACAGATGTCAACAATGTGTGAGTTGACAAAAACTATTCCATTGCTCTGATATTTTTACAAGTTGACTTTAGCCATGTCCACACAAAGAACAGTACTTAAAAACTTACTTTTTTTCTTTGTGTTTTGGCATCTTGTCCACGTTCCAAAAATACTTTTGTCCTTAAAAAAAAAAAGAGACTTTTGAAAAGGTCTGCCACGATGAACAGTTTCAAAAACTCTGTTTTCATTTTGTGTGTGGAGATGGGTAAAACTAGGCTCTTTGGTTTGTGTTAGAGATTTCCGATAATTGCTTTTTTTCCGATATTCCGATATTTTCCAACTCTCAATTACCGATTCCAATATCAACCGATACTGATATATACAGTCGTGGAATTAACACATTTTTATGCCTAATTTTGTTGTGATGCCCAGCTGGATGCATTAAACAATGTAACAACATTTTCCAAAATAAATCAACTCAAGTTATGGAAAAAAAAAATGCTAACATGGCACTGCCATATTTATTATTGAAGTCACAAAGTGCATTATTCTTTTTTAACATGCCTCAAAACAGCAGCTTAGAATTTGGGACATGCTCTCTCAGAGAGTGCACGAGGAGGTTGAGGAGGGTGGTTGGGGGATGGGGTGGCATTTTTAAAAAGTCATAAATTTAACTTTTAAAAACCAATACCGATAATTTCCGATATTACATTTAATATCGGCCGATAATATCGGCAGTTCGATATTATCGGACATCTCTAGTTTGTGTCGTAAGAAATGTGCATCATTATCATGTTTTTACACCATATTCAACAGAATATGAAGATGTTTACTTATAAGTGTTTCATTCCCCGGTGCGACACCGCTGATGCCCACTGCTCCCCTCACCTCCCAGGGGGTGATCAAGGGTGATGGGTCAAATGCAGAGAATAATTTCGCCACAACTAGTGTGTGTGTGACAATCATTGGTACTTTAACTTCATTTTGATGCATTTGCACGCTATGTAACACTCTAAAATCAGCACACACTTATCATAGATGTCCAAAGGGGAACATTATCACAATTTCTGAAGGGTTAAAACCAATAAAAATCAGTTCCCAGTCGCTTATTTTATTTTTCTAAGTTTTTCTCAAAATTTTACCCATCTCGCAATATCCCGAAAAACGGCTTCAAAGTGCCTGATTTAACCGTCGTTATATCCACCCTTCCATTATCCTGTGACGTCACAGGGTGACCACACAGAAACAAACATGGTTGGATAGCACAGAAAGGTATAGCGATATTAGCTCGGATTCAGACTCTGATTTCAGCGGCGTAAGCGATTCAACAGATTACGCATGTATTGAAACTGATGGTTGGAGTGTGGAGGCAGGTACCGAAAACGAAATTAAAGAAGAAACAGAAGCTTTTGAGCCATATCACTACAGACAGCGGCACGGAAGGAAGCGAGGACGAATTTGGCGATCGCCTTCTAACCAACGATTGATATGTGTTTGTTTGGTATTAAATGTGGGTGGAGGGAAAGGCTGGATGCAAATATAGCTACAAATGAGGCATAATGATGCAATATGTACATACAGCTAGCCCAAATAACATGTTAGCATTGATTAGCTTGCAGTCATGCCGTGACCAAATATGTCTGATTAGCACACTCCACATAAGTCAATAACATCAGCAAAACTCACCTTTGTGATTTTGTTGACTTTATCGTTGTAAATGCATCCGCTTTGAGTGTCGCAGGATATCCACACATTCTTGCCATCTCTGTGCCATCTCTGTCGTAGCATAGCTGTCGTCGGTAAAGTGTGCAGAACAAACGAGGGACTTCCGCATCTTTTGACCACTGTTGCAACTTGAATCCGTCTCTGTTAGTGTTGTCACACCCTCTGACAACACACCGACAAGGCATGATGTCTCCAAGGTACGGGAAAACAGTCGATAAAACGGAAAATAACAGAGCTGATTTGACTGTGTGTAATGTGTTTGAGGAAATGGCGGATCGCTTCACGATGTGAGGTCACAGGTGAAAGGTCATTGCTCCGACAGGCGAACAATTTAAAGGCGTTTAAATCGCCAAATTCACCCTTTTAGAGTTCGGTAATCAGTTAAAAAAACATATGGTCTTTTTTTCTGCAACATCAAGGTATATATTGACGCTTACATAGGTCTGGTGATAATGTTCCCCTTTAAAGCCAATGTACGCGCCATTGTACATCTAACTTTAACAGAGGTGTTAAAAGTCTACCAGTTCAGTTATGGCAGCATTTCCTGGCTTCTGATTGGACAAAATGCACATGATTGCAGTTAAATGTGTTATGTGTAAATTGAGACCGTTTTGATACTACATTGGTGTTGATAGAGATCGTTTAGAAGGGGATCTGCACTTTTTTTCGGAATGTTGCCTATCGTTCACAATCTTAATGAAAGACGAGACTAATTTTTTTTTTTGCATTCTAACTTGTAATAATTGGCTCGTTCTAGGTGGTTATCAATGCAGCTAATGGGAGCAATGCATTCCACCTCTAAATCACTTTGAAAATGTATAATAACCAAGCTGTAGCAACATTGATATTGTTAGAGCGAACACAGAGGAACTGTTTTGCTAGCATAAGAACACATTGCCATGTTACGGCAAGAGATAAGCCAGCAAATGCGTCAACAATTAAATAGCTTCTGAATTTGTAATGCACAGCAAAATGCGATAGGACAAGAATCTGTACTGACTGAAAAACATGAACAATCATATTGCAGTGTCTGTAAAGTATTAGCCCACATTTACACAGCTGGCTCGACAGCGTTTGTACTGTAGTGTATGGTGATGTGCTGCATGTATCATGAATAATAATACTTACTAATGTGGGATCTCAACCGACAATGTCGTTGTGGCTTGTACAGCCCTTTGAGACACTTGTGATTTAGGGCTATATAAATAAACCTTGATTGATTGATTGATTGATTGATTACTCAATGGATGGACCGAATTGTTTGATCAAGCTGGCCGGGAACGTTTCCAGGGAAATTGGGTAAGTACACCATTAATTTGGAATAGCTTTGCTCAAAGTCCTACATTTACATCGTGACCATGAATTGATTAACGTGGACTCCGACTTAAAAAAGTTGAAAAACTTTTTCCGGTGTTACCATTTAGTGGTCAATTGTACGGAGAATGTACTGTACTGTGCAATTTACTAATACAAGTTTCAATCAATCAATCAAAACCAAGTCAGGTCTCTCGGCTTTCGTCTACTCCCGCGTTTCACCCTCTGTTCGTGCTCGCTTATATTTTCAGCCGTTCATCCTCTTTATATTCAGCTTCAAAAAGATAAGGTTGTAAATCCTCATTTGTCCAAAAATAGTCGTCTTCATTGTCTGTTACTAAGATGACCGAGATTAGAACACACTTGTTTGTTTCCGGAAGTAGGAACACACGTTAGTTGCGGGAAGTAGGAAGTGCGCTTCTGTGGAAACGGAAATAAATGCACCTAAGAAAGAAGTTCCGGTATCGCTAAAAATGACAAATTCGGTAAATATTGTACATATTACATATTGTTATGAACGTGTCTGTTACTACATTGTAGATATACTTGCAGCGTGTATATAAAACATTTTATGGAGGGCTATTAAAGCTACAATAATGACTCCCGTTTTTTTATCAGTTTTAAAATATATTAAAAAATACCTATGTGTTTTTGTCCCTCACAAACGTTGTGAACGATTGGCAAAATAAAATAAAAATTTTAGTTTTAAAAAAACATGTTGTGTGGACGTGGTCTCATTTCTGTGCTCTTTAGTTCACATCACTATGTTGTATCTGCCAACAAGGATATCAAATTGACGCCCACAGGTTCCAGCTGACAGTGGAGGTGTTTGATTACATGGACGTCGAATTGAAGTTGGCTGAGACAGGTAAACAAAAAAAATTCTTCCAAAGACAGGAAACCCGAGCAGCAGCTTCATAGCGACAATCTACAGACATTATCCATTCATAAAGTCGCCTCAAGAAAGTATTTATGCACTATCATGTTCTTCTTTAGGAAGGGAGTTTCCGACATGCAGTTTACTTTTACTTCCTGCTTCTTTCTTCTTCTTTTTTTGCCCTAATTAGTTGCATCTGATGAGGAAATGCTGCAATTAAAGGACATTAGTTAGATTTCCTCCAGTTGACTTGTAATGGAAGACGCCCAGCCCAGGGTTTAACAAGAGTTTTGGGGGGAGGAAATGAGCAAGAAATTGAACAATTTAGCGGTTGGTCTATACAGCAGATCACACCCCCATCCCGCCCATTTGTCTCATACTCACTTAAATAGAAAGTGGTTTGATGGCACTATCTTTAGGGGGGGGGAAAGACTGCTGCAGCTATTAATCCAAGAAACACTTACCATTGTACTTAAAGTATTGGATTTGTTTACAGTCAACCCGTCCAAGAAACAGTTGATGTGACGGCTCATAGACAGGGCAGGAGTTCGTCACATGGGCGGCGACCGTAAAAGATTGGGAAGAGGAGGGAGACCCACAAGTCATTTCACTCAATATTTTCTTGTAGGAAGATGTTTGGCATAAACATGATGTTGTGTAACTGCACTGTTTGTAAGGCTAAAATTATTTCTTAATGTGTAAAACTGGGTTTAAATCATGCCAATTGCAGTGGTCTTGGAATGTTTCACCCACGAATACTGTAATAGAGAATACTGAATACATACAGCATTTTTGAAAATAATGAGATTTTCAGAATAGTCTGTTAAAACAGTTAGCCTTTATAAATAATTTCAATTATGTAAATTAGGGGTGAACAAAAAATGTATTTGGATCCAATTCGCAATTAATCAACCAAAAGCAGATGTTTTAACTTGTAACCTGTTGTTGAAAAAGTTTCAATATAATTTATACGAAATAATACATTGCCATACTCTGTTAGAATCAAGAATCATGTTGAATCGATTCTTAATCAAATCATTGCCCCAGGAATTAAAGATTGACACGCCTAATATAAATGATATTGCCTGTACTTCTAACCCTATTAAGGATAAGCGGCATAGGAAATGAATAGTAGCGGTTTAGTTTACTACGGATATGTTGAAAAGTAAATTACATTGAAGTACTTATATGTTAAAAATAGCAAAATTCCCCCATGTCTGAAAAAGAGCAGGAAGAAGCAAAGTGTATTTAATTACACTTCTGTGTTTTAGAAGTAACTGATAGTTTGTTCACTTCCTGTGTAGGGCAAGAAAAAGATGGAAGTGTAAAATATTTAAGTTAATACAATTTGTAGATGACGTATTCAGCAATAAGAAATTAGTAAGATCTAACTCAAACATTGTATAGTAATAAAATCCTGAAGTTAGAACACTACCTTTTTTAAAAAAAATAAATAAATTATTAAACATGGAATTAAAATATTGTAAGTGTGCAATATGCCAAAGCCCAATAATGAATAATAGTTTTGGACTGATAAATCATCGTAATGAGTGGATAGACGATAACCTTGAATCAATCAATCAAAACTATACTTACTGAACATGGCACTTTTTTGATAGACGAGTAAAAAAAAAAGAAGCTTCGTACCAGTTTAAAGGACGACACACACTTGCACACTCCGCCATTGACAATAACTAGACATCGCATGACACTGAGGCTGGAATAAAACACTGGAAAATACCTATAATTAACGTTATCTAAAAAATGTTTATAAATACTTTAAATAAATATTTAAAAATATATGTAAATAAACCATAAATTGTTAAATTATAAAACAGTTAAAAATAAATAACAGCAGACCATTATGGGTAAAATATACAAAGTTAAAATGGTAATTGCATTAAATTCAAATAAATATGTTAATTTATTTTAATTTTAAAATGTTTTCGCGTCAAAAAAAGGCTCTGATAGAAATTAAATCAAAATTGAGAAAAAACTATAGATTTTTATTTTTAGCCCTTTCTTAAATGTATGTATATGACAACAAAAAATATATTTGGTAATCTTATTAAAATTATATTGAAGCTATTTTTAAATGTGATTAATCCACGCATTAAATGCTGACGTAGTGTGTGCTATGCGCTCTGTCCCCAGTGCTCCGACAGCTCAACTCGTCCATTGCCATCTCCTCACTGACGTCAGGCCAGTGTCGCCTGTCGCCGCTCGTACAGGTCATCCAGGACTGCAGTCAACTCTACCATTTTATGGTCAAGCTGCTGTTCAAGCTGCACGCCTGTAAGGACCACAAAACACTCACAAAACACACGTGACTGACATCTGTGTTCTTTATTGTTGTTGTATATTCTGTACCAAGAAACTAGTCAGGCTTGTGAATTACCCTCAGTGTGTAATCCGATTGCTTTTTAAACTTAAATTTGCATTAAGTAAGCATTTTTTTTTTAAAAATATGCAAGGTTAATTATGAACAGTAATTACACCACAAGATAAAATATCAGATTTGTTTCACATGCCTCATTATTGTAATGCAGCATATGCTGAATGATTTGTTGACACAAACACTTACCGCCCACTGCAGTAGGCCTACTCAATGAAAACATTTTCTCAGGATATAGCCTTTTTTTCCTGATATTTTTTTTTTACAGCTCTTTTACTGGATCCCTGTACAGTTTACGGGTGTACCAAATAGAAGGTCCAGAGGATGCACTTACGACCGTATATAAAAAAAAAAACTTTAACCATTTACAGGTCTGTTCGCCTAAATTAAAAGCATAATTATATGGATTTCAGGCCTCCCCGCTGACACTTTACAAGGACACCGGGACCGCTTCCGTGACCAGTTCCAGAGGTAAGTGTGCAGCAGCTATAGCGCGGCTGCAAGTGGTGTCAAGTGTTGCCATCAAAAAAGCACACGATATCGCCACTCCTTTTGAGTGTTCACATTATCTCTAATTGCTCAGTAAACATTTGTGTTAATATCTGTGGCTGTAGTCAACCGCTTGATGTCATGTTTGTTTTTTGTTATCTAATGCCACAGATGGCACAGATGGGACGGTTTAGCTCGGTTGGTAGAGTGGCCGTGCCAGCAACTTGAGGGTTGCAGGTTCGATTCCTGCCTCTGCCAATCTAGTCACTGGCGTTGTGTCCTTGGGCAAGACACTTTACCCACCTGCTTCCAGTGCCACCCACACTGGTTTGAATGTAACTTAGATATTGGGTTTCACTATGTAAAGCGCTTTGAGTCACTTGAGAAAAAGCGCTATATAAATATAATTCACTTCACTTCACTAGCCGAATTTGAAGTAACATGAGTGGTCAGCTTTATATACCTCTGCATGCGCTTAAACATTTTGCTAATCAGTTGCTGGTGTTACATTTATCTCACTGTTATTTCCACTATAATAATAATAATAGATTTTATTTGTAAAAAGCACTTTACATTGAGCAAACAACCTCAAAGTGCTACAGTGTATTAAAAAATAAAATAAAATAATAAAAATAAATAAGAATAAAAACTAGAACAGCTTAATAGCTAGAAAAAGTATGCATATATCTATAAAAAGCATCCACAGTCTGTGGTGCCCTCAGGTGGTCAGGGAGAGCGTTCCACAGAGTGGGAGCGGTGGAGCATAAAGCCCGGTCTCCCATAGGTTCGTAGCTTTGTCCTTGGAGGTTGGAGGAGGTTAGCCTGTTTGGAGCGGCGGTGTCGTGTGGAGGATTTGGGGGTGAGTAGTTCTTTGAAGTAGAGGGGGGGCATTTCCATGGAGGCACTGGTGGGTTAGTAGGGAGACTTTGTATTCAATCCTGAGTGGAACAAGAAGCCAGTGAAGGGATTTGAGTTTGTGTAATATGCTCGTATTTCTGCACTCTCATCAGGATCCAAGCAGCACTATTCTGTATGTATTGCAGCTTCTGAATGTTCAAAACTCATTAGTGCTAATACTACTTGCTAAGCTGTTTGATCTTTACAGCTATTGCAACATTGGTTGTGTTGCTGCTGTATCGTGCAATATATTTCTTCATAAATGGTCATGTGATTAAAGTAAGACAAGTTTTCTTTTTTCCTGCACTCCAAATCATGATCAAATTTGTCATATACAGGATGTCCATGTACAAGTCTTGTTCCTATGACAGCATTGTAAAACAAGTTTTAGTGTAAGTCAGAGCTTATAGCTAAATTAACAGGCATATTCACATATTTACATGTTAAATGATAACATCTTTATTCTTGATGATGGTTGGGGCAGTCAAACGGCATAGACCAACAACTGTCATTTCACTTCCCTTTTTGTTTGACACACTGCCATTAGATGAGCCAGCTGTCGAGACACAAAGGAGGTTAAAGTTAAAAAGTTAACGAAAAAGAATAAAAAGTATGTCCTTTCTCGGCGTAGTGACGCACAACTAGTTATTGTTTTGCCTATGTATTCTTCGTACACATGTAACTTAAAGAGGAACTGCACTTTTTTGGGGAATTTTGCCCATCATTCAAAATCTTTATGTAAAAAAGAACACACATAATCAACTTTTTTTGTACATTTTAATTAGTAAGTAAATGTGATCTAAAGTCTGCTTACAATAGAGCCTATGAGAGTCGCTCTAATCGGCCTACAAAGTCCTTTAATAACATCCAAACACCTTATTAAAATTTTATATACACACTAAGTATATATGTAATGTAGTAACAGGCACGTTTATAATAACATGTAATATTTACGTATTTTGCTCATTTTAAGCATACATGATGCATTTTTAAAAACGCATCACAATGTTTGCTTTTCTCTTCGACAACATCGCTGTTTATTACCCGCTGCAGACTTAATAAGAGCCAACAAACATAATAAAACATCACTTACTTTACAATATCTGCTGTCGTTAAGATGCCAAGTAATGTAATGTTGGTATAGTCCCGTTGAGATGACAACTTACTCATAATCCTCACGAAGAAAAGGGGGGGTGGAACTAACCGTCTTCTTGTTTTTCTCGCCGGGTCTATATTGGCAGTCAAAGTGTGCCAATTTGTCAGAATATGGCCTCATCAAGGTGAGGGCCTTATTTATAATCTGGAATAAACTTCCACGGGCTCTGACACGGGAAAGCAGCTCACAAGCTAATGATCCGTTCGCCGCTACAAATAGTTTGTCTGCGTTAGCCCTTATATAACAATATCACTATCCATCCATCCATCCATTTTCTACTGCTTGTCCATTTTGGGGTTGCATCAGCTATCTCAGCTACAATCAGGCGGAAGGCAGGGTACACCCTAGGCAAGTCGCCACCTCATCACAGGGCCAACACAGATAGACAGACAATATTCACACTCACATTCACACACTAGGGCCAATTTCGTGTTGCCAATCAACCTATCCCCAGGTCCATGTTTTTGGAAGTGGGAGGAAGCCCACACAGTCACGGAGAAAACATGCAAACTTCACACAGGAAGATCCCGAGCCCGGGATTGAACTCAGGAATACTCAGGACCTTTGTATTGTGAGGCACATGCACTAACCCCTCTTCCACCGTGCTGCCCACACAATATCACTACTACTCTGTTAATATTAAGGTAATGAAATATAAATGAAGTATTGTTTGCAGAATTTTGGAGGGTTATTTATTGGGTTTCATGGGTGGAATAGAAGACCTCCCATTGGCTCCATTGTAAGCAGACATTTATTTACGATGTAAAATGCGTTTAAAGATATATATACATCCGTCGTCTTGTCTTTCATAATGATTGTGAACAATAGACAAAATTCCAAAAGAAAGTGCAGTTCTCTTTTAAGTTCTTCTATAATTTGTCACCATGAAACATTGGAACACTACCATGAATTGATTAACGTGTACCCCTTAGACAAGCTTATTCGGGTGTTACCATTTAGTGGTCAATTGTACGGAATATGTACTGTACTGTGCAATCTACTAATAAAAGTTTCAATCAATCAATCAAAACACGAAACATATGACAGAGAATGCGCTGTCATGGGGCTGGGCGATATTTGCTTTAATCAATAAAAAATGTTTTCTAAAACTTTTAAATATTAAAATGGAAAAAAATAACATTTAGTTAAATACTCAAATAGGTGGCTTTTAAGAATCCAGAACACTATTTCATGAATAGTTATTTTTTTTAATTCAGTGTGTGTGTATAAGTACGCTATAAACACATTCAACAGTACAGTGCTAATAACTGTGATGGTCACAATAACTGTGATATAAAATGTTTATACTGTTACATTCCTACTGGCTAACACCAACTCGCTAACATGACACGAAGCAGAGAAGCACAGGTAAGACTGGGCGATATGGCCTTTTTTAAATATCTCTATTTTTAGGCCATATCGCGATACATGATATACATTTCAATATTTTGCCTTGGCCTTTAATGAACACTTTATGCATATAATCACAGCAGTATAATGATTCTATGTGGCTACATTAAAACATTCTTGCTCATACTGCATTAATTATGTGCTACTTTTAAACTTTCATGCAGAGAAGGAAATCACAACTAAGTCAATTGACCAAAACTGTTTTCGTTAATTGACTTATGATGTATAATTATATATATATATATGTATAATTATATATATATATATATATATATATATATATTGAATTAAAAACAGTAAAAACAAAGTGCAAGATTGTCAGAGAGATTTTAAGTGTCAAATAAAAATGAGCTGCATAATAGGAAATCAAATAGTGTTCGTCCTTCGCTATATGGTAGGTTACTGCGGACGTTATTAAATTCTGTTGATTATTTTTTTCATACGGTGTAAGCACTCTTCATTCTCTAGCACAGGGGTTGGGAACCTTTTTGGCTGAGAGATCCATGAAAGTTTTCAAATGTATTTCCGTGAGAACCATATAATAATTTTTAACACTGAATACAACTAAATGCGTGCAGTTTTAAGTAAGTCCAACATGTTTAGAGTACAATAAGTCTCTTATTCTTGTTAATAACATTGTTATTCCAAAGCTAACCAATAATAAATAAATGACTTACCATTAATGCGACTTCTTGAACAGGTGCAGTAGAAAAGGGATGTAAGGATTACAATGCGTGAGAATGTTTTATATTTAGAACGTTGTTTTTAACACTGTGATTACCAGCGGTATTATTCATTACTTATCGTGTTAAGCAATGTCAGCAAATATTTATCTGAAAGCCAGATGCAGTCATCAAAAGAGCCACATCTGGCTCTAAAGCCGTATGTTCCCTATCCCTGCTCTAGCAGGTGACTTTTCAAATGATGCTACGTATTAGAAGTAATGCTACTTTTTATAGCTACGCTTGTGCCACATGCTTGACTTATTACAGTTGTCTGTTTGACATATTCCCACTTGAAGCCAAACCACCGCCAGACGATGGATCCCCTTCTGTTTTCTTGGGAATTAATTCTTCCTTCTTTCGCTCGTATTACCACTCGCACGGCTCTGCTAGCATCACGGCTAACGTTACCCATGCTGCTACCTCTCTGCTCCGCGAGGGCGTATACGTATGTGACGTATGTAAGAATGTGCGCTTTCCGTCTGTGAGAAGGAGCGACAGGAAAGAGAGAGAAGAGCCTGTAATGTAATGCCCGCAGCTAAAATCAACTGCGTGAGAACGTATACTCCAATGTCACGATATAGTAATTTTCTATATTGCACAGACAAACCCGCGATGTATCGAGTATATCTATATATTGCCCAGCCCTACGCTGTTATACGTTTTCAGTTTCAGGAAGTTACACCCTTTCTAATTGCCCGCTTTCAATCACCTTATTTGCGTTCCAGCTAAATAATTACTATGATTGGAGTATTCCCACTACTGTTCTCAAGACCTCTTGTTCTTGTTCTTCCATTTGTGCCACAGCCTGAAGTCGTTCTTCAGCAGAGCCAGAGAAATGCACTACTTCAAGAGGCTCATTCAGATCCCCAGACTGCCTGACGTAAGTCTCCTGTTGAGTCAGCTCGTATGTTTCAACCAGAAACTTGGTTATTTTTGCTCCCAACGCTCTCATCAATTTCTGTTCATCGCCTTCTCAGTCACCACCAAATTTCCTGCACGCGGCTGCCTTGGCCAAGCACGTGAAGCCTGTGGTGGTCATCGGGGACGACGACGACGGAGATGATGATGACGACGATGTCGAGACGCTCATCGACATCAGTGACAGCCCGCAGCAGGCCAGCGTGCCGCAGCCCGACATATTTGATCAGGCTTTCGGGCCGCCCAACGGGGCCTTTGACGACAGGTATTGAATATCACTTCCTGTCTGCTTTTATTGATACACCAGCATGAATTAGTTTGAATATGTCTATGTTTTACCTGCATAAAAACGAGAACTTCTGAGACATTTTGAGAATACATTTCCTCATGTATCATTGTAAAGAAGCGGTGATGATGAGTGTTTTCCCCTACACAGATACATTTCAGTTGTCACAAACAAATTAGTTTTCGCTCAAACACATAATCATATGAGGGGTTGTTAGGGACATTATTCAGAATTACCTCTTACATACACTACTGAAATGCACTCACATAAACAACTGAACTGTTTTTCTCTCACACACACTACTGAAACACTCCTATACTCACTACTGAAATGTTCTCACATAAACAACTGAAATGTTTTTCTCTCACACACACTACTGAAACACTCTTACATACACTACTGAAATGCTGTGACATAAACTGAAATCTTTTTCTCTCTCACACACACACTACTGAAACACTCTTGTACACACTACTGAAATGCTCTGACATAAACAACTGAAATATTTTTGTCACACACACACACCACTGAAACACTCTTATACACACTACTGAAATGCTCTGACACAAAGAACTGAAATATTTTTCATACACACACACTACTGAAACACTCTTATACACACGACTGAAACGCTCTTACACACACTACTGAAATGCTCTTACATAAAAAACTAAAATGTTTTTCTCACACACCCTACTGAAACACTCTTACACACATTACTGAAATGCTCTGACATAAACAACTGAAATATTTTTCTCACGCACACTACTGAAATACTTATACACACTACTGAAATGCTCTGACATAAACAACTGAAATTTTTTTCTCACACACAAACTACTGAAACACTCTTATACACGCTACTGAAATGCTCTGACATAAACAACTGAAATATTTTTCTCACGCACACACTACTGAAACACTCCTATACACGCTACTGAAATGCTCTGACATAAACAACTGAAATCTTTTTCTCACACACACGACTGAAACACTCTTATACACACTACTGAAATGCTCTGACCTAAACAACTGAAATATTTTTCTCACACACACACTACTGAAACACTCTTATACACACACTACTGAAATACTCTTATAGACACTACTGAAACGCTCTTATATACACAAACTGCTAAAATGTTTTTCTCACAGTACATACTACTGAAACAATCTGGTCGTGGGACTTCCTCTGAGCCCTTCCCCCATTTTAAAATATTCAAAAGTTGTTCCGTTCTGTTGTAGTTCATTTGTACTTCTTTACATATTTTTTTACTCTTTTTTTTTTTTTTTTTTTGCAAATGTGTCGTGGCAAATTATGCAAATTAGACTATCATTACATCACCCTTCACTGTACTTCACTCCACTCACCCACCACTGCCGCAATTAGATTGCATTCCTGCAGAGACAGTCGTCGATGATGCAGGCTTGCTCATGGATTAAACAAACATTTTGGATGTTGTGTCCAACAGAGACCTCCAAATAGAGACCCTGAAACGGGATATGGAGCAGCTCAGAGCAGAATTGGATAGGGTGAAAGCAGAGGTGAGGAAAAGTAACTGCGATTCAGCGTTATCTGTGTGCACAGGAATCTTGGCCACCTGTTGGGCGGGTGTTAATGCTCTTCCTCCTACATGGAACGTGTCAACCATGACTGTCCAACTTGTGTGTCACGCTTCCTCCTCTTGTATTGCTCATTGCATCATTGTTTAAGTGTTTGAAAAAAGTGATAGCAATGTTATTGCTGTTTAGAAGGTAGAGTGGCCAAACAGAAACTTTAGGGTTCCTGGTTCGAATCCAGCTTCCGCTAACCTAGTGACTCCTGTTGTGTCCTTGGGCAAGACACTTCACCGACCTTGCTCCCAGTGCCGTCCACACTGGTGCAAATGTAGCTTAAAGGGGAACTGCACCTTTTTTGGAATTGTGCGCATTGTTCGCAATCATTATGAAAAACATGACAACACAGGTATTTTTTTTTAATGCAATTTAAGTCGTAAATAAAAGTCTGCTTACAGCGAAGCCAATGGTAGGTCCTATTTTCGCCCATAAAACCCAATAGAAAACCATCCAAAAAGTAAAAACATTTCGTGACTTGAATATTAACCAATTGTTTGTGAAATTGTTATAAGCGCTAATGCAAACAAACTATTTATGGCAGCACCGTGACCACTAGCGTGTGTGCCTACATTGAGTGGTAAGCTGTTTCCTCGTTTCCTTTGCTCGTCAAACTTTATTGTACATCATAAATCATGCCTTTCACCTGGATAGTAGAAAAATGAGTATGTAACCCGAGACGGTACACTAGCTGCCAATTTAGACTCGTAAATGACGAGAACGACACGAAAAGACGCTTGGTTCAACACCCCTTTTCTTAGCAAGGATTATGAGTCATTTTTCATCTAAATGGGACTATGACAAGATTCTATCAATCGGCATCCTAATGACAGCAGACATTACGCATTAAGTGATGTTGTATTATGTTTTTTGGCTTTTATAAATTTGCAGTGAACAAAAGCAAACGTGATGCGTTTTTGAAATTATTGCTTAAAATGATCAAAATTAGGGATGTCCGATAATATCAGACTGCCGATATTATCGGCCGATAAATGCTTTAAAATTTAATATCGGAATTTATCAGTATCTGTTTCAAAATTATTGGTTTCAACAAGTAAAATGTATGATTTTTTTAAAACGCTCGCTGTGTACACGGACGTAGGGAGAAGTACAGAGCGCCAATAAACCTTAAAGGCACTTCCTTTGCGTCCCGGCCCAGTCACATAATATCTACGGCTTTTCACACAAACAAGTGAATGCATAGCATACTTAGTCAACAGCCACATAGGTCACACTGAGGATGGCCGTATAAACAACTTTAGCACTGTTACAAATATGCGCCACACTGTGAACCCACACCAAACAAGAATGACAAACATATTTCGGGAGAACATCCGCACCGTAACACAACATAAACACAACAGAACAAATACCCAGACCCCCTTGCAGCACTAACTCTTCCGGGACACTACAATATACACCCACACTACCCACCGCCACCCGCTACCAAAACCCCCCGCCAACCCCCTCCTCCCCCACCCACCTCAACCTCCTTTTGCTCTCTAAGGGAGAGCATGTCGCAAATTCCAAGCTGTTGTTTTGAGGCATGTTAAAAAAAATAATGCGCTTTGTGACTTCAATAATAAATATGGCAGATCCATGTTACCATTTATTTCCATAACTTGAGTTGATTTATTTAGGAAAACATTGTTACATTGTTTAATGCATCCAGCGGGGCATCACAACAAAAAAATTAGGCATAATAATGTGGCAATTCCACAACTGCATATATCGGTATCGGTTGATATCAGAGGGCTTCACGGTGGCAGAGGGGTTAGTGCGTCTGCCTCACAATACGAAGGTCCTGCAGTCCTGGGTTCAAATCCAGGCTCGGGATCTTTCTGTGTGGAGTTTGCATGTTCTCCCCGTGAATGCGTGGGTTCCCTCCGGGTACTCCGGCTTCCTCCCACTTCCAAAGACATGCACCTGGGGATAGGTTGATTGGCAACACTAAATTGGCCCTAGTGTGTGAATGTGAGTGTGAATGTTGTCTGTCTATCTGTGTTGGCCCTGCGATGAGGTGGCGACTTGTCCAGGGTGTACCCCGCCTTCCGCCCGATTGAAGCTGAGATAGGCGCCAGCGGCCCCCGCGACCCCACAAGGGAATAAGCGGTAGAAAATGGATGGATGGATTGATATCAGAATCGGTAATTAAGAGTTGGACAATATCGTATATCGGCAAAAAAGCCATTATCGGACATCTCTAATCAGAATACATAAATATTAAATGTTATTAATGTGCCGTTACTGCATCACTTGTATACTCACAGCATGTCTATAAAACTTAATGGAAATGTTTGGCTGTTCTTTAAAGGCTTTTATAGGCAAAATAGAGCGACATTCGTAGGCTCCATTCTGAGCTGACATTTGACCGTATTTAATATTTAGAATGCATAAAAAAAGAAAACATACAGTATTTGTTCTTGTCTTACATAAATATTGTGAATGATAGGCAAAATTTAAAAAAGTGCAGTTCCCCTTTAAATGTATGGGTTTCTCAAAGTACTTTGAGTCACAAAAGAAAAAGCGCTATATAAATTTAATTTTCTTGATTATTCACACCCGTGTTTGTCTTCTTTAAGGCCCAGCGTTATATCACGCAGCTCAAATCCCAGATCAACAGCTTGGAGGCAGAGCTAGAGGAGCAGCGGGCGCAGAAGCAACGTGCGCTGCTGGAGAACGAGCAGCTTCGCATGGCGATGGAGGTCGCGCGCCGCCGGAACGCAGAGCACGAAAGCCTGCAGAGCACCTTCATAGAGGCTGATCGTAAGACTCCTTCAGTCCACAAGCGGACACTGGACGACTGATTAGGGAGTGTGCCCACTGTAATGGTTTGTGTTTGTGCGCAGAAAGATCCCAGGCCACAGAGCAGCGCTACAATAAACTGAAAGAGAAGCACACCGAGTTGGTGGCCAGCCATGCGGAACTACTTCGAAAGGTACACACAACACTGAAGACTTAAGTCCACCAACATACCGTAGCATGAAGACTGTTTTAGCACTATCTGATCTATTTGAGCTAGTCTTATTATTTGATATTCTGTATAAGGCTGACCAAATGTTTTCACGTCCTTTGCCGGCTGTCCTGTTTTTTTAGTTTTTTTAGAACCTGATAAATTCCAGTTTTACATCATTACATCATACACTTTAGGGGAGGGATTTTTTGTTGATGTATTTTTTGTATACTTTAATGTTTTTTAGGTATTTTTGTCAAGTAAGCCTTAAAAAGAAAGCTAATATTTTCTTACCGGCCAATTTTTCTAAAACACTGAAGACATTTTTTTATCATTTAATTCCATTGATATGAAAATTATTTTTGCACTATTGAAACTTACCATAGAAGTATTATTTTAGGCAGAAGAAAATATCAATCAATCAATCAATCAATGATTATTTATATAGCCCTAAATCACTAGTGTCTCTAAGGGCTGTACAAACCACAACGACATCCTCGGTAGAGCCCACATATATTGAGTAACCTCTGCTGAATTTGTCTCTTTGGTTGTACTGTAGATAGTATTCTATAATATAGAGGAAACATACTTTAAATCAGGGGACTCAGACACGCGGCCCGCGGGCCAATTGCAGTCCACGAGATGTTACATTACTTTACGACCCGCACCTTGATATATAAATCTAATGTTCGTGATGCACGCGAGTTTAATATGAATGGCACTTATATGAATGGCGCTTGACAGCGTTATATTTGCCATAATTGCCAATCCTCTCGATTTTTCTTGGAGACTCCCAAAATTCAATCTTTCCAGAACAATCATTCTCTCGAACATCTGTCGGTTCTCTCCCAACCAACAACGTTCAATAGGTACCGTTTTGACACAGCCTTTAACACCTTCTACAACCAGTACTAACAGCATTTCAGCCCAGCCATATATTATACCTGACTCTTGGACACACACGTCATCAAGTGCGCCTCTTTATCATTTAAACAGCGTGCCGGCCCAACCACATGTTGTGTATGGCTTTTGCAAACATACGTCAAGGACTGCAAGGCATACTTGGTCGACAGCCGTACAGGTCACACTGAGGGTGGCCGTATAAACAAGTTTAACACTGTTACAAATATGCGCCACACAGTGAACCCACACCAAACAAGAATGACAAACACATTTCAGGAGAACATCCGCACCGTAACAGAACATAAACACAACAGAACAAATATCCAGAGTCCCATGCAGCCCTAACTCTTCTGAGCTACAATACACCCCCCCCCCCCGCTACAACCAAACCCCGCCTCTCCACCCTCCCGCCTTGCGTGGGTTGAGGTGGAAAGTTAGGGCTGCATGGTGTTCTGGGTATTTGTTCTGTTGTGTTTATGTTGTTACGGTGCGGATGTTCTCTCTCTTGTTTGGTGTGGGTTCACAGCGTGCCGCATATTTGTAACAGTGTTCAAATTGTTTATACGGCCACCTTCAGTGTGACCTGTATGACTGTTGATCAAGTATGTCTTGCAATCAGTTACAAATGTCTGTTGAAGCCTCATATGACATGTGGCTGGGCCGGCACGTTGTCAATACGATGAACAGGCGAATTCGATGAATTGTAGAGAGCGGCAAAGGCAGCTCTGTCACAGCACTCCTTTAATACTGTTGGCACCCGGTGAATTGTCGGGAGGTGCACCGAAATTCGGAAGTCACCTGGAAAAATCGGGAATGTTGGCCATTCAAAGAAGGTCCATTCATTAAAAAGTGCATGTTAGATTTATTGAGAAATCTTTTCTCGCGGCCCAACCTCACTCAGTTTCTGCATCCAGTGGCCCTCAAGCAAAATGAGTTTGAGACCCCTGCTTTAGATGTATTGAAATTGAAATGTATTTTTGAATACATTTAAATTATTATTGTCCTGTTTTTCGGTTCTATGAGCCTAGAAGTATAACATCACTGTAGAAATGCCTCAACACCTTCTGTACGTTATCTCTCTTAGCTGTTGGCATGCTAACTGTTAGTCTTTTAGCCATTCTGCATTTTTTTTTTTTTTTGGAACATTTTTCCACCTTTTCTTTCTTTTTCTAAAATATAATGATTATTTCCTTTACCTTAACAGCACCCAAGATTCTTTACAATGTTTAATAAAATGTTTGCACCCATTAAAACTAGAGATGTCCGATAATATCGGACTGCCGACATCGGCCAATGAATGCTTTAAAATGTAACATCGGAAATTATCGGTATCGGTTTCAAAAAGTAAAACTTATGACTTTTTTTATAACGCCGCTGTACGGAGTGGTACACGGACGTAGGGAGAAGTACAGAGCGCCAATAAACCTTAAAGATACTTCCTTTGTGTGCCAGCCCAATCACATATCTATGGCTTTTCACACACACAAGTGAATGCAATGCATACTTGGTCAACAGCCATACAGGTCACATTGAAGGTGGCCCTATAAACAACTTTAACACTATTACAAACATGTGCCACACTTTGAACCCACACCCAACAAGAATGACAAACACATTTCGGGAGAACATCCGCACCGTAACACAACATAAACACAACAGAACAAATACCCTGAACTCCTTGCAGCACTAACTCTTCCGGGACGCTACAATATACACCCCCCACTAACCCCTACCCGACCCCCTTAACCCCGCCCACCTCAACCTCCTCATGCTCTCTCAGGGAGCGCATGTCCCAAATTCCAAGCTGCTGTTTTGAGGCATGTTCAAAAACTTAATGCACTTTGTGACTTCAATAATAAATATGGCAGTGCCATGTTGGCATTTTTTTCCATAACTTGAGTGGATTTAGTTTGGAAAACCTTGTTACATTGTTTAATGCATCCAGCGGGGCATTACAACAAAATTAGGCATAATAATGTGTTAATTCCACCACTGTATACATCGGTATCAGTTGATATGTGAAATTGGTTATTAAGAGTTGGACAATATCGGGATATCGGCCAAAAAGCCATTATCGGACTAAGAGATTAAAAGGAAAAAAAAGGAAGATGTCCTCCATTGTTGTGCTTGGTTCACCGTGCGCCTGCAGAGTGCAGACACCGTAAGGATGCTGTCGGCCACCCAGCAAACACAGGAGGAAGTGGAGAGGACTAAACTGCAGCTGTCCTTTGAGGTGGATCGGATCAGGCAGGAAGCTGACTTGAAGGTTGGTGGTTGTTTTGCAGTGGAATCTAAAAAGCATAAACTGTAGTATTGGTACCTGATTAGAACTGCTTTGTTTATAGCTAGAGGAGCAGAAGTTTGAGATGGAGAAGCTAAGGAGAGAACTGTTAGAGAAGGTGGCCGAAATAACACGCATCAACGCCACGCTGCAGAGCACTGAGCAGGTATCTGTGATTTTAGCGGCTACCATTGCGACTAATATCACCTGTTCACCCTTCTCCCGCCTTCTCTGTTGCAGAGTTCAGCACAAATGAACGGCTCCATGACCGCTCTGCAGGCAGAGAAGGAGAGACTGATGCGCTCGGTGAGTGAGAAGGAGGCGGAGCTTTCATCCGTACGCCAGACCGCACAGCTGCAGCAATCCACCGTTTTGCACGAACGAGATAAGAGCAGCAAGGAGCTCAGCGATCTGCAGGCCAAACTCAAGGAGAAGGTTGGTCACCAGAGTAAATATCTACACTGCAAAAAGTCAGTGTTCATTAAAAAGAAAATAAAAATACAAAAGTTAGGGGCATTTTACTTGAACTAAGCAAAATTATCTGCCAATAGAACAAGAAAATTTGGGTTCTCAAGAATTTCCAAAACAAGTAAAATTAGCTAACCTCAATGAACCCCAAATACCTTTGAAATAAGTATATTCTCACTAACAAGTGCACTTTTCTTGATAGAAAAAACAAATATGAGACCTTTTTGCTCAATATGTTGAAAAATATTCTAAAATTAAGTACATGTTAGTGTCATTATCTTGACATAATGATATGCGCTCGGCATTACATTTCTTGCATTTTACCATCGATAACATGACATCATTGCGCCAAGTGCGTGCTCTTTCAGTCAAATAGTGTGCGAGGAAAATATATATATATATATATATATATATATATATATATATATATATATATATATATATATATATATATATATATATATATATATATATATATATATATATATATAATATATATTTGCAGCTCGGCCCCCGATCAATTTTTTTTGTATTGTAATTTTGAAAAATTCATCTGAATGTGCATTAACTATTTCTGTTTAAAATGGTTAGAAATTTCACATGTTAATTATTCAAATATTAACTGTCAGTTTCCCGTACATTGAGCGCCCCCCGCCACCCCCAAACGGAATAAGCTGTAGAAAATGGATGGATGAAAATGAAACAGCAAAGTCAGTTTGGCTGTCATCTGTTTTAATTATGAGACACAATTGTGTCAAAGTCCTGATTTTTTTTTTTCATGCTTGAAATAAGAAATGATTACTTAAAAAAAAAAAGTTGTTTTATACCTGAGTGTTGATGACACAGCTTTGCAACAGTTGATATTTTAGTTTCAAGCATGTTTTACTCAATATAGGTCATCAAATCTCAGCAACAAGCTGTAATATCTTACTGAGATCATTTAGGACCAAACCCCTTAAAACAAGTAAAACAATCTAACATAAAATCTGCTTAGTGAGAAGAATTATTTTATCAGACAGAAAATAAGCAAATATCACCCTTATTTGAGATATTTAATCTTACTTAGATTTAAGTTTTTGCAGTGTACCTTAATGACTGTAGGGGGAGCCCGCCAGTGGTAATTATGTTGACTAAAAATGATTGTCTTCGTTATCGTCAGCCACCTATTTTCCCTTTACAAAATTAGGACGATAACGAATGAAAACAAAAGGATGTTGACTAAAACAACATTCATCCACAATTTAGTCAAGAAATTAAAGCGTGAGGAAAATGCTGACATGGACGACATGTAATCATTTAATTTCGTCTTCAAGCGGGTGGGACAAACTATACAATCACAGTTGCATGTGAAAGAGGAGCGGGTGGAAAAGCACAAAGGGTATCCAATCAGAACTATCGTCTTAGTAAGGCACTCTGTGGACATCAATACAATATGTCTTCTAAATCGGAAAGAAAGAGAAGGGAAGACCTATCGAGTCCAGTACTGCAACCTTGATGCGCTGTCTGCAGGCCAACTGTCAGGTTCAAACACTTAGGACATCTATTAAACAGACAAGACTCCCGTCCAAAGGCAAAACCCAGTAACTCAATTTTGGTCAAAACTGAGCTGATAATAATTTTGGAGTTCCTAAGTGATATGCTTTACATTAGTGTATGCGATATTGTAATTTGTTCTGTAAGTAAGCTGTTACGCGCATGGCAGGACCTAGCAACTACCATATAACCGCGTAGATACAACAGAAAAACCTAGTATCTCAAGGGACCAATCGGAGCTTCTTTGTCAGTCGCCTTATTGTCTTTAATGAGACATTTGCACGAATGGGGGCCGACGGTCAACCTGATTATGTGATATTATGGCACGAGGGGATATTTGGGAGATTGGCCCAGAACGTTGCAAGCACCTTCATTAAATGTATTGTTCTTGATTTTTTCCCTTGCATACTCTTTTGGGCAGATAACTGTGGATGTCAAAATAAAAACTGGACGCTGTACACGGCTCTTGCCCAATGTGCAAATGCAGAATGGGGACCACCCGAGATCGTAAAAAAATATCTGGAGAAAGGGCACACGTTCATGAGAGCAGATTCAATCCATGGCTCAATCGGCAAGAAAATGAAAGCTCAAGAAAACATCCATACTTTTGATGACTTTGTAGATCTTTGTAAGACAGCATCAAGATAGATTGGTTTTCCTTTGTTTTCTCAAAATCAGCTTGAAATGAGTTACTAGGTTTTGCCTTTGGACAGGAGAAGAAGCAAGGAATTAAACAGACATAATTAAATTTTGCTCATTGAGGAGAAATGTCTGGACTGTACTCTTTGTACAGTCTTCCACCACGCTCTGACGAAAGGTCGCACACCTCTTCTTTTATTTTGACTTCCACTGATTACATGGCAACAGCTGTTTCTAAAGGGAAGGGGGTCGTAAACAGCCGTTGCATTTGGTTACAAAACCGTTACAAGAAAAGGTGCCTGTAAGGGGGTCAGGTCCTGCTTCCTCTCCGCTTTGCAGATCTCGGGTCAAGACAAAATCTTCCTGCGGATTACAATAGATCAAAGAAACCGATGTCTTCATGTCGCTTCCCATCGTACACAGTGGTGTTTTACAAGCCTTCTTCTTGGTAAGATCAAAGACAGCTTTTGTCTGCTCGCCGGGAACTCATAGAAACACAAAGTTTTGTGATAACATAGATACAATTATTCTGACACCAACTATTGGGATATCTTCGCAACAGTAAGTAGGCCAAAGCTAATATTACGAAATGATATATACTGTACTGAATACCTGTTACTTTTAAAGACGGTAGCAAAGGAGCAAGACTGCTTACTCTACCACATGTCCAAAAATAAATACTTACTTAAAAACAAACTACTTTTGTAGTAGACCGTGATCCTGCCATCAGTTTAGCAGAGTTTACCCACCAATGCCTATAGCTGTACAGTTCAATTTAATCGAAGGTCAGCCATTTGTGTGTCTGTGTGTGTTTGCAGGCCAGACAAGAAGAGCTGCTAAAACAAAAGCTTCTGGATGAGCAGTTTGCGATGCTACAAGGAACAGTGTCAGAGGCTGAGCACATCATTCAAGATGCCGTGGCCAAGCTGGATGATCCTCTTCACATCCGATGCACCAGTTCTCCAGGTCACAACTCAATGTGACGAATGTAACTGTTCTAAAAAAAATTTTTATTTAACTGCTTGTTGCTGTCCCACACAGATTACCTAATAAGTCGAGCAGAGGCAACATTGAGCTCCATTGATAAGATGAAAAAAGGCCAAGCAGATTATGTAAAGAACATGAATGGTATATTTCCTGCTTAAAATACTTAAATTACTACTATTACTCCTAATACTGTAATACTAATAGTGCTGGACTAATACTACCTTGTTGTATTTAGATGCTGGAGGGTTGCTGAGGTCGCTGACCCAGTTCTCTCACTGTGCTGCTGACACCATCATCAATGGCAGCGCTACAGCACACATGGCGCCCACTGACCACGCTGATCGTAAGCTCATCCCTAAACCCCGGCTATTAGCTAAACTACAAGCTAACATTGTCCGTAGGGAAGGAAAATTTTAAGAGTTGACCATTTAATGATGAGTGGTTCATTTTTATATTAATATGTCAGAAAATAAACAAACATATCTTCATGTGATATGGCAAAAATATTTGTGTTAAGTGGTGTTGGATGACAAGAAAATTCATAAAAATATGTAGTTATTTTTGTATTAATGTTAAATGACTGAGAACATGTTTCAATAGTTAATTTTCATAATGCATAAAAAAAGCCATCTGTTTAAATAGGTATATTTCAGATTGATTTGAGATAACAGAAAATACCCCCAAAACTGTCATATTTTACTGTTAGATGGCAGCAATACAAGTCAAATGGTAGAAAACGTGTTTCTATTATACTCTTGTGTTAAATGACAAATTAAAACATATTATAATTAGAGATGTCCGATAATGGCTTTCTTGCCGATATCCGATAATGGCTTTTTTGCCGATATCCGATATTCCGACATTGTCCAACTCTTAATTAACGATTCCGATATCAACCGATACCGATGTATACAGTCGTGGAATTAACACGTTATGCACACTTTTGTTGTGATGCCCCGCTGGATGCATTAAACAATGTAAAAAGGTTTTCCAAAATAAATCAACTCAAGTTATGGAAAAAAATGCCAACATGGCACTGCCATATTTATTATTGAAGTCACAAAGTGCATTATTTTTTTTTTTAACATGCCTCAAAACAGCAGCTTAGAATTTGGGACATGCTCTCCCTGAGAGAGCATGAGCAGGTTGAGGGGGGTGGGGTTGAGTTGGGGAGGAGTAGCGGGGGTGTATATTGTAGCGTCTCAGAAGAGTTAGTGCTGCAAGGAGTTCTGGGTATTTGTTCTGTTGTGTTTATGTTGTGTTACGATGCGGATGTTCTCCCGAAATGTGTTCGTCATTCTTGTTTAGTGTGGGTTCACAGTGTGGCGCATATTTGTAACAGTGCTAAAGTTGTTTATACGGCCACCCTCAGTGTGACCTGTATGGCTGTTGACCAAGTATGCTTTGCATTCGCTTGTGTGTGTGAAAAACAGTAGATATTATGTGATTGGGCTGACAAACAAAGGCAGTGCCTTTAAGGTTTATTGGCGCTCTGTACTTCTCCCTATGTCCGTGTACACAGCGGCGTTTTAAAAAGTCATAAATGTTACTTTTTGAAACTGATACCGATAATTTATCGGCAGCACGATTTTATCGGACATCTCTAATTATAATAAAACTAAAAATTAAAAATTATAATTTTTTGGTATTTGATACATGACAGTATTCTCCCAAAAATGTGTTTCAATAGTTATTTGGTCATATTAGTAATACTGTAGTAAAAAAATTATTCAAAAAAGCTAAAGTTTTGATTTATAAATCTAATAGTTTTAATTTTTTCGGATTTTTGGGCAGGAAAACAAGTTATGTTTTGATTTTTGGTAAATGGTATAAAGAATTCCAAAGGATGTTTTTTTATATTAATGCTAAATGACAGTAAATATGAACAATGATAAAAGAAACATGTTTTATTATTCTCATCGGTTATTTGTATTCCTGTTAAAAGTTTAAATTGTTGATTTCTGATGATTTTGATGTTAGAAGCATGGCGCTTGCATACGTTTTCTCCAGTAAGCAGAATCAATGGACAGTTGTCTTTATTTGCGCTCCCTTGCAGGTCTGACGGAGAACTGCAGAGGCTGTGCCACTCAGGCTCTGCAGTACTTGAGGGAGCTGAAGTCCAAGGGTACCCTCCAGAGAGCCGACCCGGCCTCCATTAAAATCATCGTCCATAAGATCTTGAGTTTGGGCCAGGCAAGCACTGGAGTGTCACATTACGATACAACTTATATCCACCACATCTTTACATTTGACACCTCCTGAATGTGTAGGAACTGCGACCAAAAAGCCTGGATGTGCGTCAGGAGGAGCTGGGAGATCTGGTGGACAAAGAAATGGCCGCAACATCAGCAGCCATCGAGGAAGCTGTCCGCAGGATAGCTGTAAGTTGTGTGTAATGTTGTAAATTGTGTTTATTCCGTGCTACTGATTAATCTCTGTTTGTTGTATTTGCAGGAAATGATGAATCAAGCCCGAAAGGACACGTCAGGCATAAAGTTGGAAGTCAATGAAAGGTTTGTTGCTGTTCAAGCGTTTAGTAAAATCACAATAGGTAGTTTGCATGTTTTCCTGTGTGACGTGACCTCACGTCTTCCAACGAAGGCTAAAACGATTCTAAGTCCAGGGGTTTTCAAAATGTGACCCTAGGGAAAAATTGTCACCTAAAAACAGATTTACTGGAACATATTTGGTGATTGTTGATGGTTTTATGCTCACCTCAGACTGGGAGTCAATTCAAAGATCTATTCATCTTGCATTTTTAAACATAAATCAAGTTATCTTAGCAGGTTTAAAAAACAGCCTAATTTAGTCTGAGAATTTTCAATGCTAATTTTGATGATTTTAGTTTTAAAATGACTTATTTATTTATTTATTTTAGAAACTTTAGTTTATATATTTTTAATTTTAAATGTTATTTTTAGTGTTAACACTTTTAACATTTAGATCATTTTTTGTCATTTGAAATGTTTTTTTTTATAAATGTTTTTAACAAACATGTATAAAAGTATAAAACATTGTTAAATATTGTATTACTCAATTAAATTTCATTTTTAAATTTCTCTCTCTATATATATATATATGTGTATATATTTATATATATATGTACATATTTATATATATATGTGTATATATATATATATATATATATATATATATATATATATATATATATGTATATATATATATATGTATATATATATATGTATATATTTATATACATATGATAATTACCATTGTACATTTGAACTCTGTTTTAAAGCAATTTTAAATAGTTTTATGAATATTTCTAATTGAAGATACGTATCTATAAACATTCCTTGCTCTTAGTTTTACAAGTTATTAATGTCGTCATGTACAATGATACATTTTTTTGAATAAATATCTTTCCACTTAGGTCTTCGTTTGTGCAATCCCTCAAATCTGTAGTAGTAGGCAGTTTTTCTTTTCAACTGTATTTAATGACCAATAAGTACTTTTTTTTTCCTTGCAGAATTCTAAAAAGCTGCACAAACCTAATGGAGGTACTGTGTTTCTCCTCTTGAATATAATCATACTCTACATATTTCTCAATTTGTCATCTTGAGCATCTTGTTCTTGCTTATGTAGGCCATTCGCATGCTGATCATCACCTCCACTGACCTGCAGAAAGAGATAGTTGAGGGCGGAAGGGTGAGTTTTTCCTCAACACTTGGTTCGGAAAGCAGAGAAAAAGAGCGAATACAGACGTGTTGTCTTGCACAGGGTGCAGCATCCATCAAGGAGTTCTACGCCAGGAACTCCCGCTGGACAGAAGGCCTCATTTCTGCTGCCAAGGCCGTCGGATGGGGGGCCACGGAGATGGTGTATGTTTACAACTTTCTCTATGCTTTGCATGCTTTGTTTGATTTCATTGTCAAGAAATAAGTTGAGTGTTGTTTCACTTGGGCGCCAACAGGGATTCTGCTGACAAAGTGGTGCTGCACACCGGTAAATACGAAGAACTGATCGTCTGCTCTCATGAGATCGCTGCCAGCACAGCACAGCTGGTTGCTGCTTCAAAGGTAAGATCACTGTCACAACGTTGGTTTTGTTGTGCAATATACTGTCATTTCCAGGCTTTAGAGCTGCGTTTTTAAGCTGCAATAACCACATTTTTCGACAAATGCTGTTATTGGGCTCACGCGTCAAATGGTGTAAAAAATTTTAACATGAAATATTTACAGGTGTTCATTCACAACTTTAACAAAAGACAGTAAATGTTCCATTAGCCTAAGAGGGTAGTCTTCGTCCTTCTCCTTCTCCTCCTTCACCCTTTCCGCGTGAGTTAGGGATGGTGGACTTCCTTTCCGTGCGACGGGTTTATCCTTTTTTGACGGCCGGGTTGATCTTCTTTGGCTTTGGGGTCCGTCCGTGTGCATTTTGTAGATGTGCGGTTTGGCCAGCAGGGAGAAAACTGATTGAAACTTTTATTAGTAGATTGCACAGTACAGTACATATTCCTTACAATTGACCACTAAATGGTAACACCCGAATAAGTTTTTCAACTTGTTTAAGTCGGGGTCCACGTTAATCAATTCATAGTACGACAAGACATGGTAAGTTTTGCGAAAGAGGGTATATAGTGTTACTGGTGTTACTAATAAATTGGCCTTGGCAGCAGGAAAGACATACGAGGAAAAGGAAGTCAAGTGTGGGTGTGTGAATGTGTTGCCGCTCTTCGGAGATGGACATGCTCCCTCACACCAGAATAATACATAAATTAGCTGCAACAATGTATAAAGCGGGCAGCACGGTAGATAGGGGTTACTGCGTGTGCCTCATAATACGAAGGTCCTGAGTTTAATCCTGGGCTTGGGATCTTTCTGTGTGGAGATTGCATGTTTCCCCGTGACTGCGTGGGTTCCCTCCGGGTATTCCGGCTTCCTCCCACTTCCAAAGACATGCACCTGGGGATAGGTTGATTGGCAACACTAAATGGGCCCTAGTGTGTGACTGTTGTCTGTCTATCTGTGTTGGCCCTGCGATGTGGTGGCGACTTGTCCTGGGTGTACCCCGCCTTCTGCCCAAATGCAGCTGAGATAAAATTCCAGTGATCCCGATCTGGACAAGCGGTAGAAGATGGATGGATTGTATAACGCGCATGGTTCAAAGTACGTACAGATGTCCGATAATGGCTTTTTTGCCGATATCCGATAGTCCGATATTGTCCAACTTTTAATTACTGATACCGATATCAACCGATACATACAGTCGAGGAGTTAACACATTATTATGCCTAATTTTTTTGTGATGCCCGACTTGATGCATTAAACAATGAAACAAGGTTTTCCAAAATAAATCAACTCAAGTTACGGAAAAAATGCCAACATGGCACTGCCATATTTAAGATTGTAGTCACAAAGGGCATTATTTTTTCAACATGCGTCAAAAAACAGCAGCTTGGAATTTGGGACATGCTCTCCCTGAGAGAGAATGAAGAGGTTGGGGGGGGCACGCAGCGGGGGTGTCAATCAATCAATGTTTGTTTATATAGCCCTAAATCACAAGTGTCTCAAAGGGCTGCACAAACCATAACAACATCCTCGGTAGGGCCCACATAAGGGCAAGGAAAAACTCACCCTAGTGGGACGTCGCTGGCAGTGACTTTGAGAAACCTTGGAGAGGATGTGGGCAACCTCCCCCCCCCCCACCACCACAGGGCACCGAATGCAAAATGGATGTCGAGCGGATCTAACATGATATTGTGAGAGTCCAATCCATAGTGGATCTAACATAACTGTGAGAGTCCAGTCCAACGTGGATCCAATATAGTAGTGAGAGTCCCGTCCAAAGTGGAGCCAGCAGGAAACCATCCCAAGCGGAGGCGGATTGGCAGCGCAGAGATATTCCCAACCGATACGCAGGCGAGCGGTCCATCCTGGGTCCCGACTCTGGACAGCCAGGATGGACCCAGGTGTATATTGTTGCATCCCGGAAGAGTTAGTGATGCAAGGGGTTCTGGATATTTGTTCTGTTTTGTTTTTGTTGTGTTACGGTGCAGATGTTCTCCCGAAATGTGTTTGTCATTCTCGTTTGGTGTGGGTTCACAGTGTGGCGCATATTTGTAACAGTGTTAAATTTGTCCATACGGTCACCCTCAGTGTGACCTGTATGGCTGTTGAACAAGTATGCCTTGCATTCACTTGTGTGTGTGAAAAGCCGTAAATAGTATGTGACTGCGCCGGCACGCAAAGGCAGTGCCTTTAAGGTTTATTGGCGCTTTGTATGTCTCACTATGTCCGGGTACACGGCAGCGTTTTACAAAGTCATACATTTTACTTTTTGAAACTGATATCGATAACTTTGAAACAGATACCTATGATTTCTGATATTACATTTTAAAGCATTTTTCGGACGATAATATCGGTTGCTCGATATTATCGGACATCTCTAGTTCAAAGTGTTTGAAAAAAGTAGTGTCTTATACACCGGAACTGACTGTATTTTTAAGAGTTACATGTTCCTCTCCGCTTTCTCACATACTCCAAATCCTTATTACATTTAAAGCAGTATTTTATTATATGTAATAACTTTACTGTGTGGCTGTGAGCGCAGGTTAAAGCCAACCGTCACAGCAAGAAGCTGACGATGCTCCAACAGGCATCTCGCCATGTCAACGAGATGGCAGCTAACGTGGTGGCCTCCACCAGGACGGGCCAGGAAAACATGGAGGAGAAGGGTAAATACATGGATGTACTGTGCATTTGTTTTTAAAACACACAGTAATTACATCAGCATGTGCGTGGGTGTGTGAGTAAATGAGATAATTGTTGTTCCTGAGCAGAGCCGATGGATTTCTCTGGAATGTCGCTCATCAAATTGAAAAAAGAAGAAATGGAGTCGCAGGTAATGTTTATAACTCATTGTATGTTTATATATTATACATGTATTTGAAACAGATTTTACATTTAAATTATTTTTTGTCATTGGAAGTGTTTTTGTTTTTTGTTCTTTGTTTTGTTTTAATGTATTATTTTTTCAATATTTTTAAAATAATCATACTTTACTTAACCAGGAAAATCCTGTCATTTAGACCCTCTTTTTGTTACATTTAAAATGTCGCGATATGTATTTTAGTATTTAGATTATTTTTATTTCATTGTGCACACACTTTACCTTTTTCACTAGACATTTATTTAGTATTGCGACACCACCTGTCTCCCACATACGACACTGTCCTTTCTACCAAGAATCAGCAATTTACCGTATTTTTCGGACTATAAGTCGCAGTCTTCTCCACAGTCCAGCGGGGGGTGAGACCCGGCCAAACAAAAATTGTATTTTTAATTTTTTTTTTTATAGTTTGGCCAAGTCTCACCCC
>NC_084611.1:39393708-39516208 GCF_033978795.1 Nerophis ophidion
AATATAATCCCAGAGAAGGGGAAAAAACAGTCAGCTATTTTGAAGTTGAAGAAACAATATGATTAGGTTGTATATACATGCGTATATCCTACATAAACAATGTATGAATACATTAGATATCTATATATTTTACGGACCTATAGACCAGAGGTTCTCAAATGGGGTTACTTGAAGGTATCCCAAGGGGTACATGATATTTTTTTAAATAGTCTAAAAATAGCAACAATTCAAAATCCCTTATAAATATATTTATTGAAAAATACTCCAACAATATATGAATGTAAATTCATAAACTGTGAAAAGAAATGCAACAATGCAATATGCAGTGTTGACAGCTAGATTTTTTGTGGACATGTACCGTTAATATTGATGCTAAAGATTTCTTTTTTGTGAAGAAATGTTTAGAATGAAGTTGATGAATCCAGATGGATCTCTATTACAATCCCCAAAGAGGGCACTTTAAGTTGATTACTTCTATGTGTAGAAATCTTTATTTATAATTGAATCACTTGTTTATTTTTAAACATTTTTTAGTTATATTTACATCTTTTTTTTTTCAATTAGTTCAAGAAAGACCACTACAACTGTGCAATATTTTGCACTGTTATACAGTTTAATAAATCAGAAACTGATGACATAGTGCTGTATTTTACTTCTTTATCTCTTTTTTCAACCAACAATGCTTTGCTCTGATTAGGGGGTACTTGAATTAAAAACATGTTCACGGGGTACATCACTGAAAAAAGGTCGAGAACCACTGATATAGACTTTATCTCTGTTGCTGCAACAGCAGAGAGTTTATTCTGTCTTGACACTTTGTATTGATATTTTCTATTACATTCTTCCTTTAAATGATCATGTTTACAGTGATTGAACATATATAAACACCTGAAAGTCTTTATTTCCGCTAAAACCACCAATCTGTTTCACTGGATTCAGAATAAAACAAAATTCTGTTTTACTCAACAAAGTTAGTATTTGAATATTGTTACTTGAAGACTTATCTGTGGTTACAATAAAATGAGAATGCATCATAATCAATGGCGGCTGGTGAATTTTGTTTTAGGTGTGCCTGAAAGTTTGTAAACCAAATACCTGTAGGGGGGTCATCCCCCCCAGAAGATTTCTTTGTGATTTTCACATACAAATATTGTAGTTCTTTGCTCCTGCTTAACTCTGTGGTAATATTATTTTCACAAAATACAACCAATAGTATGTTAATGTTAAATCTTACTTGTGAAAAGTAATCCTCCTATTCCTATTTTCAACAGTCCGCTCAATTGAGCAGGAAAACGCTGAATACCAGCCCAGCATCTTTGTTTTCTACCTGTCAACTGTCAGTTTAGGCTGCTTGCCGGCTCCTTATCACCACTTCAAGATGGCGGCCAAATGGCTTGCGTCACAGCAGCCAATTCTGCGTCTACTTATAAGATGTCTATGGTTATAACGTCATTGCAAACACGGCAATCTGTTGCGTCCACTGCAGTTTGCTACCTTATTCATACTTTTTGTCAAGTGATATTTTTTTAAGCAGGGTTGCATGAGGTACCTACACATAACGTTACGTTAGTGAATGTATCACACACAGTAACGTAACGTTAGACGGCGGTCAGCAGCACCGCATATTTTAGCCACCTACAAAAAGACAAACAGTCAAATAAAGGTCAGTTAAAATGTATACTATATTAAGAATATGTGTACATATTCCATAGAGCCCTGACATCTAACAAGTACAGCAATGTTCATTATGTTCATGTATTTGTTGTTTTTCATGTGTATGCACACATAAACACATACAGTATGAGATGAGATCAATGAGATAAGGTAACATGATATAAACTGCTGTGGAACTAGTTACAATGCAATATTCCATGGAAATACAATGTTAACACTTTAGTGTAAGTAAGTACAGTTGCACTTGTTTTTTCAAATGTGTTTATACTGTAAAGGAATGAGTTAAATGTTTAGAATAACTGGTTAATAGTGCTATTATGAAGTGCAATGTCATTACTGTTTTTTTAATAATAAATACAGCGTTTTAAAAGCATACACAATCTGTGTACATATATTAGTCTGTGGTTAAAAAGACTTGAAATGACTCGAAACCCAAAATGCAGGACTTGGGACTTGACTTGAGACTTTCCAGTATTGTCTTTGGACTTGACTCGGACTTGCCTGTATTGACTCTGGACTTGACTCGAGACTTGAGGTCAAAGACTTGAGACTTACTTGTGACTTGCAAAACAATGACTTGGTCCCACCTCTGCTACATAGATATATTGCCCAGCCCTAATTATATAAATTAATATATAATATATGATACATCGCATAGGCCTGTTTTAATGGCAAGCCAAGGGTAACAGTAAAATTACCGCCACATTTTGTTCAGCATAATCCCATGTTGCATCCAACCTGACACACTGCATTCTCTTCCATTTACGCACATCACCATCTTTCAGTGCACAGTGCGATGCTATGAGCCAACCCACGATGCGCATAAACCAAATCGCCTACTGCCATGTCAATACACAAAGTAGAAAATCATTACATGTAATGCATTATATTTTGCCAAACAAGTACCACCCATATGCGCCTGATGCACATACAGTACAATCCATCCATCTATCTTCTTCTGCTTATCCGAGGTCGGGTCGCGGGGGCAGCAGCCTAAGCAGGCAAGCCCAGACTTCCAGTGAGAACCACAATTTATGTTGGAACCCATTTCCTCAGCGTATCAGCATATTCAGAACAAAATAGGCACTGACACTACCCATATCCACATAGGTTTTGCCTTGTCAAGTGGATTACACATCGACATACATGCTAACAGGCATATACAGTTGTGATCAAAATTATTCAACCCCCACACAATTTTGGTGTTTTAGCAAGTTGGACATTTATTCCGTATTTTGTTTATAGTCATATCAAATAAAGATGCAATAAATAGACAAATGCAACTTGAATTACAACATATTTTGTAACATACCAAACTGTCATTTCTCTTAATATCTCATTGACAAAATTATTCAACCCCTTGAAGATCATAACTCTTAAGAACAGAATTTGAATAAGGTCTTTTCAATCAGGTATTGAAAACACCTGTAGATGTGATTAGAACCATAACGAGCAACAATTAAACTGATTGAAAAAGACTGTGACGCTCAGCTTCTTGTAGATGGTCAATGGTGTATTTGCAACATGGTGAAGTCCAGGGAGTGGTCAGAGAAGTCAAGAGAGGAGGTAATTTCTTTTCATAAGAAAGGATATGGATATAAGAAAATAGCAAAGAGATTACACATTCCAAGAGACACAGTTGGGAGCATAATTCGCAAGTTTAAAGCTAAAGGCACAGTGGAAACACTACCTGGGCGTGGTAGAAAGAGGATGCTGTGTGCAACTGCTGCCTGGTATTTGAAAACCCCCGGGTAACAGCTGAGGAACTACAACAGGACATTGCAGAATGGGGAACGCAGGTTTCGTCCCAGACAATAAGGCGCGCACCACGAGGTGAAGGCCTCCATGCCAGAACTCCCAGGCGCACCCCCCTTCTGACTACCAGGCACAAGTAAAATAGACTCCAGTATGCCAAAAAATCATCTGGACAAACCCCAAAGGTTTTGGGAAACTGTTCTATGGAGTGATGAGACAAAAGTGGAACGCTTTGGGCCTATGAATCAACGTTATGTCTGGAGGAGAAAAAATGAAGCTTACAAAGAGAAGAACACCTTGCCCACTTTTAAGCATGGTGGGGGGGGGGGGTCAATCATGCTCTGGGGCTGTTTCTCTGCCTCAGGTACCGGGAATCTCCAGCGCGTTCAAGGCATTATGAATTCTATTTCCTACCAAGATATATTAGCTGCAAATGTCATGAAGTCAGTGACGAAGCTGAGGCTTGGGAGACGTTGGACCTTCCAACAGGACAACCATCCCAAGCATACCTCCAAATCAACATCAGAGTGGTTGCAGAAGAAGGGCTGGAAGACTCTGGAGTGGCCTTCACAGTCGCCAGACCTAAATCCTATAGAAAACCTGTGGTAGGACTTGAAGAAGGCAGTTGCAGCACGCAAGCCCAAGAATATGAATGAACTGGAGGCCTTTGCCCAAGAGGAATGGGCTAGAATACCTGTAGATCGTTGCAAGAAGCTTGTGTCCGGTTATGTATCACGTTTGAAGGATGTAATTACTGCCAAAGGGTGTTCTACTACGTACTAAAGATGCATGTAACTAGGGGGTTGAATCATTTTGTCAATGAGATATTAATAAAAATGTCCTTTTTTAGTCATTTGTCAAATACAGTGTTACAATTTAAGTTGCATTTGTCTATTTGACACATCTTTATTTGATATGACTATTAACAAAATACGGAATAAATGTCCAACCTGCTAAAACACCAAAATTGTGTGGGGGTTGAATAATTTTGATCTCAACTGTATTTTCCCAATTAGCCTATATGTTGTCATTTCATGCATGAAGCACGTGCAGCGCTCATTTGTTACATGAACATCCTAGGTTTTTTAGACAAGATCATAGACTGTATTGGACAAAGTAGTTTACATACAAAATGTCCATTTCCATTTATTACAAGTAATAAGAAAACGTAAATGCCCTACTTACCTATTAGCAAGTTTGGCATCAGATGAATAAATCTTCTCCGCCTTCAATCGTCTCCATCTTTCAAAGCCATCCCCAATACAAATCCTCCTTTTGTTCCTGGCTTTGTCATGAATACATTGAGAATCGTAACGACGCCTTTTAGATTTACTAAGGTCTGACATGTTTAGTAACTTTACCGGTGGCCGTAGCAAGATGAAGGTGGCGGTGTTTAACTGGCAACCTGGATGTAACACACTCAGACTTTCTCATTCTGGGGTCTCAAAGACGCGGCCCGCGAGACATTATTTTGCGGCCTGCACCTCAATATGAAAAGTTAATGTTAGTGTGGCCCGCAAGTTTTATATGAATGGCACTTTAGAGCGTCATACTTGTATACCCTCGATTTTTACAGGAGACTCCCAACTTCCAGAGCCCCTCCAGGGGTAATCATTCTCCCTACCATCGCCCACACAACAATATAGAGAGGGTACCGTGGAGGCACTGCCTTTAGCGTTCTCTGCAACATGTACTAACAGCATGCCAGCCAAGCCACATGTTGTATTTGGATTCCGTCGATGCAGTAAGCGACTGCAAGACATAGTTGATCAACAGCCACATATGTCACACTGAGGATGGCCGTATAAACAACTTTAACACTGTTATAAATATGCGCCACACTGTGAACCCACACCAAACAAGAATGACAAACACATTTTGGGAGAACATCCGCATCGTAACACAACATAAACACAACAGAACAAACACCCAGAATCCCATGCAGCCCTAACTCTTTCGGGCTACAATATACAACACCCCGCCCCCTATTGTAACCCGGAAGAGTTGGGCTGCATGGGATTCTGGATATTTGTACTGTTGTGTTACGGTGCAGATGTTCTCCCAAAATGTTTTTCTCGTTCTTGTTTGGTGTGGGTTCACAGTGTGGCACATATTTGTAACAGTGATAAAGTTGTTTATACGGCCACCCTCAGTGTGACCTGTATGACTGTTGATCAAGTATGTCTTGCAGTCACCCCTGTGGGTCCTTAGAAGCCTCATACAATATTTGACTGGGCCGGTACACTGTTTGTATGGTGGAAAAGCGGACGAGACAGCAGGTTGTAGAGGACGCTTAAGGCAGTGTCATCACGGCACGCCCTTAATATTGTTGTCCGGGTGAAAACCGGGAGAATGAACGCCTTGGGAGATTGTTGGAAAGTGCACTGATATTCGGATGTTTCCCGAAAAGATCGCAAGAGTTGGCAAGTATGTTGCTAGGGCGGGAAAGCCATTCAAAGAAGGTGAATTCATTAAAAAGTACATGATATATATTTTTAAGAAATTTTATCTTGCGACCCAGCGTCACCCAGTTTTTGCATCCAGTGGCCCTCAGGTAAATTAAGTTTGAGACCCCTGTTCTAATTGATCAAATGGTGGAGGGCAGGGCATCGAAATGAAAACAATAACATTTCGGGGCTGTAAATTTAATATTGAAAAGAAACCGTTATAAAGGTGTTTGAAAAGTGCATGATTTATTAATGCCTTTTGACATCCATCCATCCATTTTCTACCATATCAGGGCAATTTTATCAGTAAGTTACACTCAGCACTTTGGGAAGCTGTGGGGTAAAATGTTCCTACTGTATGATGATATTACTTACCATATTTTTTGGAGTATAATTCGCTCCTGATATAAGTCGCACCTGCCAAAAATGCATAATAAAGAAGGAAAAAAGCATATAAGTCGCACTGGAGTATGTCGCATTTTTGGGGAAAATGTATTTGATAAAACCCAACACCAAGAGTAGACATTTGAAAGGCAATTTAAAATAAATAAAGAATAGTGAACAACAGGCTGAATAAGTGTACGTTATATGACGCATAAATAACCAACGGACAAGGTGCCTGGTATGTTAACGTAAAATATTATGGTAAGAGTCATTCAAATAACTATAACATATAGAACATGCTATACGTTTACCAAACAATCTGTCTCTCCTAATTGCTAAATCCCATGAAATATTATACGTCTAGTCTCTTACGTGAATGAGATAAATAATATTTTTAGATTTTTTTTTCGGTAATGTATTAATAATTTCACACAAGTCGCTCCTGAGTATAAGTCACACCCCTTGCCAAACTATGAAAAAAAACTGCGACTTATAGTCCGAAAAATACGGTACTTATGCTTTTAAACACGCTCATCTACAGTGAATGTTGCCTAATGCACACTTACAATATCTGGATGACATTTGTGCTAAACTGAATTTTTAATAACTTTTTTTTGTGTGTTGCAGTTTAGGTAAAACAGCACAAGAAAAAGTGAAGCTGGAGAGAAAAGGATGCCTTCAGAAGAGACTAACACATTTAAAGTTGCTTGCTGACAATCCTGCTTATTTTCTTTATCCTTTTGCCAAAATGGACTCGAGGCTGGATTAAATCTTTATAAATTACTAGGTGCCTGTAGAAGCTATTAAGCACCCATTTTCTATTTAATTTACCATTTGGAAACAATCAAAACAAAGGGGATCCGATTTTAGGAAGTGATGCTGCTTTTGAGTTTGATATTTTACTGTTGTACGTTGACACATAGTTTTTTGCTCATGTTGAAGATGACCTTGCACACAGGCTGTTACAGAGCAATTTAGTGTTTTGTTGTTGTAAACAACGCTATAGGAAATGACATGTTACTATAATATCTGACATGTACTGTACTTGCTGAATTGCCTTCACCATGAATACTACATCTTCTTTGCAAAACAGTACACACATGCCTCAGAGGCCTTGGAATGTACTGGACTGTTGCATTTATTATTAGTAGTAGTAGTAATAATAATATGTGCTTTAAATCATACAGCTGCACAGCCAGCCTTTTAACTGCTTATCTTGAGCTTTAATAATTAATGCTGCTTTTCCGGGTGAATGTAGAAATGCAGGGTGAGTTTGTACAACAATATGAAGGTTCCCGTTCGTCTTTGGGAGTTTTCCACACAGGGTAGCTATTCGTAATAATGCATCTTTTTAATGTATTTTGCTTTTTCTCCTTATGTTTCTATGCTCCAATGTAGTCGAATATATATATATATATATATATATATATATATATATATATATATATATTTTAGTAAAGGCAATGGTGTTTTCTTCCTTGTATGAAGTGTAAATGTCTAACAAATTAAATAAATGTTTAATATTACTCCTTTTGCATGATTCCCTTAAATAAACCCATTAAATGTGTATATTCTACTCATTTGACTGTTTTTATTCTCCAAATTTCAGTCAATTTGAACATGTTTTTTTTTTAGAAACTGGCCTCCATTTGTTTTTAATTTTTTTTGTTTGTTTTTAATTTGCATTTTTATTGTAAGGTTACCCTCTGGGGTGTACCCCGATTGTAGCTGAGATAGGCACCAGCGCCCTCCGCGACCCCAAAAAGGAATTAATGGTAGAAAATGGACAGATGGATGGTTACCCTCTGGTTGGAATTGGTACCACTGACTCCATTTCAAGGCAGCACTGTGGATCAGGGGTTAGTGTATGTGCCTCACAATACAAAGGTCCTGAGTAGTCCGAAATTCAATCCCGGGCTCGGGATCTTTCTGTGTGGAGTTTGCATGTTCTCCCCGTGACTGAGTGGGCTTCCTTCCACCGCCAAAGACATGCACCTGGGGATAGGTTGATTGGTAACACTAAATGGTCCTTAGTGTGTGAATGTTGTCTATCTGTGTTGGCCCTGCGATGAGGTGGCGACTTGTCCAGGGTGTACGCCGCCTTCCGCCGGAATGCAGCTGAGATAGGCTCCAGCACCCCCCGCGACCCCAAAAGGGACAAGCGGTAGGAAATGGATGGATGGATGGACTCCATTTCACCACATGCTGACAAAATTCCATCTATTTATCCATTTTCTACCGCTTGTCCCTTTTGGGGTCGCGGGGTGTCGCTGGAGCCTATGTTAGCTGTATTTGGGCGGAAGGCGGTGTACACCCTGGACAAGTCGCCATCTCATCGCAGGGCCTACTGACAAAATTTTCCCCATTAATACCAAGCAAATGTAACCTTCAAAATACAGGAATATTATATATTGCATGAAAGAGACTGTTTGGAGCTGAAAGATAAGTGTAACTTAGTTTTAAAATGGCAGTTTCAAAAAATGCATTATTTAATTTACAAACACTTTTCATACATTAAATTAACAATACATTTTAAAAAGTATCAATGCAGAAGTTTTTTTATAATGTATTTTTTCATTGCTAAACTGTAATTACAGTGTGTTTAAAGCAGATTAAGAGCTATTCAGTAGGATTTAAGGTCCAAGCTTACATTACACTCAAATGTTTACTGCATACCTTTGGTAAGTGCCAAAGAGAAGAAGTTTTAAAATAATTAGCGCATGCTTACTTTTACCGCATGCCTTTGGTAAGCGCAGTAGTGAGAAGAGGTTTTAAATTTATTAGCGCCCCGGCGGCAATTCAAGGAAATACGGTAGTTTGTGTGTGTTGCCATAAAAATAACGGTTTTGACATAAAGGCCATAAACACACAATTTAAAAAAATGTTTTAACGACAGACAGACCTGAAGTTGATCTCGAGATTCAAGCGTTAAATGAAAAAAATAATAATTTATGACTTATTTCTAACATTTTTATGACTGAGACCCTTCTGGAGACCGGGGCCTAAACTTGAGGAAAGCCACAAAGGTAAAAAAAAAACAGCTATTGTATTGCTTTTAAAAAAAAAATAGCAATGTGGCCTCCGCATGCTTTGATTTTTTAGTCTGTGGCCCTCAGTGGAAAAAGTTTGGACACCCCTGGTTTAAAGGCCTACTGAAACCCACTACTACCGACCACGCAGTCTGATAGTTTATATATCAATGATGAAATACGAACATTGCAACACATGCCAATACGGCCTTTTTAGTTAATAGATTACAATTTTAAATTTCCCGCGGAGTTTCTTGTTAAAAACGTCGCGGAATGACGTTTTTGGTTGGAGGGGACATTTTAGCCCAGCACCATTTAAGGCTAAAAGTTGTCTTTTTTTCATCGCACAATTACACATTATTTTGGACATCTGTGTTGCTGAATCTTTTGCAATTTGTTCAATTAATAATGGAGACTATAAATAAGAATGCTGTCGGTGGATTGCAGCTGCCTTTAGCACCGAAACACAGCTAGTGTTTATTTGTTTGTTGTGAAGCTTTAACACAGAGTGGTCAAGCGAACATGTTTGTCTACGTCAATCAGCAAGTTTTTGGATGGGAAAATTGTGATATTAAGTCTGTTCTTATCGGAGACTTGAGTGGATTATGCGACCTCCTCCTGTAGCTGTCAAAAAGGCAGCTGTGATCTTGGCTCCGGCTTCTCTCAGAGACACTGGCGTTCACCGCAGCCTTCCAACTTTCAGGTATGACTTTATAATCTCACTAAAACACTAGTAACGTAACAAGCAGATAAGGGATTTTCCAGAATTATCTTAGTAAATGTGTTTAATAACATCTGAATTGCTCCCACTGCCGCCGCCTGGAGCCGTCGCCTTTTCTTTATTTTCTTTTTTTTTTGTGCTTCACTCTCACTTTCCTCATCCATGAATCTTTCATCCTCAAATTAATGGGGAAATCGTTGCTTTCTCTGTCCGAATTGCACTTGCTGCTGGTGGCTATGATTGTAAAGAATGTGAGGATGTGAAGAGCCCTACAACCCGTGACATCACGCGCACATCGTCTGCTACTTCCGGTACAGGCAAGGCTTTTTTTATTAGCGATCAAAAGTTGCGAACTTTATCGTCGATGTTCTCTACTAAATCCTTTCAGCAAAAATATGGCAATATCGCGAAATGATCAAGTATGACACATAGAATGGACCTGCTATCCCCGTTTAAATAAGAAAATCTAATTTCAGTTGGCCTTTAAAGCATGACAATAATCGGAAATGCGTGTAGGCTCTTTGGCAAGCATTGCCAGTGAGGGCTGCTGCCTTCAGGAACTGTTGGAAATTACTTCACTTATTTTCGAACGTAACATTAAAGCATGAACTATGATTACTTTCTTTGTGTCTGTATACCCTATACCTGACAGAAGCAATTTAATATTGTTTATTTTAAGGGATTAGCTCTTATTCAAACAAATACCAAATTTGAAAAGGTTTAAGTGAAAACTCCGAGTTTTGAGGTGAGTCATGAACGCGGCATCTTAAAGTTGAACCTGTCAACAAGTAGTTTTTTTTCCGCAAGTGTTCCATGGCGTCTCAAAAACCGTGAGTCAAATCAGCAGTCACCAGCTCCGACGTTCACACTGCTGTGAAGACCAAAAGTGTATTCGACGCTCACAAAAATAAGAACACACACTCAAGTACGCTAATGTCGGCGCTGGACAGGCCGGTGACGGAGCTGACGGTGTTGGACGTGTATGACATTGCGGCGGCGCTAGCTCAGGAGTTCGAGCGGACCATTGACAGGTTCGGCTGCGAGGCCCTGGTCGGCGTGGTTCCCAAGGTGGTGCACGTTCTGGAGCTCTTGGAAAAGCTGGTGAGCCGCGGTGCTGCCGGGCGGGAGGCCGACGACGAGCTGCGGGAGGAACTGCTCCGTCTGCGGCAGGAGCGCAGCGACAGGCACGCTCAGGAGAGGAAGCACCACCAGGTAAGTTAAGTACCGTGAGTAGCCCTCTATAACAAAACGATTCGTCTTCTGTATTTAATAATACTTTACAATACATATTGTGGTGTAATGTTATTATATGGGTAACGTTGACGTCATGACATCATGCATGTATGAGCGAATTAGGTGCCTGCCCGGGAACGTACCCGGAAAAGTATGTAAATGAGCTGACTGCTGTTGAGACTCGCTACCAAACTGTTCAGTAAACGTTTTGTAAACGCCACCTCTGGTAGTTTTCCTTGCCTCTAAACAATAACACGACATTGTGTCAGAAGTGGAGCTACTTTGAGCGACGGGAAGTGCTTTTTTTTTTATTGGACAGAGGACCGCGCACACAACAAGCCGGCATGAGTGATCAGGAAGGGGGGGTCGCACCTCAGCAGCCGCGGGGGAACGCAGGAGCAGCCCAGGCGGGGATAGCGGCACCTCCGACGGCAACGTTCACCATCAAACCACCGGATCATTTCGACTTCACAAAGCCACACGCGTGGGAGAAGTGGATAAGGAGGTTTGAACGTTTTAGACTGGGGAGCAACCTGAAATCCTCCTCCGAAGCGAACCAGGTAAATACACTGGTGTACTGTATGGGGGATGAGGCTGACGACGTGCTACGAGGGCTTGATTTAACAGCCGAGCAGCGACAGCGGTATGCTACAGTTAAAAACGGATTTGACAAGTTTTTTATCCCGAAGAAAAATGTCATATATGAACGTGCCAAATTCAACAAAAGAGTACAACAGCCTTCAGAGTCAGTGGACGCATTCATCACAGCACTGTATGCTCTAGCAGAGAATTGTGAATATGGGGATCTGCATGACGACCTATTAAGAGACAGACTAGTAGTGGGTCTTAAAGATTCATCCCTGTCAGAGAGAATGCAACTGGATAAATACCTCACTCTAGTTAAAGCCATCACAATGGCCAGGCAGTCTGAAGAAATAAAGAGGCAACAGACTGATCTGAGAGAGTTAAGTGCCAGCAAGCCAGCCATGGATGCTATGCATTTTAAGAGGGGGAAACAAAACAAATTCAGAAACAAAGATCAGACTCAAGGACAGAACAAAAACTGGAAACCTGATAAATCTTTGCAGCACAGAGCGGAAAATAAAGCATGTGGAAAATGTGGAAAATCACCCTCTCACCCAGTGTCACAGTGCCCAGCTAAAAGTGCAGATTGCCACAACTGTGGAAAACTTGGCCATTTTGGAAAGGTGTGCAGATCTACCAAAAATGTACATGAAGTTGCTGAAGATGTGGATGGACTGTTTTTAGGTGTAGTGGCCTCTGGAGAGGACCCATGGATGGCTGACATAAGCATAAGGGGCAGCACAGTGTCCTTTAAAATAGACACCGGAGCAGATGTCACAGCCATTTCTGAGCAGGTATATAAGAGCGTTACACACAGAGAGGGGGAGCAAAAAAATCCCTTAAGCCACTCTATGGGCCGGGTGGTGCTAAATTAACTGTTCTGGGGTCAGCCACAGAAACACTCTCTTACAAAGACAGGGAAATCACAGAGAGGATTTTTGTAGTGAGAGGCCTACAGGTGGCACTATTAAGCAGGCCAGCTTCAGGAAACCTCAAATTATTAACCAGAGTTGATGCTATAAATCAAGAGTCAGTAAGACAGACTTATCCTAAACTCTGTGATGGGCTCGGGCTGGTTCAGAAGGCGTACACAATTAAACTCAAGCCTGTTGCTATACCGTTTTCCCTTAAAGTGCCGCGCCGAGTCCCATTGCCACTCATGGACAAAGTAAAAAAAGAGCTGGAGAGGATGGAAAATCTGGGGGTCATCAGCCGCATTGAAGAACCAACAGACTGGTGTTGCGGTATGGTGGTGGCTCCAAAGAAGAACAAAGAGGAAGTTCGCATCTGCGTGGACATGACACCACTAAATGTGTCAGTGTGCCGAGAAAAATATATCCTTCCCTCTGTAGAGCAAACGCTAGGCATGCTCACAGGAGCACAATATTTCACCAAGCTGGACGCAAACATGGGTTTCTGGCAGATTCCCCTGGCCAAAGAATCAGCTCTCTATACTACTTTCATCACGCCATTCGGGCGTTACCATTTCAACCGTCTGCCTTTCGGCATCTCCTCTGCCCCAGAGCACTTTCAGAACATGATAGTGACTGAAGTTACTTCTGGCCTCGAAGGTGTAGTGTGTCACATGGACGATGTTCTAGTCTGGGGGGCTACAAAGCAGCAGCACGACGCCAGGACGCATGCTGTACTGGAGAGAGCAGTGAAAGCAGGGGTCACACTCAACATGTCAAAATGTGAGTTTGGAAAGAGAGAGATCAAGTTCCTTGGTTACGTCATATCAGCAGACGGCATGAAGCCGGACCCGGATAAAACCAGAGCTGTGCGGGACATGAAAGAGCCTACTAACATAAGCGAGCTCAGAAGTTTCCTGGGAATGGTGAACCAGTTAGGGAAATTTTTACCTAACCTGGCTGAGAAGGATAAAGCACTCAGAGATCTGCTGTCCAAAAAGAATCAGTGGTGCTGGGGTCATGAACAGCAGAGGGCTTACTGCAGCCTCAAAGAGGAGCTCTCCACAACACCGGTCCTCCAGCTCTACGACCCTAACAAGCCACTGAAAATATCAGCCGATGCCTCGTCCTATGGGCTAGGCGCAGTGATGCTCCAGAAGGACAGAGAGGTTTGGTCACCAGTAGCGTATGCTTCCAGGTCCCTGACTGACACCGAGCAGCGATATGCGCAGCTGGAAAAGGAGGCATTAGCGCTGACATGGGCCTGTGAGAGATTTAGCGACTTCATCCTGGGCCTACATTTTGAACTGGAAACGGACCACAAACCTCTTGCGAGTCTACTGGGTGGGCAGGCACTGGACGCGCTGCCACCTAGAATTCAAAGATTCAGGATGCTCTTAATGAGGTACTCCTATACAATCTCATACACACCGGGGAAGAGCCTCACAACTGCTGACACACTCTCTCGTGCCCCGCTCAAAAGCAATGTGGAAAGAGCAGACAAAGACCTAATGGAAGATACTAACATCTACGTTGACTCTGTGATGGAACATCTTCCCACAAGTGATGAATATCAGACGGAACTCAAGGAGCAGCTGTGTGCTGACATTGTCTGTGCTCAGGTCATGGAGTACTGTGTCGAAGGCCGGCCGGACAGACATCAGTTACAGGGCCCAGTCAAACACTACTGGCATGAGAGAGCGCACCTGAGCGTGCATAACGGACTACTCCTGCATGGCACAAGGTTAGTGATACCTGCTAATATGCGAAATGATGTTCTTGACAGGATACATGAGGGACATCAGGGGGTGGTTAAGTGCAGAGAACGCGCACGTCAAACAGTGTGGTGGCCTGGACTGAGCAACCAAATGAAAGAGCTAGTGCTCAACTGCAGAGACTACATCAAGGAAAGGGTTAATCCGAGAGAACCACTGCTGCCAACCAAACTCCCAGATGGACCCTGGCAAAAGCTAGGAGCAGATCTATTCACCTTGAAGGAGAAAACCTAACTGCTAGTGGTGGATTATTTTTCCAGATATGTGGAAATTGCTCTTCTCAGCCCATCTAGGTCAGCAGATGTGATAGTTCACCTGAAATCAATGTTCTCACGTAACGGGATTCCTTTTCAGTTCATTTCTGATAATGGGCCGCAGTTCTCTGGACAGGAGATGAAACAATTTGAAGCAGACTACGGATTTGTGCACGTGACCAGCAGCCCTAAGTACCCACAAGGCAACGCTGAGGCAGAGCGTGCTGTCCAAACGGTTAAAAACCTGATTAAAAAGGCCAAAGATCCCTATCTAGCCCTAATGGCCTACAGGGCCACCACTCTGAGTAATGGCTACAGCCCTGCCCAGTTGCTCATGGGGCGCTGCATTCGCACCACCGTACCGATCCTTCCTGAGAAGTTACAGCCAGCTTCACCGGACCTGCTGGCCCTCCAGGTGAAGGAGCGGGAGAAGCGACTGATGGACGCAAAATGTTTCAATGAGAGACACAGAACAAGAGCTCTCACAAATTTGACACCTGGGGACCAGGTTTGGATTGCCAACGCAAAGGCACAAGGGACAGTGACTTCCGTACACCCCAGTCCACGATCTTATCTGGTGTGTGGGCCACAAGGGACTCTAAGAAGGAACTGTCAACATCTCGTGCCTATGCCGGGGCCTCAGGATGAGACTTAGCCTGTGCAGGGGGACATTCCTCCGAGTGCAAGCCCAGAAACTCTGTCTCCACCAGAGCCATGTCAGAGCACACCTACTGGTGTGGGAACAAGGTCGGGCAGAGAAGTTAGAAAGCCACAGAGACTAGACCTGTGAGAAAAAAAAAAATCAAAGGGAATGCGATTTTGTTATGTTCTGTTAAAATGTGAGATATGCTGCTGATGCTTATGTTAATTGCAGGTATGCTTTCAGTTTTATCTTGCTAAAACAAAAAAAAAAGGTAAAAAGAAATTTGTATTTTGTGTTTGGGGGACAAGAAGAAATGTGATTTGTAATATGTATGATTTGGGATTAAGACTTGCCCAAGAAAACAGTTAATGCTATTTGGGGTTTTGTATGTTCAGGCTATTTGAAAATATGTTACAGCGGAGGGTCTTTTCAAACCTTAGTAAGGGGGATGTGGTGTGATGTCATTATATGGGTAACGTTGATGTCATGACATCATGCATGTATGAGCGAATTAGGTGCGTGCCCGGGAACGTACCCGGAAGAGTATGTAAATGAGCTGACTGCTGTTGAGACGCTGTGTTGTATGACTCGCTACCAAACTGTTCAGTAAACGCCACCTCTGGTAGTTTTCCTTGCCTCTAAACAATAACATGACACATATTTGTATTTGTGTTATTTCAATCAATCAATGTTTATTGATATAGCCCTAAATCACCAGTGTCTCAAAGGGCTGCACAAACCACAACACAAACCACAACAACATTCTCAGTAGAGCCCACATAAGGGCAAGGAAAAACTCACCCCAGTGGGAAGTCGGTGACAATGACAATGATGACTATGAGAAACCTTGGAGAGGACCGCTAATGTGGGCAACTCCCCCACCCCCCAGGGGACCAAAAGTAATGGATGTCAAGCGGGTCTAACATGATACTGAGAAAGTTCAATCCATAGTGGATTCAACACAACCATTAGAGTCCAGTCCAAAGTGGATCCAACACAGTAGTGAGAGTCCCGTCCACAGTGGAGCCAACAGGAAACCATCCCAAGCATAGGCGTATCAGCACCGCAGAGATGTCCCCAGCCGATACACAGGTGAGCGGTCCATCCTGGGTCCCGACTCTGGACGAGCGGTCCATCCTGGGTCCTGTTTCTGGACAGCCAGTACTTCATCCATGGCCACCGGACCGGACCCCCTCCACAAGGGAGAGTGGGACAGAGGAGAAAAAGTAAAAAGAAACGGCAGATCAACTGGTCTAAAAAGGGGGCCTATTCAACGGCTATTTGAGTGAATATGTAGTGTAAATTGTGTTCTAGTGAGTGGGAGTGTCGAGGAGCGGTATAGCTCGGTTGGTGGAGCGGCCGCGCCAGCAACTTGAGGGTTGCAGGTTCGATCCCAGCTTGTACCATCCTAGTCACTGCCGTTGTGTCCTTGGGCAAGACACTTTACCCACCTGCTCCCAGTGCCACCCACACTGGTTTTAAATGTAACTTAGATATTGGGTTTCACAGTGTAAAGCGCTTTGAGTCACTTGAGAAAAGCGCTATATAAATGTAATTCACTTCACTTCACTTCTAAAGCTGTTAATTGAACCAAAGCGATATGCGCATGCTCCCGCTTTTTTTATATACGGAATTAGTGTATAAGGCGTCGGTAAAACGTAAAAAAAAATTGGAAATGTACAATATATGCTTTCGCTCAACACACTTTACATAACATACAATGCAACAGAAGCAACATGTAGCGCTGTGACGTTCACCAACAAAAATATAAAATCTGAGCAAATATTACAGAATACTGCCAACCAATTGTGTAAATTAAATTATTCTTGGTGAGGCAAGGCAACTTTCTTTATACAGCACATTTACAACAATTTTTAAATTGAACCAAAGTGCTTTTACAGGTCTGTGATGAGTCGGCGACTTGTCCAGGGTGTAACCCCCCTTCCGCCCGAATCCAGCTGACATAGGCTCCAGCGACCCCAAAAAAGGGACAAGCGGTAAAAATTGGATGGATGAATGCTTTACAGGTTAAAAAGCACAGCGCAAAAAACGAAACAAAAACAAACAGAGAACATGAACAATGAATGAGCTAAACAAGATAGTGTAAAAGGAGTCGAATAAAAAGTAAAAAATTGCTAAATAAAAATAATAATGAAATTGTGACAAATTGAAAAAAATAATAATAAAGGGTAGGGGGGAGACTAGAGGTTTGGTTGATATCAGCACTTCAGTCATCAACAATTGCATCATCTGAGAAATGGAAATTGAAACAGTGTAGGTCTGACTTGAAAGGATATTTACAGCAAGTAGTGAACATAGTGAGATCAGAAAGCATAAGAACAAGTATATACATTTGATTATTTACAATCCGGGGAGGTGGGATGTGGAGGGAGGGAGGGTGTTAGTCTTGGGTTGTAGTTGCCTGGAGGTGTTCTTTTAGTGCGGTTTTGAGGGAGGATAGAGATGCACATTCTTTTACACCTGTTGGGAGTGCATTCCATATTGATGTGGCATAGAAGGAGAATGAGTTAAGGCCTTCGTTAAATCGGAATCTGGGTTTAACGTGGTTTGTGGAGCTCCCCCTGGTGTTGTGGTTATGGCGGTCATTAACGTTCTGGAAGTAGTTTGACATGTACTTGGGTATCAGGGAGGTGTAGTGGATTTTATAGACTAGGCTCAGTGCAAGTTGTTGTACTCTGTCCTCCACCCTGAGCCAGCCCACTTTGGAGAAGTGGTTAGGAGTGAGGTGTGATCTGGGGTGGAGGTCTAGAAGTAACTTGAGCTTGTTCTGGGATGTTCGGAGTCTAGATTTGAGGGTTTTGGAGTGGGTTGAATGAGAGTTCCCGCTGAATTAGTCATCTTACTATTGATTTTAATCATGCTCAATAATTCATCCATCCATCCTTCCATTTTCTACCGCTTGTCCCTTTCGTGGTCGCGGGTGGTGCTGGAGCCTATCTCAGCTGCGATTCGGGCAGTAGCCGGGGTACACCATGGATAAGTCGCCACCTCATCACAGATAGACAGACAACATTCACACTCACATTCACACACAAGGGCCAATTTAGTGTTGCCAAACAACTTATCTCCAGGTGCATGTCTTTGGCGGTGGAAGTCAATCCAACCTATTTACAGTTTAAAAAAATAAACCCTGTAAATGTTATCACAAAGATTAATATTTATATATAGACTTTGGTCAGGCTGAAACTCTTCTCAAGTGTACTGCACAAGAAGGAACTCCAAAACTGAAGAAAAATGAATGTACATATAATTATGCAGTGCTAAAATAAATACATTCTATCTAAATTATCCATCCATCCATTTTCTACCGCTTATTCCCTTTTGGGGTCGATTAGTAATTATATATATTTATATATATATGTGTGTGTGTGTGTGTGTGTGTGTGTGTGTGTGTGTGTGTGTGTGTGTGTGTGTGTGTGTGTGTGTGTGTGTGTGTGTGTAATCGATGTTACTGTGGTTTATCTGTTTGACAGTGCTCAATACCGGGGTACAGCGGAATATTCGTTGGGTCAGGAAAAACTACGGAGGCTATTTCGTCCCTACAAACCTGTTTCGCAGTTTTCCCTGCTTTTCAGGGGAGCTGCGAAACGGGGGATAAACTCCCCTGAAAAGCACGGAGACCTGCAAAGCAGGTTTGTATGGATGAAATAGCCCCCGTGGTTTTTCCTGACCCCAACGAACAAATATATATACAGTATGTATGTATATATATATATATATATATATATATATATATATATATATATATATATTGGAAGATACACACAGTACATACAGGCCATAAAAAACCTAAATAGAAGGTGAACGCACAACATTTTACATTGACAGACAAGAGCTGCACAATAAAACGTTTAATAATCGACATTGCGATGTACGAGTGGGCAACCTTCACATCGCAAGATTCCGCAATATTGGAGGAAAACTACCTTAACGCGTGCAGCTTTTTACATGCATGGACATTGTGTTTTCTGAGCTCAGTGTACATTTGTGCTGAGTTTAAAATAAATGTGCACAACGTCACTGTGCGTTTTATCTCACTCATACAGTATTTGTTCAATGCAATAGTAAATGTAAATAGTTTAAATAACAATAATTGTTGCTCTTGTCATAACCTTCAACCTTTACTCACCTTTGAAATTGCATTTTTAACATGTGTGGCTTGAATCAAATTTAATTTAAAACTAATAAAAAAAATTATAAAACCAATTTTTTTGCCGTCACACACCACCGCTTTCGTGTGCAATCTATTCCAGTGACTGCGCGGAAACCATGTCCGCATATTTAAGTTAAAGTTAAAGTACCAATGATTGTCACACACACACTAGGTGTGGTGAAATTTGTCCTTTGCATTTGACCCTCCCCTTGATCACCCCCTGGGAGGTGAGGGGAGCAGTGGGCAGCAGCCCGGGAATCTTTTATGGTGATTTAACCCCCGAATTCCAACCCTTGATGCTGAGTGCCAAGCAGGGAGGCAATGGGTCCCATTTTTATAGTCTTTGGTATGACTCGGCCGTGGTTTGAAGTCACAACCTACCGATCTCAGGGCGGACACTCTAACCACTAGGCCACTGAGTAGGTCAGTTAATGTTTTGGGCAATTCATGCGGTCTGAATTTGTTTATTAGTTACATATACTAAACGATTAAACGAAGCATCAGAACGGTAACAGTTCGAGATGCCACCTCAGTAGAAGCATTTAAGTCTCACCTTAAAACTCATTTGTATACTCTAGCCTTTAAATAGACTCCCTTTTTAGACCAGTTGATCTGCCGTTTCTTTCCTTTTTCTTCTATGTCCCACTCTCCCTTGTGGAGGGGGTCCGGTCCGATCCGGTGGCCAAGTACTGCTTGCCTGTGTATCGGCTGGGGACATCTCTGCGCTGCTGATCTGCCTCCGCTTGGGATGGTTTCCTGCTAGCTACGCTATGAACGGGACTCTCGCTGCTGTGTTGGATCCGCTTTGGACTGGACTCTCGCGACTGTGTTGGATCCATTATGGATTGAACTTTCACAGTATCATGTTAGACCCGCTCGACATCCATTGCTTTCCTCCTCTCCAAGGTTCTCATAGTCATCATTGTCACCGACGTCCCACTGGGTCATTATTGTCACTGATGTCCCACTGGGTGTGAGTTTTCCTTGCCCTTATGTGGGCCTACCGAGGATGTCGTAGTGGTTTGTGCAGCCCTTTGAGACACTAGTGATTTAGGGCTATATAAGTAAACATTGATTGATTGATTGAATGTACATTTTAAATCAAGTTAATGGATTGTAGCCCAATGGTCGCACATTAGCGATGGATCACCTCCTCACCATCTTCCATCCATCCATCCATCCATCTTCTTCCGCTTATCCGAGGTCAGGTCGCGGGGGCAGCAGCCTAAGCAGGGAATCCCAGACTTTCCTCTCCCCAGCCACTTCGTCCAGCTCCTCCCGGGGGATCCTGAGGCGTTCCCAGGCCAGCCCGGAGACATAGTCTTCCCAACGTGTCCTGGGTCTTCCCCGTGGCCTCCTACTGGTTGGACGTGCCCTAAACACCGTCTGGGTGGCATCCTGACCAGATGCCTGAACAACCTCATCTGTCTCCTCTCCATCTGACCATAGGTGAGGATGGGAACGTAGATGGACCGGTAAATTAAGATTTTTGCCTTCCGGCTCAGCTCCTTCTTCACCACAACGGATCAATACAGCGTCAGCATTACTGAAGACGGTGCACCGATCCGCCTGTCGATCTCACCATCCACTCTTCCCTCACTCGTGAACAAGACTCCGAGGTACTTGAACTCCTCATCTTGGGGCAGGGTCTCCTTCCCAACCCGGAGATGGCACTCCACCCTTTTCCAGGCGAGAACAATGGACTCGGACTTGGAGGCGCTGATTCTCCCGGTCGCTTCACATTCGCCGATCCAGTGAGAGCTGAAGATCATGGCCAGATGAAGCCATCAGGACCACATCATCTGCAAAAAAGCAGAGACCTAATCCTGCAGTCACCAAACTCCTCACCATTCTTTCAATATCCGGGCAAAATCTAGAGTATTGTATACCCTCAAAATTATTACAGTTTTATAACAATTACTCAATGTGAGTATGAAGTTAGAATATTATATTTCAAGATGAAGAGCTCAAAAGGTTAAAAAGTTTATAGTCATTCACTTTACATTTGCTCATAAAATAAGGAAACCTACTCAGCATAATACAAGCAATCAATAAAAGATAAAAATAAGATTAAAGCTGCAAGCAGCGATGGACGGGACCGCTTTGGCTGCTGCCCCCGCGACCCAAGCCCGTATAAGTGTTAGCTAGCCGGCAGCCATCTTAAAAAAAAATTCACACGAGGGCGAAGCACAACTAATGTCAATATTATTCAAATATTGTGTCACTGGCGTGTTTATGCCATTTATAAGATTACATACTGGGAGAGGTAGGGAAAAAAAATGTCTAGCTCTCTGTGTGAGCGCACGGCGGCCATCTTTGAAATGGTTTTCAGCGCAGCGGTTCTTTGAAGGCTGATAAAATCAAAACCGTAGCAGTGATTAAAACTATTTCATCAACTTTTAATCAGAAGGGTTCAATCTCTCTCCTGGGGTAGTTTGAAGCCGACACGACAAACGCGCTCAAAGGAGATAATGTTTGAAAAAAGGGGACCGTTTTTTACAAAACTTTTGTTTTGAAGGGGGAATTGCAAACTCCCTGTTGATTTTTGTCAATATATGAAATGTAGGTCTAAGTGAGACCTACATAGAGGTTTTTGTTTCATGTCTCTACGACGTTCCTACTGGAAATTACAGGCAGTTTTGTCTGTGTTTTCTTCCTAGGAGCAGTTTTGTCTGTGTTTTATTCCTAGGGGACGCTAGAGCGCAATTTTGAGTTTTGGGGATAGGTTTTTTGATTAGATCGCAATTTTTGACAGTCCTGATGTGTGTGTCCAGTTTGATGAGTTTTGAAGCATTTTAAGGGGGTCAAATTACAGCTCAAAGAGACATAGGTGAGGGTTTTTACAAAACTTTTGTTTTGAAGGGGGAATTGCAAACTTCCTGTTGATTTTTGCTGAAGGATGTCAGCGTATGAAATCTAGGTCTAAGTCACACCTACATAGAGGTTTTTGTTTCATGTCGCTACGACATTCCTACTGGAAGTTACAGGCAGTTTTGTGTGTGTTTTCTTCCTAGGGGGCGCTAGAGCGCAATTTTTAGTTTTGGGGTTAGGTTTTTTGATTAAATCGCAATGTTCGCCAGTCCTGATGTGTGTGTCAAATTTGGTGAGTTTTGAAGCATGTTAAAGGGGTCAAATTACAGCTAAAAGCTGCAGAATAATAATAAAGAAAGAAAAAAAGTATAAAACGATAGAAATTGAATAGGGTCCTCTGTCCCAAAGAGACATTCGGTCCCTAAAAAATAGAAAATAGACAGAAGACAAAGTTAAGAGTAGGTGCAAGATTTGGCAGCAAAATGGCATAACAAAGTATTTTTTGAAAATCTCTGTATTTTTTAAAAAATTGCAATATATTTTTTTCCCCCCAATGTTGTGCAGTACTATTGCAGAAACATCATAAAGTTTGGTATGTGTGTGACTTTTAGGAGTTGGAGCAGGTGGATGACATGTGGCGGGCAGAAGTGCAAGACCTTCTCTCGCAGATCACTCAGCTTCAGGCCGAGAACAAGAAGCTGCTGGTGAGCCTCTCGCTCACTGAAACGCCAGTTGCAGAGAAAGACCTGCTGAAGCAAGATGGTGGGCATTAATATTATGATTTAAATGTTGTACAGGACACAGGATGCCATTTGATTATGCAGGTGTACCTAATGAAGTGTCCTGCTCACTTCCTACGCCTCCAGTCAGGTTTGTTTGCAGGTTGACAACCAACACAGAAGCTATGAGCTCGCAGAGGAGGCTATTTTTGTGGCAGACTAGAATGTAGCTCCTGGATGACACACTCGGCTATATTTACAACACACACACACACACACACACACACACACACACACACACACACACACACACACACACACACACTGCTTGTAAACATGTCAGGATAGCTCCAGAAGTATTGGAATACTCTTGATGTCTGTAATTAGTCTGTGGCTATGGGCTGTGATGACATCATTGTCTAATTTGCATAATTCGGTGTTAGTGTTTGGACATGTAAAACCGAGCTTTTTGGTTTTTGTCACAAGAAATCTTCGACATGACCTCATATTTTAAACCCTATTTAACAACAGAACATTAAGTTGTGCACCTGGTGATTGGTAGTTTGTTGTTGTGTGTTTTAAAGGGGAACTGCACTCGTTCATTGTCAGAGACAAGAACACATGTCTTGTTTTTTAAATTCCGATTTTAAAGATGATAAAGGCTTGGAAGATGCGGCTAATGCAGACCTGGGCAATTATTTTGACTCGGGTGGCTAAATATAGAGAAAAAAAAGTGTCTGGGGGCCAGTATATCTGATTTTTTGGAACACTAATACACAACCTCACAATAATATCTGATTGAATGCTAAAAACGTTGACAGATCGCCTTAAAAATAATAATGGAATTTGTAATTTTCCCTGAAGGATAAAACACTGAATATTGACAACATATGAATGTCACACCCCCTTTCGATCAACATATTGTACAATGAAGTGAAACGCAACAAAAATGCAACAAATAGTGAAACATGAATGTAAAGGGTACAAAATAAACCCACCTACAATCTGATACCTCTGATATTTGCTGAATTCTCCCCAAGGATCAATAACTTTGTTGTGAAATGCTCCTTCCGCGTCTGTGGAAACGCTTCTCGCTCACACTGCTTGGTGCCTCGTCTGAGCTGCTGTGACGTAGATTACATTCTCGCCCGGCTGAACCAAAGAGACAACTGTCCATTGCGTGAGTCACACTTTATATCGCTCAAGATACACACAGCACGTCATGCATGTCTCATGAGAGATAGCATACGCTGTCTGACTAGCTGTGTACTAACAAAACTTGAAATGTGGGCTAATACTTTACAGATACTGTAATATTATTGTTCATGTTTTTCAGTCAGTAGAGATTGGTGATTTTTTTTTAAATGCATTTTTAAAGTGATTTAGAGGTCAAATTTATTGGTCCCGTTAGCTGCATTGCTAGCTACCAATTGTTGCGTCTGACCAGTCTTCCTCTCGGGGAATTAAAGTCACTGGTCAATCCCAAATTCTTTCAAGTGACATATATGTTGAGTAAGAAGGACCATCAAGACAGAATAGGAATTTTATCAAATTTTACTAAAGCTATAGGAGACCAGTCCTTACAAATGCGCTAATACCAGTATCCAGAAGTGGTCTGAAAATCAAACGGGTAGAGACAACTTATTGAATACGAAAGCAGCACCCACACCGCCCAGAAAGGATTACAGCCTCAATGTTCTAATACAGTTAAGTTAAAAAGGGAGTATGCTGCTTTAAACATGACTATGAATAAAGAAAGAACTTTTAAAAATATATGCATTCACCACTCTAGAACAAGACAATTTGTATATGTTAGACTGCCAAAAATTAATGTTTTTGATTGTTTGATTGAAACTTTTATTAGTAGATTGCACAGTACAGTACATATTCCGTACAATTGACCACTAAATGGTAACACCCGAATACGTTTTTCCAACTTGTCGGGGTCCACGTTAATCAATTCATGGTACAAATATATACTATCAGCATAATACAGTCATCACACAAGTTAATCATCAGAGTATATACATTTCATTATTTACATTATTGTCTTCTTGTCTCTCATAAGGATTGTGAACTATTCCAAAAAAGTGCAGATCCCCTTTAAAGAGAACCTGTTATGCAAAACCAACTTTGCTTACCTTTTGACACCTCTTATTTACGATCCCTATAAGTCCCTTAAATGCGAAATCAAACTATGGGGGAATGGCGGAAATATTTATAAAATAATCTTGCCTTCTTTCAACCTGCTCCAAACGAGCCTTTCGAAATTTGAGTAGTTGCATTTGTCACTAGTTATGTCAGCAGATATATCCATATATGGCGAAGTTTTACCCGAAGAGGTTTGCGCGAGTCTGCCATTGTAGTCTGACATTGTAGTCACTAAGTTCCTTATTTTTCCTCTATCCACTTGTTGAGGGGCAGACCGGCTCCTCTGCTGTTGCCGTTTCTACCACGAACTAGTGTATAGTTCAAACTGAAATCTTTCAGTAGACTTGCGATGGAAGTGTTACAAACACAAAATGGCTGGTGGGGAGAATGCCAAGTCGAAGGGGAGCCACATAAATAAGACGGCCCACAAAGGCGCATCCTGAAGGAACGCTCAGAAAGTGTCATACCCCAACTTTATTTGTCTATATCTAAAATAATTCTTTGCGGTCTTTTGCAGTGGTTCTCAACCTTTTTTTCAGTGATGTACCCCCTGTGAACATTTTTTTAGTTCAAGTACCCCCTAATCAGAGCAAAGCATTTTTGGTTGAAAAAAAGAGATAACGAAGTAAAATACAGCACTATGTCATCAGTTTCTGATTTATTAAATTGTATAACAGTGCAAAATATTGCTCATTTGTAGTGGTCTTACTTGAACTATTTGGAAAAAAAGATATAAAAATTAAAAACTTGTTAAATAAAGATTTCTACACAGAAGTAATAATCAACTTAAAGTGCCCTATTTGGGGATTGTAATAGAGATCCATCTGGATTCATAAACTTAATTCTAAACATTTCTTTACAAAAAAATAAATCTTTAACATCAATATTTATGGGACATGTCCACAAAAAATCTAGCTGTCAAAACGGAATATTGCATTGTTGCATTTCTTTTCACAGTTTATGAACTTACATTCATATTATGTTCAAGTATTATTCAATAAATATATTTATAAAGGATTTTTGAATTGTTGCTATTTTTAGAATATTTAAAAAAAGTCTCACGTACCCCTTGGCATACCTTCAAGTTGTTTTTTTTTTTTTTCCAGGATGGCGCTGCTGTAGTGGCTGCTGTTGGCTGGAGCTCTGTGCTCTTGTGTCATCCTTTTGTGTTTCCCTCTTGTTTTCATGTGTTATTATACTTTTTTTGCCTTTTGGTCCGGGGGCCCTTTGGGACTGTGTGACAAGGGGTGGCACTTTCGTGACCTCTGTGGTGCTTTTTTGTGGACCTCTGGATCTGCCTCCCGGGAGCCTTTTGGCTATGGAGACCAGCTGCTGGGTGTCTGCCACACCGGAGTCGGTTTGGAGGGACTGGAGGAGGTGCGGATGAGGGGACAGGGCTGTGGAGCTAACACTGAGCGCTGGGACGGAGAGGCTTAGCGGTGTCTTGGCTGGGTGAGCAGGTGTCGGACACCTCAGTCACCTTCGACGTATCGTCGCTCATCCATTCGGACTGGACACTGGCCGAGAGTTGGTTGGCGGCCGAGAGTGGAGTCGGCTCTCTTGGTTGCTTTGTTGGGTCTGCTCCTGTCTCTGGCCGTGCTCCCTCCACCCCAGCGGACGATGGCGTGGAACACCGCAGAGGCCACCACAGTGGATATGTTTCTTTTACTTTTTATTCATAGCTGTATGTAGAAAGGTCTGGTTGTATCTGCTGCTTTAATGTCTTTAATGTCCTCTGTGTTCTTTGATGTTTCCCTCTTACACACATGTAAGAGGGATGTGTACTATGGCAATGAGTCATTTTTTTCCCTTGGCCTCAGTCTGCACCCCCTCTCCAGGGCCCAGACTAAGACCGATTTTTTTTTATTTAATCTTCTATTTTTTTCTCCCATCCCCCCCCTTGTTTACCTGTATCTCATCTTTTTTGGAAGGGGCGCTGGAAGCCGGCAGACCCGTTAGCGATCGTGTTCTGTCTCGCTGTAATGTTTGTCTGATCTTGAATAGGAGTGTGCTGAAAATTTTAATTTTCCTGAAGGAACTCTCCTGACAGAATAAATAAAGTACTATTTAATCTTATCTAATCTAAGTACCCCCAGGGGTATGCGTACCCCCATTTGAGAACCACTGGTCTACTGTGTATAAATTGTAATGATGTTTTTTAGTCAAAACTTTGGATAGAATATGTTTTACAGACCATCTTCAAATCGCTTTCTGTTAGTCTCTTCAGGATGCGCCGTTTTGTGGGCGGTGTTATTCCCGTGCCTCCACTTCGACTGCATTTTGTCCTAAATCCTTCTGTGGCGGTCTAAAAGTAATTGCGCACAATTAATGAATGTACGGGAAACCTAGATCTTGTTGACTTCAGTCACGGAATAATTTTAAATTTCAGACAGTCTTGTGTTTTTGGGTTCCCGCAGGGATGTCAGAGAAGGAAAGGCAGGTGAAGAAGTTGACAGACTTGGTGGACAAACAGCGGGATGAGCTCCGAGCTAAAGACCACGAACTGACACTGAGAAACGACGACATTGAGGCGGTTAGTGTCTCATTATTGTTCTTTCTTTCATTATAAATTACAAACCCCGTTTCCATATGAGTTGAGAAATTGTGTTAGATGTAAATATAAATGGAATACAATGATTTGCAAATCCTTTTCAACCCATATTCAATTGAATGCACTACAAAGACAAGATATTTGATGTTCAAACTCATAAACTTAATTTTTTTTTTTGCAAATAATAGTTAACTTAGAATTTCATGGTTGCAACACGTGCCAAAGTATTTGGGAAGGGCATGTTCACCACTGTGTTACATCACTTTTGCTTTTAACAACACTCAATAAACGTTTGGGAACTGAGGAAACGAATTGTTGAAGCTTTGAAAGTGGAATTCTTTCCCATTCTTGTTTTATGTAGAGCTTCAGTCGTTCAACAGAACGGGGTCTCTGCTGTCGTATTTTACGCTTCATAATGCGCCACACATTCGATGGGAGACAGGTCTGGACTGCAGGCGGGCCTGGAAAGTACCCGCACTCTTTTTTTATGAAGCCACGCTGTTGTAACACGTGCTGAATGTGGCTTGGCATTGTCTTGCTGAAATAAGCAGTGGCGTCCATGAAAAAGACGGCGCTTAGATGGCAGCATATGGTGTTCCAAAAGCTGTATGTACCTTTCAACATTAATGGTGCCTTCACAGATGTGTAAATTACCCATGCCTTGGGCACTAATGCACCCCCATACCATCACAGAATCTGGCTTTTGAACTTTGTGCCGATAACAGTCTGGATGGTTCGCTTCCCCTTTGGTTCGGATGACACGATGTCGAATATTTCCAAAAACAATTTAAAATGTGGACTCGTCAGACCACATAACACTTTTCCACTTTGCACTAGTCCATCTTAGATGATCTCGGGCCCAGAGAAGTCGGCGGCGTTTCTGGATGTTGTTGATAAATGGCTTCGATTTGCATAGTAGAGCTTTAACTTGCACTAACAGATGTAGCGACGAACTGTATTTAGTGACAGTGGTTTTCTGAAGTGTTCCTGAGCCCATGTGGTGATATCCTTTAGAGATTGATGTTGGTTTTTGATACAATGCCGTCCGAGGGATCCAAGGTCACGGTCATTCAATGTTGGTTTCCGGCCATGCCGCTTACGTGGACTGATTTCTCCACATTCTCTGAACCTTTTGATGATATTATATACGGTAGATGTTGAAATCCCTAAATTTCTTGCAATTGCACTTTGAGAAACGTTGTTCTGAAACTGTTTGACTATTTGCTCACGCAGTTGTGGACAAAGGGGTGTACCTCGCCCCATTCTTTCTTGTGAAAGACTGAGCATTTTTTGGGAAGCTGTTTTTATACCCTATCATGGCACCTACCTATTCCCAATTAGCCTGCACACATGTGGGATGTTCCAAATAAGTGTTTGATGAGCATTCCTCAACTTTATCAGTATTTATTGCCACCTTTCCCAACTTCTTTGTCACATGTTGCTGGCATCAAATTCTAAAGTGATTATTTTCAAAAAAAAAAATGTTTATCAGTTTGAACATCAAATATGTTGTCTTTGTAGCATATTCAACTGAATATGGGTTGAAAATGATTTGCAAATCATTGTATTCCGTTTATATTTATATCTAACATCATTTCCCAACTCATATGGAAACAGGGTTTGTAAGAAGGTGGGCTTGTTTTAAGTCTCTGTGAGAAGGAGAGACAACAAAGAGTGGGAAACGCAATGCAGTGTAATGCCAGCAGCTAAAAGCAACTGCGTGAGAACGTATACTTGAATATCACAATATAGTCATTTTCTATATCACACGGAGACAAACCCGCGATATATCGCCCAGCCCTACACTGACTACTCTAAAGTATATCTAAGATTATTTTCTGTAGTATTGTCTGTTGAGAAGATAGAGACACCATTACACATTCTTGTCACTTTTCCAGCTCCAGATGCAGCAGCATCGCCTGATTAGGATCAACCAGGATCTCCGTCACAGGCTGGGCGTGATGGAGGCGCAGAGCAAGGCGATCATGCAGCAGCGAGCTGAGCTGCAGGCGGCGGCGCAGGCCCGTCAGCAGCAGATGGCCGCCGTGCAACTGGAGGCCAGGTGTCTGAGGATGGAGCTGCAAGAGTGTGAGTTGGAGAGAGAGGTGGTCAAGATGGAGGCAAACTGCTGCTCTTCCACATATGGCTCCACGTTGTCTTCATCGCCGCAGGTGAGAGTCAAACAACACGGTGGCTCAGGGGCCAACCTGATCTTGTGATATTTTTGCTTTTTTTGACAGTTGAGGAACGTGGCGCCGGCCGACTCAGTCAAGCAAAATTCGGTCTGGGTGGAGTGTGGAGGAGATCCTGGCTGCTCGGAGCTCCACATCACCAGCTCAGCGAGCCGAGAAATTAATGTCAGCACCAGCGACCGAGAGGGGGACGTGCCCACGCTGTTTCTGGTAAAAAATGCAAATAATATAATAACAATCTTTTTTTTTTTTCCAAATATTTTTAATTACAAATCTTGGTGTTATCTATTTGTTTACAATCAAGTGTAATTCAAAATATTTTTATTTACAAGTCTTTTTGTGATAATTTTCTAAACAATGTAATTCACATTCAAGGTATTCAAAGTGACTTCGCAAAAGAAGTAGACACTTTTTAGGTTTAACAGTGCAAATGCAAACAGGTATAAACTAGAGATGTCCGATATTATCGGCTGATAAAATGCTTTAAAATGTTATATCGGAAATTATTGGTATCTGTTTCAACATTATCGGTATCTGTTTAAAAAAGTAACATTTTTTACTTTTTAAAACGCAGCTGTGTACACGCCCATAGGGAGAAGTACAGAGTGCCAATAAACCTTAAAGGCACTGCCTTTGCGTGCCGGCCCAGTCACATAATATCTACGACTTTTCAAACACACAAGTGAATGCAACACAAACTTGATCAACTGTCAGGTTCAAACACTGGTGACATCTATTAATCAGACAAGAACCAAGGAACCAAGCAGACACAGGGTTAAATAGAGCTCATGAGGAGACACGTGTTTTGGGCTGTACTCAAGTTACAGATCAAAAACAACGTTCTAAAGCACAGCCCGCGTGCCTCCTGTATTTATTAAGGAAATCGCTATTACATCATTGTGACTAAGGGAAAAGGGGGGAGTGGACTCGACAAGATATGATAATACAAAATTGCAAATATGTTGACACTTGGTGCTATCGCCCAGTCTGTTCTTGTGCTGGTCCCAGAACACAAAGTTTGGCTTTGGCAGTCAGCAGGCGGTATCTGAAAGGCAAGCAATCTCTCAGATTGCTAGCTCTGCACAAATACAGAAAAAACCCTTCAACACAAATTGACAATACTTTATAGTAACGGTCCTTAAGCATATAGTTATGATGATAATATATACATAATTATTCTAACATCAACAGTCATACAGTTCATATAAACAACTTTAACACTGTTGCAAATATACGCCACTCTGTGAACCCACACCAAACAAGAATGACAAACACATTTCGGGAGAACATCCGCAACGTAACACAACATAAACACAACAGAACAAATACCCAGATCCCCTTGCAGCACTAACTTTTACGGTAGGCTACAATATACAGCCAGCCCTTCATCCATGGCCACCGAACCTGTGCCCCCTTTTCCACGAGGGACAGGGGGGCACAACAGAAAAGAAAAGGCAGATCAACTGGTCTAAAAGGGGGTCTATTTAAAGGCTAGAGTATATAAATGAGTTTTAAAATGGGACTTAAATGCTTCTACTGAGGTAGCATCTCTAATTGTTCATTGGGGCATTCCAGAGTACTGGAGCCCCAATAGAAAACGATCTATAGCCCGCAGACTTTTTTGGGCTCTGGGAATCACTAATAAGCCGGAGTTCTTTGAACGCAGATTTCTTGCTGGAACATATGGTACAATACAATCTACAAGATAGGATTGAGCTAGCGCTAAAATATAATTCAATGATTAATCAATTACTTTTTTTAGCAGTTGTGTTCGATAGGAAGCTAGATCTAATGGCCCCCCGGTTCCCACCCCTGCATTTCTTGCTTTATACGTTTCAGCCTGAAAAAACAATAGCCTTACCAGGACAACAAAAACAGACTTTGTTTATCAGTGTGTCAAAACATAATAATCAAGCCATTACCGGCAGAAATGCAATGCTGGTGAGTCATTTGTGCGCCAAGCTGCTTATTACACCACTAAAGAAAGATGGTTTGTGTGCATGTGTGCAGGAGGAGGCCAGAGAGGAGACAGACATCCTGGAGCAGGAGTCCGATGCTCCTCGCTTCACCTCGCAGGAGCTTCGTGATGTCCTGCAGGAAAGAAATGAACTGAAGTCTCAAGTGTTCCTCATGCAGGAAGAACTTGCTTATTATAAAAGGTAGCATCTTTATACTATTTTTCTTCTATTTGAAGTCGATCCCACAATAGTGGATTAGAAGTGTTTTAGCCAAAATCTAGCATTGATGATTGATTTTAGACAGTTTAAAAGTGCTTCTCGTAAACCCCTACTGTAAACACACCATTGTGTGTGTCGGTAGCTTTAAAGGCCTACTGAAACCCACTACTACCGACCATGCAGTCTGATAGTTTATCAATCAATGATGAAATCTTAACATTGCAACACATGCCAATACGGCCGGTTTAGTTCACTAAATTGCAATTTTAAATTTCGCGCAGAAGTATCATGCTAAAACGTCGCGGTATGATGAGGCGTGCGCGTGACGTCACGCATTGTAGAGGACATTTTGGCCCAGCACCGTTCACAGTTATAAATTGTCTCTTTTCATTGCATAATTCCAAAGTATTATGGACATCTGTGTTGCTGAATCTTTTGCAATTTGTTCAATTAATAACAGAGACGTCAAAGAAGAAAGATGTAGGTGGGAAGTGGTGTATTGCGGCCGCCTTTAGCAACACAAACACAGTCGGTGTTTCCTTGTATACATTCCCAAAAGATGACGGTGAAGCTTTACTATGGAACAGAGCGGTCAAGCGAATATGGTTCCCTACCACATGTCAACCGGCAGGTTTCGGTGAGAAAATGGTGGTAGTAAATCGGCTCTTACCGTAGACTTGAGCGGAGAGCTTGCGTCGTTCCTCCTGCCCCTGCCAAAGAGGCAGCTGCGACTCTCTTGCCTCCTCAGCCCAGCCCCAACGGCTGCTTTGGCCTTGTTGAGAAACGTGGCTTCCCTCTGAGACACTGGCGGTCACCACACCCATGGCCACACCCCTCCGACTTTCAGGTTGTAGAGGTACGACCATATAATCTCACTAAAACACTAGTAACACAATAAGCAGATAAGGGATTTTCCAGAATTATCCTATTAAATGTGTCTAATAACCTTAGAATCGCTCTGTCTTATAGTTTTTTTTATTATTTTTAATTTTTTCCTAGTCCTTCACTCTCACTTTCCTCATCCACGAATTTTTCATCCTCGCTCAAATTAATGGGAAAATTGTCGCTTTCTCAGTCCGAATCGCTCTCGCTGCTGGTGGCCATGATTGTAAACAATGTGAGGATGTGAGGAGCTTCACAACCCGTGATGTCACGCGCACATCGTCTGCTACTTCCGGTACAGGGAAGGCTTTTTTATTAGCGACCAAAAGTTGCAAACTTTATCGTCGCTGTTCTCTACTAAATTCTTTCAGCAAAAATATGGCAATATTGCGAAATGATCAAGTATGACACAAAGAATGGACCTGCTATCCCCATTTGAATAAGAAAATCTCATTTCAGTAGGCCTTTAATGCTAATGAGCGATGTGGATTGCAAAAAGTCGGTGTTCAAAAACAAGAAAAAAAAATACAAAATTGAGCAGTATTTTATTTGAACTAACAAAATGATCTCCCAATAGAACAAGAAAATTCGGCTTGTCAAAACTTTCCAAATCAAGTAAAATTAGCTAACTTCAATGAACCCAAAAATACCTTCAAATAAGTACATTCTCACTAATAACAAGTGCACTTTTCTTGGTAGAAAAAAAAAAGACCTTTTTGCTCAATATGTTGGAAAATATTCTTAAATGAAGTAAATGCTAGTGCCATTATCTTGACATAATGATATGCGCTCGACATCATGATTTTTTTTCATGCTTGAAGTAAGAAATGATTACTTTTAAAAAGTAGTTTTATACTTGTGTTAATGGCACAGCTTTGCATCAGTTGATATTCTAGTTTCAAGCATGTTTTACTCAATATAGGTCATCAAATCTCAGCAACAAGCTGAGATAAGGGCAAAAAAGCCATTATCGGACAACTCTAATTTTTTTCTAAATATTTTTTTGAAAAAACGCAATAGAGTGAAGCTATACATAATATTGTATGACCCTACCTTGTGTGTGTGTGCAACTGAACTACTACCCCTTAGCAACTTTTCTTTTGACTTTTGCTCATGTTACGTTATTTTTGTTTAGTTTTTTCCCCAGTTGCTGTGCGTCCACTCCTGTAGGGTGAATGCAGCGTGGGCAATTAGCCTAAAAATACTGCAATTTGGTTATTGTTCACTCGTTCACGTCACATCTCCATGACATTTTGTATGCGCTATATTTACTCCATTACATTTACTTAAGTAACTTTTGGGATAAATTGTACTTCTAAGAGTAGTTTTAATGCAACATACTTTTACTTTTACTTGAGTATATTTATAGAGAAGAAACGCTACTTTTTCTCTGCTCCATTTATCTACATTCAGCTCGCTACCAATTTTTATCGATCGTTAATGTACGATTTGTTTAATTTGGTTTGTCCGACAGACCTTCAAAGTAGGATCTATCACATGCCTGCGTTTCACCAATCAAATGCAGTCACTGGTGACGTTTGACTCCGTTTCACCGATCAAATGCAGTCACTGGTGACGTTTGACTCCGTTTCACCGATCAAATGCAGTCACTGGTGACGTTTGACTCCGTTTCACCGATCAAATGCAGTCACTAGTGACGTTTGACTCAGTTTCACCAATCAAATGCAGTCACTGGTGACGTTTGACTCCATTTCACCAATCAAATGCAGTCACTGGTGACGTTTGACTCACCACTGAAACAGAGCAAGGCGGTCACATGATTAACTGCAGTTTTTTTTGTAAACCTTTATTTATAAATTTCAACATTTACAAACAGTTGATAATAAGTACAAAGTAAGTACAAAAAAAGGAAAAAAAAAACAGCGCCAGGGAGTTGTAAATTCAAAGTAACTAAAATAGAATGCATTATATATATATATATATATATATATATATATATATATATATATATATATATATATATATATATATATATATATATATAAATAAACAAAGTGCAAAGCCATAGGCTCACTCAATCTCAGTAAATAACTTAAATCTGGGACACAGCATCATCGTTTTCACAGCTTTTTTTTGTTTTTTAATGTAGAGTTCTAAATATTTTTTAAAGGCACAAATAACAGGTCTGGTATTGAGAAACCTACGTTTATGAATATAAAACTTTGCCAATAGTATAATGAGGCTGCAAATTTTCAAATTTTTTTCAAAACAGTGTACAACCAAATATATATTATTTGATATAATTATTGTTTTAGTCGCTTAAGAGATATTCCTGGCTGTAAATTTGTTGATTGCAATTTTTATGTTTTTGTGCATTACTTGTTACCGTCATCATTAAAAGAACAGGTTACTCATCAGTTACTCAGTCCTTGAGTAGTTTTTTCACTACATACTTTTTACTTTTACTCAAGTAAATATTTGGGTGACTACTTCTTACTTTTACATGAGTAATAAATCTCTGAAGCAATAGTACTCTTACTTAAGTACAATTTCCGGCTACTCTACCCACCTCTGATAATAATATAACGTACAGCAAAATACGCAACATTAGCTTAGCCATGCTAGCTAAAGTTTTAACATTACACCCCGCAACATCATGCCAGTTGAGCATAAGTAATGAAGAATATCAAAATGATGAAACTTACAACCCCCAGAAAGATCTTCTAAGATGTGTATTGAAGCCTTATTTTTCTTTATTTTTACCAAGCTGTCCGGGTTTTCGATTCAAAATTTCAAAAGCGTCTGAACACCTTCAATCCACATTTGATGCTCATAATCACATACTACTGTTAGAACAGTCACCTTTCTATAATAACATTTACTACAACACTTTGATGGATTTTTTTATGCGCTCTCTTCAAGTGAGGAGTTTGAGGAGGACATGCTTGTCTGTGCTTCAGCTTCACCTTCTCCACCATGCAGCGCCTCCCCTGATCTGCCCGAATCAGGAATTCGACGCCTGTGAGTGTCACACCCTGATGATTAATTTAACAATGTTGTGGAAAAAAAAAATAATAACACAAAGTGTGCACGTTCTTTTCTGGTACCTGACAGAATCTTCACCGCCATCATGCCCATGGTTGCTGCCGGTTTAATCGCAGACGATCCCACATTGTTGCCCATCCGGCGCCTCGTTTCGTTAGTATGACCTTTTAAAGAATTCTCTAGAATTTGTATTTTTACATTAAAGTTAAAGTACCAATGATTGTCCCACACACACACACACACTTACACACACACACACACACACACACACACACACAAAGTGTTGTGAAATGTGTACTCTTCTTTTTACCCCTCCCCTTGATCACCATCTGGGAGGTGAGGGGAGCAGTGGGCAGCAGTGGTGCAGCACCCGGGGAATCATTTTTTAGTGCCAAGCAGGGAGGTAATGGGTCCCGTTTTTATAGTCTATAGCAGGCCTGGACAATTATTTTGACTCGGGGGCCAAATTTAAAGGAAAAATGTGTCTGGGGTCGGTATATATGTTGTTAGGAACACTAATACAAAACCGCACAATAATGTCTGATTGAATGCTAAAGGCTGCCTTAAAAAACGGAATGGAATTAAAATCGTTTTTACTGAATGAGACACCCAGAATCTACATGTAAATAAAGAATGTGGGATTTACAATATTCACTTTGAACGACAAAACACTGAATATTAACAACACATGACATATTTTACAATCATGTTAAAACGCAACAAAAATGCAACAAACTGCGAAATATGAACGCAAAGGGTAAAAAAAAAACCCACCTACAATCTGACATATTTGATATATCACTAAGTGTGGGGGCTAGTACATCTGTTGTTAGGAACACTATTACAAAACCTCACAATAATGTCTGATTAAACCTGACCCCAAAAGGGACAAGCGGTAGGAAATGGATGGATGAATGCTAAAGGCCGCCTTAAAAAACGGAATGGAATTAAAATAGTTTTCACTGAATGAGACACCCAGAATGTACACGTAAACAAAGAATATGGGATTAACAATAATCACTATGAACGATAAAACACTGAATATTACAACATATGACATATTTTACAATCAAGTTTAAACGCAGAAAAAATGCAACAAACAGCAAAATATAAATGCAAAGGATAAAAATAAAACCCACCTACTTTCTAATATATGTGATATATCACTAAGTCTGGGGGCCGGTATAGCTTTTGTAAGGAACACGAATACAAAACCTCACAATAATGTCTGATTGAACGCGACCTAAAAAGGGACAAGCGGTAAGAAATGGATGGATGAATGCTAAAGGCCGCATTAAAGAACAGAGTGGAATTAAAATTATTTTTACTAAATGAGACACCCAGAATGTACATGTAAATAAAGAATGTGGGATTTACAATATTCACTATGAACGATAAAAGACTGAATACTGACAATTTATGACATATTTTACAATCAAGTGAAAATGCAACAAAAATGCAACTAACAGCGAAATATGAATGCAAATGGTAAAAAAATCCCACCTACAATCTGATATATGTGATATATCACTAAGTCTGGGGGCCTGTATATCTGTTTTTAGGAACACTATTACAAAACCTCACAATAGTGTCTGATTGAACGCAACCCCAAAAGGGACAAGCGGTAGGAAAATGGATGGATGGATAGATGGATGAATGAATGAATGAATGCTAAAGGCCACATTAAAAAACGGAATAGAATTAAAATAGTTTTTACTAGGGCTGGGCGATATCTCCTCTTTTTAATATCGCAATATTTTTAGGCCATATCGTGATATACGATGTATATTACGATATCTTGCCTTGGCCTTGAATGAACACTTGATGCATATAATCACAGCAGTATGATGATTCTATGTGGATACATTAAAACATTTTTCTTCAGACTGTATTAATATGTGCTACTTTTAAACTTTCATGCAGAGAGGGAAATCACAACTAAGGCAATTGACCAAAAGTGTATTTATTAAAGTTATTAAGCAATGGCACAAACATTCAAGTCATTTCCAAAACATAAATCATAGGATTGTCTGAGACATTTGAAGTGTCAAATAAAAATGAGCTGCATAATAGTAAATCAAATAGTATTCGTCCTTCACTATGTGGTATGTTATTAAGGTTATGAAATTCTCTTCATACTCTAGCAAGTGACTTTACAAATGATGCTACATATTAGCAGTAATGCTACTTTTTATAGCAACGCTTTTTCCCCCACACTTGACAAATTACGGTTGTCTGTTCGACACATTCCCACTTGAAGCTGAACCACCGCCAGACGATGGAAACCCTGCTATTTTTATTGGGAATTAAGTCTTCCTTCATTTGTTACCAGACCGCACCTTCTTATTCTCGTACTGCTACGTTAGCAGTTAACGTTAGCCACGCTGCTACCTCTCTGCTGGGCGAGGGCGTGTATGTGACGTATGACGTGACAGTTGTGACGTATGTAAGAATGTGCGCCTGCTTGTCTGTGAGGAGACACAGGAAAGAGCGAGGAGAGCCTGAAGTGTACGCCCGCAGCTAAAAGTCCTTTTCTATATCGCACAGAGACAAACCCGCGATATATCGTATATATCGATATATCGCCCAGCACTAGTTTTTACTGAATGAGACACCCAGAATGTACACGTAAATAAAGAATATGGTATTGACAATATTCACTATGAACGATAAAATACTGAATATTAACAACATATGACACATTTTACAATCAAGTGAAAACGCAACAAAATACAACAAAAAGTAAAATATGAACGCAAAGGGTGAAAAAAACCCCACCTACAATCTGATATATGTGATATATCACTAAGCTTTAGAACTAAAAACTAAAAATCTACTTCCGCGTCTGTTCCTGACACCCACATTTCAGGCTGGCCAATCTGGAAACACTCTGTGGAAACGCTGCCCACCCACACTGCTTGGTGCCTGGTCCGAGCTGCTGTGACTCAGATTACCATATTAACTAATTAGATGACCATAGTAACTAATTAGATGACCATAGTAACTAGTATATCATGCAAAAGCACAGATTTCAAGCATTGAAATACTGTACTTAGTATAGTTGAAGACTTACGGTCATTAGAAAACATTACTGTATATCATAATGGCAGCTACACTTTCCAGCTTAAACATCTAAGAAAAATACAAACCCTGTTTCCATTAGAGTTGGGAAATTCTGTTAGATGTAAATATAAACAGAATACATCCATCCATCCATTTTCTACCGCTTATTCCCCTTTGGGGTGGCGGGGGGCGCTGGTGCCTATCTCAGCTACAATCGGGCGGGAGGCGGGGTACACCCTTGACATGTCGCCACCTCATCGCAGGGCCAACACAGATAGACCGACAACATTCACACTCACATTCACACACTAGAGCCAATTTAGTGTTGCCAATCAACCTATCCCCAGGTGCATGTCTTTGGAAGTGGGAGGAAGCCGGAGTACCCGGAGGGAACCCATGCATTTACAGGGAGGACATGCAAACTCCACACAGAAAGATCCCGAGCCCGGGATTGAACCCTGACAACTCAGGACCTTCGTATTGTGAGGCAGTGGCACTAACCCCTCTGACACCGTGAAGCCCTAAACGGAATACAATGATTTACAAATCATTTTCAACCCATATTCAGTTGAATATGGTACAAAGACAACATATTTGATGTTCAAACTGATGAACTTTTTTTTGTGTGCAAATAATCATTAACTTTAGAATTTGATGCTAGCAACACGTGACAAAGAAGTTGGGAAAGGTGGCAATAAATACTGATAAAGTTGAGGAATGCTCATCAAACACTTATTTGGAACATCCCACAGGTGTGCAGGCTAATTGGGAACAGGTGGGTGCCATGATTGGGTATGAAAAACAGCTTCCCAAAAAATGCTCAGTCTTTCACAAGAAAGGATGGGGCGAGGTACACCCCTTTGTCCACAACTGCGTGACCAAATAGTCAAACAGTTTAAGAACAACGTTTCTCAAAGTACAATTGCAAGAAATTTATGGATTTCAACATCTACAGTGCATAATATCATCAAAAGGTTCAGAGAATCTACAGAAATCACTCCACGTAAGTGGCATGACCGGAAACCAACATTGAATGACCGTGACCTTCGATCCCTCAAACGGCACTGTATCAAAAACCGACATCAATCTCTAAAGGATATTACCACATGGGCTCAGGAACACTTCAGAAAACCACTGTCACTAAATACAGTTGGTTGCTACATCTGTAAGTGCAAGTTAAAGCTCTACTATGCAAGCCAAAGCCATTTATCAACAACATCCAGAAACGCCGCCGGCTTCTCTGGGCCCGAGATCATTTAAGATGGACTTATGCAAAGTGGAAAATTGTTCTGTGGTCTGACGAGTCCACATTTCAAATTGTTTTTGGAAACTGTTTCCTCCTGAACAAAGAGGAAAAGAACCATCCGGATTGTTATAGGCGCAAAGTTAAAAAGCCAGCATCTGTGATGGTATGGGGGTGCATTAGTGCCCAAGGCATGGGTAACTTACACATCTGTGAAGGCACCATTAATGCTGAAAGGTACATAAAGGTTTTGGAGCAACATATATTGCCATCCAAGCAACGTTATCATGGACGCCCCTGCTTATTTCAACAAGACAATGTCAAGCCACGTGTTACAACAGCGTGGCTTCATAGTATAAGAGTGCAGGTACTAGATTGGCCTGCCTGTAGTCCAGACCTGTCTCCCATTGAAAACGTGTGGCGCATTATGTAGCCTAAAATACAACAACGGAGACCCCTTTTTTGTGAAAGACTGAGCCTTTTTTTGGGAAACTGCTTTTATACCCAATCATGGCACCCACCTGTTCCCAATTAGCCTGCACACCTGTGGGATGTTCCAAATAAGTGTTTGATCAGCAATCCTCAACTTTATCAGTATTTATTGCCACCTTTCCCAACTTCTTTGTCATGTGTTGCTGGCATCAAATTCTAAAGTTAATGATTATTTGCAATAAAAAAAAAAGGTTTTATCAGTTTGAACATCAAATATGTTGTCTTTGTACCATATTCAATTGAATATGGGTTGAAAAGGATTTGCAAATCATTGTATTCCGTTTATATTTACATCTAACACAATTTCCCAACTCATATGGAAAGAGAGTTTGTATTTGGGAATGTCCAGCAGGCCACATGTGGCCCCCGGGCCTTAATTTGCCCAGATGTGGTCTATGGTATGACTCGGCGGTAAAATAAAATGAAGCTTTTAGTATCTATTTATAACTTTTAATGCATTTAATTTGCATTTTTAGCTTTTCACTCTGAAAAGAACATTTAAATATTTTCTTGCTCTGCTTTAAATTAAGCTAAATACCAAAAATATGCAAGTATCCCCAATAATTGTTGGAAGGCTACACACTCATCTGTAAAATTATGTTTTTAGTGTTGTAATAAAGCATTATTTTTAACAAGTGTGGTCTTGTCATGTGACATGAATGGCTAAAAAAATCCTGTACATCTGCAGTAATGATGCATGTGAAGTGAAGTGAATTATATTTATATAGCGCTTTTCTCTAGTGACTCAAAGCGCTTTTTACATAGTGAAACCCAATATCTAAGTTACATTTAAACCAGTGTGGGTGGCACTGGGAGCAGGTGGGTAAAGTGTCTTGCTCAAGGACACAACGGCAGTGGCTAGGATGGCGGAAGCGGGGTTCGAACCTGGAACCCACAAGTTGCTGGCACGGCCACTCTACCAACCGAGCTATACCGCCCCGTTTTGTACACCAAGGAAATACAGATGTATATTTATTAAGGCTGTCAAAATTATTATTTTTAATAAGATTAATCACAGGTGATTACTTGCTTGCGTATTTAAAATTTGCTTAAGAAAAGACCCCGATATCTGTACACAAATGCAAGTTTATAGACAAAATGTCATCCAGGACTGTTTCTTAACATATTACTGAGATGCATGTCATGTTTGTGCAGCCCTTTGAGACACTAGTGATTTAGGGCTATATAAGTAAACATTGATTGATTGATTGATTTATCTGCACAAAATTTGCTAACAGTTTTTTTCTGAGGTTTTTTCAGGCTGTACTTTGAAGTGAAATTTTCCAGCCAGCACACCAGTTGGAGTCTCCTTGCTCATTTTGTATTGACATTTGCATTGATCTGATCACTGACCGTGTAGCGGTTAAGGTAAAAGAGCTCTTACGGTCAAAATAAATTGATATATATATATATATACACACAGCTTCACGGTGGAAGAGGGGTTAGTGCGTCTGCCTCATAATACGAAGGTCCTGCAGTCCTGGGTTTAAATCCAGGCTCGGGATCTTTCTGTGTGGAGTTTGAATGTTCTCCCCGTGAATGCGTGGGTTCCCTCCGGGTACTCCAGCTTCCTCCCACTTCCAAAGACATGCACCTGGGGATAGGTTGATTGGCAACACTAAATTGGCCCTAGTGTGTGAATGTGAGTGTGAATGTTGTCTGTCTATCTGTGTTGGCCCTGCGATGAGGTAGCGACTTGTCCAGGGTGTACCCCGCCTTCCGCCCGATTGTAGCTGAGATAGGCGCCAGCGCCCCCCGCGACCCCGAAAGGGAATAAGCGGTAGAAAATGGATGGATATATATATACAGTATATATGTATGTGTATATATTATATATATATATACATTTTATATAATATTTTTCTCTGATTAGTCACAATTTAACTCATTAATTTTGACAGCCCTAATATGTGTCCACTGAACTGGATTGCATTGTAATTTTTGGCACATGTGCATCAATCAATCAATCAATGTTTATTTATATAGGCCTTAATCACAAGTGTCTCAAAGGGCTGCACAAGCCACAACGACATCCGCGATTAAGCGCTCGCATAAGGGCAAGGGAAAAACTCACAACCCAGTGGGATGTCGATGAGAATGACTTAGGAGAAAGCTTGGAGAGGACCGCAAATGTGGGTGACACACCTTCACCTCTAGGGGAGACCGGATGCAATGGACGTCGAGGGGGTATGACATGATATTGTGAAAGTCCAGTCCATAGTGGATCCAACATAATAGTGAAAGTCCTGTCCATAGTAGATCTAACATAATAGTGAGAGTCCAGTCCATAGTGGATCTAACATAATAGTGAAAGTCATGTCCATAGTAGATCTAACATAATGGTGAGAGTCCAGTCCATAGTGGATCTAACATAATAATGAGAGTCCAGTCCATAGTGGATTTAACATAATAGTGAGAGTCCAGTCCATAGTGGATCTAACATAATAGTGAGTGTCCAGTCCATAGTGGATCTAACATAATAGTGAGAGTCCAGTCCATAGTGGATCTAACATAATAGTGAGAGTCCAGTCCATAATGGATCTAATATAATAGTGAGAGTCCAGTCCATAGTGGATCCAATATAGTAGCGAGACTCCCGTCCATTGTGGATCTAACATAATAGTGAGAGTCCAGTCCATAGTAGATCTAACATAATAGTGTGAAAGCCCAGTCCATGGTGGGTCTAACATAATAGTGAGACTCCAGTCCATAGTGGATCTAACATAATAGTGAGAGTCCAGTCCATAGTGGATCTAACATAATAGTAAGTCCAGTCCATAGTGGATCTAACATAATAGTGAGAGTCCAGTCCATAGTGGATCCAATATAGTAGTGGGAGTCCTGTCCATAGTGGATTTAACATAATAGTCAGAGTCCAGTCCATAGTGGATCTAACATAATAGTGAAAGTCCAGTCCATAGTGGATCTAACATAACGTGAGAGTCCAGTCCAAGGTGGGTCTAACATAATAGTGAGAGTCCAGTCCATAGTGGACCAATAGTGAAAGTCCAGTCCATAGTGGCTCTAATATGATAGTGAGAGTCCGGTCCATAGTGGATCTAACATAATAGTGAGAGTCCAGTCCATAGTGGATCCAAAATAGTAGCGAGACTCCCGTCCATTGTGGATCTAACATAATAGTGAGAGTCCAGTCCATAGTGGATCTAACATAATAGTGAGAGTCCAGTCCATAGTGGATCCAATATAGTAGCGAGACTCCCGTCCATTGTGGATCTAACATAATAGTGAGAGTCCAGTCCATAGTGTCTCACAAGAAATTTGAACACTTTTTCATCATGACATGACACACGGAAATCATCAAAGACCTCATACAGTAAGATGTTCAGGTTGTCGGCCATTTTGGTTGTAAGGTCCCATTTTTGGGGGATTCGGTCCCATTTAATTATTTTTTTTTTTTAGTTTTTTGTTGTAATTTGATTGATTGAGTTTTTTTCTTGTAATTTGGGACCTCTTTAGTTTGTCTATAGAATGTGTCGCGGGCCAATAAAAATTGCTCTGCGGGCCGCAATTGACCCCCGGGCCGCACTTTGGACATCCCTGTGCAATACAAATAAAGTGGATTTGATTGGATTGAGGCCTACAGAAAACCCACTACTACCGACCACGCAGTCAGATAGTTTATACATCAATGATGAAATATTAACATTGCAACACATGCCAATACGGCCTTTTTAGTTTACTAAATTGCAATTTTAAATTACTCGCCGAGTTTCTTGTTGAAAGCGTCACGGAATGATGACGCGTGCTATTGACGTTATTGGTTGAGCGGACGTTTTATCCAAGCACCACTTATGGCTAAAAGTCGTCTCTTTACATCGCATAATTACACAGTAATTTGGACATTTGTGTTGCAGAATCTTTTGCAATTTGTTCAATTAATAATGGAGACTATAAAAAAGAATGCTGTTGGTGGAAAGCGGTGGATTGCAGCTGCCTTTAGCAAAACAAACACAGCCGGTGTTTCTTTGTCTGTTGTGAAGTTTAGCGAACATGTTTCTCTACCACATGTCAACCAGAAAGTTTTTGGATGAGAAAATGGTGATATTAAGTCGGCTCTTACCGGAGACTTGTGCGGAGTTAGCATCATCCTGCAACAGCTGTCAAAAAGGCAGCTGTGATCTTGGCTCCTTCAATGGCTTCTCTCAGAGACACTGGCGGTCACCGCAGCCCTCCGACTTTCAGGTATGACTTTATAATCTCACTAAAACACTATTAACACAATAATTATATAAGGGATTTTCCAGAATTATCCTAGTAAATGTGTCTAACAACATCTGAATAACTCCCAGTGCTGTCGCCTTTTTTTTTTCTAGTGCTTCACTCTAACTTTCCTCATCCAGGAATCTTTCATCTTCGCTCAAATTAATGGGGAAATCGTCGCTTTCTCAGCCTGAATTGCTCTTGCTGCTGGTGGCTATGATTGTAAACAATGTGAGGATGTGAGGAGCTCTACAACCCGTGACATCACGCGCACATCGCCTGCTACTTCCGGTACAGGCAAGGCTTTTTTATTAGCGACCAAAAGTTGCAAACTTTATCGTCGATGTTGTTTACTAAATCCTTTCAGCAAAAATATGGCAATATCGCGAAAGGATCAAGTATGACACATAGAATGGACCTACTATCCCCGTTTAAATAAGAAAATATCATTTCAGTAGGCCTTTAAAGATTTGCTGGTGTTACATCACTTCATGCCAGTATTTTTTTTAAAAGACAAAATCATTTGCTGTCAGCACACTTTAAAACTGGACTGTTGTGTGTGTTCAGTGATTCAGCAAGACTCTGGCATGCTGATGATTGCTGGTTGCCATGGTGATCTGGCCGGACAGCGACAAGGGGGCGGAGCTACCGCAAACCGAATGACCGACGTTGCAGCATTACACACCTCAAAGCACTTTTACGCATCAAAGCCTTCCTAAATTCTTCCCAACTGTATTTCTTTGGGATAGCATGGTTACGTGAAGGCCACAAAACTACTAATAAAGTAAAAATAATACCAGCCGCGAGGAAACGTGTTCTAGATGAACCAGAGTGAAGTGGCGGTGAGTTATCTTGACGTGCGTGCGAACTCTTTGTGCTCACCTGTAGCTAGGATACTTAGCCCTCCTCTGCTGCCGGGCTAAGGACAGTCATTGGCGGATGAGCGATGGGGGACGTACCGCTCCTCTGGAAGTCAGCCCCTGGCAACATATGCGCGGTCGGAGCCCAGCGACGACGATAACCACCAACTTCAAGGAGTCTCCGTACACTCCTGTTTAGTTTCTTCGAGGAGGGTCACCAACATGGACTTGGCCGAGGAGTCTTCGCCCGCCTTGGCGTTCGAGAAGGAGGCTTTGGAGCTGACTGTCGAGGACGTGTACGACATCTCCTACGTCATTGGACGAGACTTGTTGAGGATCAGCCACAGAGGAGAGGAAGTGTCCGACCTCCAGTTCAGGATAGTCCGCGTTTTGGAGATGTTCGAGTCCATGGTCAACAAGTACAACTTGTCCCTGGAGGAGCTGAAAATGGAGCGAGACAACCTGAAGACCGAGCTGGACCGCGTCGTCACGGAAATATCCACGGGCCAGGGAACGGTGAGTCGTCCTCAAGTCACTCACAGTGTGAACGTGATGTGCTAATACAAAGTTTATTGCATTAAAAAACATTTTACTTTAACCCATAAGACAGGGGTCAGGAACCTTTTTGGCTGAGAGAACCACGAAAGCCAAATATTTTAAAATGTATTTCCATGAGAGCCATATAATATTTTTAACAATGAATACAACTGTCAGGTTCAAACACTGATGACATCTATTAAACAGACAAGAAGCAAGGAATTAAACAGAGACTGGATTCAATTTAGCTCAAGGAGTAGAAACACATAGACCTGGACCCTTGTACAGTGGCGTCCCACACTCTGACAAGAGAGTTCTACGCCTCCTCTTTTATTTGGACTTCCCTGATTACAACAACTAAATGTGTGCATCTCTTTTTCTTTTTAATAACATTGTTTTTTCTGAAGGTAACCAATAATAAATAAAATACTTTTGACCATTAATGCAACTTCTTTAACAGGTAGGTGCGATAGAAATGGATGGATTAATGAGAATGTTTTATATTTTGAACGTTATTTTTAACACTGTGGTTACCAGCGGAATTATTAATTACTTATCATGTTAAGCAACGTCAGCTAAGATTTATCTGTGAGCCAGACGCGGTCATCAAAAGAGCCACATCTGGCTCGAGAGCCATAGGTTCCCTACCCCTGCCTGCCATAAGAGATTCCTATGGGGACAATTTGTATTTTATAGCCATTTTAAGGAAAATGTATTAAATAATAATGCTTTATTAGGCCTCATTATTTCTTATGATGAAAAATTTCCCATCCAAAACTGTTGAAAGTACTCTATTTTAGTGGTTTTCCAATGGGGGTACTTGAAGGTATGCCCAGGGGTACGTGAGATTTTTTTTAAATTAGCAACAATTCAAAAATCCTTTTATAAATATATACAACCCCCGTTTTCATATGAGTTGGGAAATTGTGTTAGATGTAAATATAAACGGAATACAATGATTTGCAAATAATTTTCAAACCATATTCAAATGAATGCACTACAAAGACAAGATATTTGATGTTCAAACTCATAAACTTTATTTTTATTTTTTTGCAAATAATAATTAACTTAGAATTTCATGGGCGCAACACGTGCCAAAGTAGTAGGGGAAAGGCATGTTCACCACTGTGTTACATCACCTTTTCTTTTAACAACACTCAATAAACATTTGGGAACTGAGGAAACTAATTGTTGAAGCTTTGAAAGTGGAATTCTTTCCCATTCTTGTTTTATGTAAAGCTTCAGTCGTTCAACAGAACGGGGTCTCCGCTGTCTTATTTTAAGCTTCATAATGCGCCACACATTTTCGATAGGAGACAAGTCTGGACTGCAGGTGGGCCAGGAAAGTACCCGCACTCTTTTTTTACGAAGCCACGCTGTTGTAACATGTGCTGAATGTGGCTTTGCTGAAATAAGCAGGGGCGTCCATGAAAAAGACAGCAGTATACGTTGTTCCAAAACCTGTATGTACCTTTCAGCATTAATGGTGCCTTCACAGAAGTGTAAGTTACCCATGCCTTGGGCACTAATGCACTCCCATACCATCACAGATGCTGGCTTTTGAACTTTGCGTCGATAACAGTCTGGATGGTTCGCTTCCCCTTTGGTCCAGATGACACAATGTCGAAAATTTCCAAAAACAATTTAAAATGTGGACTCGTCAAACCACAGAACACTTTTACACTTTGCATCAGTCCATCTTAGATGATCTCGGGCCCAGAGAAGCCGGCGGTGTTTCTGGATGTTGTTGATTAATTCGCTTTGCATAGTAGAGCTTTAACTTGCACTTACAGATGTAGCGACCAACTGTATTTAGTGACAGTGGTTTTCTGAAGTGTTCCTGAGCCCATCTTTGTCACGTGTTGCTGGCATCAAATTCTAAAGTTAATGATTTGCAAAAAAAAAGAATGTTAATCAGTTTGAACATCAAATATGTTGTCTCTTTATTTACATCTAACACAATTTCCCAACTCATATGGAAACAGGGTTTGTAATAGAATGACATCTGTAAATTAGTATATACAACAGTTTTGTAATATGTAATTAATTAATTCAGTCATTATTAACATAATGAGATGAAAAACATATTATTTTCAATAAGGTTGAAAGTCCATCCGTCCATCCATTTTCTAACGCTTATTCCCTTCTGGGTAGCAGGGGGTGCTGGAGCCTACCTCAGCTCCATTCGGGTGGAAGGCGGTGTACACCCTGGACAAGTCTCCACCTCAACACAGGGCCAACACAGACAACATTCACACTCACATTCACACACAAGGTTGAAAGTAATTCTCATAATTCCTCTTCTTTGTACATTGTAAGTACTATTCATTTGAACAACCTCTTAAAGTAAATCATATCAGTACAATGTTTAACTTCATTACTTAATCAATTCCATCATTTAATTCCACATACTGATATGTTAAGGGTTCTAATTTTTCTCTACGACTCGCTTAAAATGTCAACACGACACAAAAAGTGACAAAATTGTAGTTCCTGATTTAAAATGTCCATTGAAAAAAACCTCAAAAATATAATTTTTGATCCCAAATTTATCTACAGATCCATTGTCCATACTGCTTGCCTAACATGTCAACACTACACATAAATGACCCAATAAAAAATAATTTAAAAGGCCATTACTTTTTTTCCAGTGTTTTCCTGCATTTTAGCTGCTTGATATTTCTTTTTTTTTTTTTATATATTTTTTTATTCATCCATCCATCCATTTTTCTACCGCTTGTCCCTTTTGGGTACGCGGGGGGTGCTGGAGCCTATCTCCGCTGCATTCGGGTGGAAGGCGGAGTACACCCTGGACGAATAAAAAATCACTTAAAAGGCCATTCCTTTTGTATCCGTGTTTTCCTGCATTTTAGCTGCTTGATATTTATTTTTTGTAATATTTTTTTAGTCATCCATCCATCCATTTTCTACCGCTTGTCCCTTTTGGGGTCACGGGGGGTGCTGGAGCCTATCTCAGCTGCATTCCGGCAGAAGGCGGGCTACAATAAGAAATCACTTAAAAGGCAATTTTTTTTCCCCTTGTTTTCCTGCATTTTTGCTGCTTGAAAGTTATTTTTTGTAATATTTTTTTTATTCATCCATCCATTTTGTACCGCTTGTCCCTTTTGGGGTGACGGGGGGTGCTGAAGCCTATGTCCGCTGCTTTTGGGCGGAAGGCGGGGTACACCATGGATGAATAAAAAATTACTTTAAAGGCCATTCTTTTTTTCCGTGTTTTCCTGCATTTTAGGTGCTTGATATTTATTTTTTATAATATTTATTTAATCATTTGATAGGGAATCATAATACAAGTACTGAGAAAACAGACAATTTCTAAACCTTAATTAAAAAAAACCCAAAACCAGTGTTTTGTGGTCTGACTTGTCCACATTTCAAATAGTTTTTGGAAACTGTGGACGTCATGTCCTCCGGACCAAAGACGAAAAGAACCATCCGTACTGTTCTATGCCCAAAGTTCAAAAGCCAGCATCTGTAATGGTTTAAAGTTAAAAGTTAAAGTACCAATGATTGTCACACACACATTAGGTGTGGCGAAATTATTCTCTGCATTTGACCCATCACCCTTGATCACCCTCTGGGAGGTGAGGAGAGCAGTGAGCAGCAGCGGTGGCCGTGCCCGGGATTCATTTTTGGTGATTTAACCCCCAATTCCAACCCTTGATGCTGAGTGCCAAGCAGGGAGGGAATGGGTCCCATTTTTTATAGTCTTTGGTATGACTTGGCCGGGGTTTGAACTCACAACCTACCGATCTCAGAGTGGACTCTCTAGCCACTAGGCGTAATAGTGCCCAAGGCTAGTTAAAGGGGAACATTATCACCAGACCTATGTAAGCGTCAATATATACCTTGATGGTGCAGAAAAAAGACCATATATTTTTTTAACCGATTTCCGAACTCTAAATGGGTGAATTTTGGCAAATTAAACGCCTTTCTGTTTATCGCGCTGGAGGCGAAGACGTCAGAATGTGACGTCGCCGAGGTAACACACCCGCCATTTTCATTTTCAACACATTACAAACACCGGGTCTCAGCTCTGTTGTTTTCCGTTTTTTTTTTTACTATTTTTTGGAACCTTGGAGACATCATGCCTCGACGGTGTGTTGTCGGAGGGTGTAACAACACTAACAGGGAGGGATTCAAGTTGCACCACTGGCCCGAAGATGCCAAAGTGTCTGCCGCCAGACCCCCATTGAATGTGCTGGAGTGTCTCCACATTTTACCGGCGATGCTAAGGCAGACATGGCACAGAGATGTATGGATAACATGCAAATGCATTTGCAACGATAGTCAACGAAATCACAAAGATGAGTTTTGTTGATGTTGACTGCCAGCTAATCGATGATAACATGCTACGCTAATCGATGCTAACATGCTATTTACCAGCGGTGCTAAAGCAGACATGGTACAGAGATGTATCGATAACCTGCAGATGCATTTGCAACTATATTACGTTTCCTTCCACCCACATTTAATGTGAAAAAAACACTTACCAATCGACGGATTTAAGTTGCTCCAGTGTCAAGAGATGTGAAAGTCCTGATCGTTTGGTCCGCACATTTTACCGGCGATGCTAACGCAGCTATTCGGCCATGCTATGGCTATGAATAGCGTCAATAGCTATTCGCTCAATAGCTTCAGTTCTTCTTCAATACTTTCATACTCCAACCATCTGTTTCAATACATGCGTAATCTGTTGAATCGCTTAAATCGCTGGAATCCGAGCTAATGTCACTATATCTTGCTGTGGTATTCCCATTGTTTGTTTACCTTGGCAGCACTGTGTGACGTCATAGGGAAATGGATAGTGGTTTCGAAGATAGCGAAAATTAAGGCACTTTAAAGCTTTATTTAGGGATATTCCGAGACCGGTAAAATTTTGAAAAAAACTTCAAAAAATACAACAAGCCACTGGGAACTGATTTTTATTGTTTTTAACCCTTTTGAAATTGTGATAACGTTCCCCTTTAAAAGGAAAGGCCATGTGACACAGTGGTAAAAATGCCCCTGTGCCAACTTTTTTGCAATGTGTTGCTGCCATTAAATTTTAAGTTAGTGATTATTTGCAAAAAAAAAAAATGTTTCTCAGTTCAAACATTAAATATCTTGTCTTTGCAGTCTATTCAATTGAATAATAATAATAATAATAATAATAATGGATTAGATTTATATCGCGCTTTTCTATTGTTATATACTCAATGCGCTCACAGAGAAGTGGGAACCCATCATTCATTCACACCTGGTGGTGGAAAGCTACATCTGTAGCCACAGCTGCCCTGGGGTAGACTGACGGAAGCGTAGCTGCCAGTTTGCGCCTAAGGCCCCTCCGACCACCACCAATCATTCATTCATCATTCATTCACCAGTGTGAGCGGCACCGGGGGCAAAGGGTGAAGTGTCCTGCCCAAGGACACAACGGTAGTGACTTTGATGTCAATAAGTGGGGAGCGAACCTGTAACCCTCAGGTTTCTGGCACGGCCGCTCTACCCACTACGCCATGCCGCCCCAAATAATTGAATATACAGGACTGTCTCAGAAAATTTGAATATTGTGATAAAGCCCTTTGTTTTCTGTAATGCAACTAAAAACATGAAAATGTCATACATTCTGGATTATTACACATCAACTGAAATATTGCAAGCCTTTTATTATTTTTATATTGCTGATTATGGCCTACAGCATAAGAAAACTAAAAAATCTTATCTCCAAAAATTAGAATATTTCCTTAGACCTAGTAAAAAAAAAGATTTATAACAGCAAAACTAAGTCAAACATTTAAAAATGTTAATTAATGCACTCAGTAATTGGTTAGGAATCCTTTTGCACGGATTACTGCATCAATACGGCGTGGCATGGAGACAATTGGCCTGTGGCATTGATGAGGTGTTATGGATGCCCAGGATGTTTCAATAGCGGCCTTTAGCTCATTTGCATTATTGGGTCTGGTGTCTTTCAGCTCAGGTCAGGGGAGTTGGCAGGCCAATCGAGGACAGTAATGCCATGGTCAGTAAAGTTAAAGTTAAAGTACTAATGATTGTCACACGTACTAGATGTGGCAAAATTATTCTCTGCATTTGACCCATCACCCTTGATCACACCCTGGGAGGTGTACACCAGTTACTAGTGGTTTTGGCACTGTGCGCAGGTGCCAGATCATGCTGGAAAATGAAATCATCATCTCCATAGAGCTTTTCAACAAATGGAAGCATGTAGCGCTGTAAATCTCTTGGTACACAGCTGCATTGACTCAGGACTTGATGAAACACAGTGGACCAACACCAGCACCTGACATGGCTCCCCAAACCATTGCTGACTGTGGGAACGTCACACTGAGCTTCAAGCAACTTGGATTTTGCTCCTCTCCAGCCTTCCTCCAGACTCTAGTGCAGGGGTCGGGAACCTTTTTGGCTGAGAGAGCCATGAAAGCCAAATATTTCAAAATGTATTTCCATGAGAGCCATATAATATTTGTTAACATTGAATACCACTAAATGCGTGCATTTTTAAGTAAGACCAACATTTTTAGAGTATAACAAGTCTCTTATTCTTTTTTATAACATTGTTATTCTAAGGTTAACCAATAATAAATATAATACTTCTTACCATTAATGCAACATCTTGAACAGTTGCGATAGAAAACGGATGGTTGGATTAAAATGCATGACAACGTTTTATAATTTCAACGTTATTTTTAACACTGATTACCAGCGGAATTATTCATTATTTATCGTGTTAAGCAATGTCAGCTAAGATTTATCTGAGAGCCAGATGCAGTCATCAAAAGAGCCACATCTGGCTCTAGAGCCATAGGTTCCCTACCCCTTCTCTAGCGCCTTGACTTCCAAATGAAATACAAAACTTGCGTTCGTCTGAAAACCGGACACTAGACTACTCTGCAACTGTCCAGTGCTTCTTTTCCATAGCCCAAGTCAGACGCTTCTTCCGTTGTCTTGGGTTCAGGAGTGGCTTAACCATGGGAATACGGCTATTGTAGCTCTATATTTTGAAAAGGATTTTCAAATCATTGTATCCAGTTTTTATTTACGAATTACACAACATGCAAACTTCACTGGTTTTGGGTTTTGTATCTTTTAACTCAAAATATTTAATGTTGCACTATTGGTTTTCATTTTCTTTACTAGCTGACACTACTTTTCCCCATTCAAAGCATGCAGCAACAAACGTAAAGCTTTTTATGTGAGGTTCATTAAGGAGTCTAAATTGTCTTGATACTTTTTCAAAAACACTTACATTTGGTTATTCGAAGTCTGCATTGTCTTACAAAAACAAATTCATTGAGTTCAGATAGGATTTGAACAAAACCAGTTAAAGGGGCTGTTTGAATCATTTTCACAGATGCCTAAAGGGCGCCAACTGTACAGCGTATTTTACAAAGTTAGCTGTCATTGAAGGTTTATTCTATCGTAACGACAACATGACTGGAAATTGCTCGTTGCTTCTCTTGAAATGCTTGACAAGACCGTGTGAGTGACAGCCGTAAACACCAGTCATTTTTTTCAGGATACAAAATGCTGAAATGCTTATTACATAAACTTTGTAATTGTGAAAAATATAGACAATTGTAAAACAAATGTGTTCTGTTAAACCACGAATGGTAACATAAGCTAGGCGGGGTTGTTTTTGTTTTAGCACCTCAATTTAAGTTTTGTTTGTCAATTGTTAAATTGTCCCCGATTTGAAATCGATTCTCGATTCAAAGTGATTCTCACAATATATTATTTGATAAAAAAATATATACATAGTATTATAGTAAAACCTTTTATAAAAAAAAAAGTATATGCACAGTGAGTAAGTGCTCGGATGGCCTAAAAAGTGGATTTTTTAAATTTGTTTAAAAAAAATATATAGGTATAAGAAAAAAGGTGACTCGACTTATAATCAAAATAAGTAGGAATCATAATTCGGATGTGAATCATTTTTTGAGCACCCCTATTCCTTAGACAATATATTATTTTCACAAGAAAACAAACCATAGGTATTAAAACAAGGTGAGAAACTACAAAAACTATCATACAAACATGAGTAGTAGAGATGTCCGATAATATCTGACTGCCGATATTCTCAGCGAATAAATGCTTTGTGAATTGTGAATTATATTTATACAGCGCTTTTTCTCTAGTGACTCAAAGAGCTTTACATCGTGAAACCCAATATCTAATTTTTACATTTAAACCAGTGTGGGTGGCACTGGGAGCAGGTGGGTAAAGTGTCTTGCCCAAGGACACAACGGCAGTGACTAGGATGGCGGAAGCGGGGATCGAACCTGCAACCCTCAAGTTTCTGGCACGGCCGCTTTACCAACCGAGCTATACCGCTTTAAAATGTAATATCGGAAAGTATAGGTATCAAACAATAAAATGTACGACTTTTTAAAACGCCGCCGTATGGAATGGTACACGAACGTAGGGAGAAGTACAAATCAGTTGCGTTTCCCAGTCATACTTGCCAACCCTCCCGATTTTCCCGGGAGACTCACGAATTTCAGTGCCCCTCCTGAAAATCTCCCGGGACAACCATTCTCCAGAATTTCTCCCGATTTCCACCCAGACAACAATATTGGGGACGTGCCTTAAAGGCAATGCCTTTGCGTGCCGGCCCGGTCACATAACATCTGCAGCTTTTTACACACACAAGTGAATGCAAGCCATACTTGGTCAACAGCCGTACAGGTCACACTGAGGGTGGCCATATAAACAACTTTAACACTGTTACAAATATGCACCACACTGTGAACCCACACCAAACAAGAATGACAAATACATTTTGGGAGAACATCCGCACCGTGACACAACAGAACAAATACCCAGAATCCCTTGCAGCACTAGCTCTTCCGGGGTGCTACAATATACAACCCCCCCACCCCCCCACCCCCACCTCAACCTCCTCATGCTCATGTCCTCATGTCCCAAATTCCAAGCTGCTGTTTTGAGGCATTAAAAAAAAAATGCACTTTGTGTCTTCAATAACGGGATTCACGGTGGAAGAGGGGTTAGTGCGTCTGCCTCACAATACGAAGGTCCTGCAGTCCTGGGTTCTATCCCAGGCTCGGGATCCTTCTGTGTGGAGTTTGCATGTTCTCCCCATGAATGCGTGGGTTCACTCCGGGTACTCCGGCTTCCTCCCACTTCCAAAGACGTGCACCCGGGGATAGTTTGATTGGCAACACTAAATTGGCCCTAGTGTGTGAATGTTGTCTGTCTATCTGTGTTGGCCCTGGGATGAGATGGCGACTTGTCCAGGGTGTACGCCGCCTTCTGCCCGATTGTAGCTGAGATAGGCGCCAGTGCCCCCCGCGACACCAAAAGGGAATAAGCGGTAGGAAATGGATGGATGGATGGATGGACTTCAATAATAAATATGGCAGTGCCATGTTCGGATTTGTTTCCATAACTTGAGTTGATTTATTTAGAAAAAAACGTGTTTTATTGTTTAATGCATCCAGCAGGGCATCACAACAAAATCAGGCATAATAATGTGTTTATTCCACGCCTGTATATATCAGTATCGGTTGATATCAGAATCGGTAATTAAGAGTTGGACAATATCGGATATTGGCAAAAAAAGCCATTATCGGACATCTCTAATGAATAGTAGTGTATTTTTTTGAAAATATACCTCTTTTTTGTCTTATTTCCCCCATATCAAGCAAACAGTGGGAGCAAACCAGCTGGTTGTTGACCTGAGTGATCCCAACAGGCCGCGCTTCACCATGCAGGAGCTGAAGGAGGTTCTGCAAGAGAGGAACCAGCTGAAAGCCCAGCTCATGGTGGCGCAGGACGAGCTGCAGCTCTACAAGAGGTCAAAGTCCTAATGTCTCAGGAAGTATTCCCCCTCCATAAAATATCAATAAAGTGCCAAAACATTTTTTTTATTGCACCGTCACGTGTTAAGGTAGTCTCATAAACCCGCTTTTTTTTGCAGACGAGTGGTTTTCAAAAAGTTCGATTGTGTTTGTGCAGTGGAATTCTGTCACCGGGCCAAGCTGCCATGGTGGAAGTGGACCTGGACCCACCAGAAACTCCAGAAAACGGTTCAACGAGGATCAACCATTCAAAAGAAGAGAAGACAACCATCAGTAAACTGTAAGCATCACTGTGGTTTTCCAACACAGCACAACATGTGTTGTCTTTGTTAGAAGATGTTTGGAGTGTTCACAAAAAGACATGTTCATTGACCAGGTAACTATTTTGGTACTTTTATATGGAACGTGCTGACTAAATTCATAATATCTTGATTCGCTTTGTATCGAATTGATTTCCACATATATAATATATATAAATATATTGATTGATTGATTGAAACTTTTATTAGCAGATTGCACAGTACAGTACATATTCCGTACAATTGACCACCAAATGGTAACACCCGAATAAGTTTTTCAACTTGTTTAAGTCGGGGTCCACGTAAATCAATTCATGGTAATATATGTAATATTTACATATATATACACTTTATATATATATATATATATATATATATATATATATATAATGGGTTGTACTTGTATAGTGCCTTTCTACCTTCAAGGTACTCAAAGCGCTTTAACCAGGGTCCCTCGGGTCGCGCACGGCCACTCTGCCACGGCGTCCCTATATATATATATATATATATTTACATACACATACACATATATATATATAGATATATATATATACACATATATATATGGAGATCTTTACATACATATAAATATATATATATATTTATGTATATGTGTGTAAATATATATACATATATATACACACATGCATATATACACACATATATATATATATATATATATATATATATATATATATATATATATATATATACATACTGTATATATATGTACACATATGCATATATACATACATACATATATATATATATATAAAAAATATATATATATATATCTATATATACACACATATATATATATATCTATATATACATATATATATACCTCAGAAATGCGGCAAACATAAAAATTGTGTGTTGCGTTTTTCCCATCATTTCTTGTAATGCATTTAAATAAGTGTCATTTGAATTTTTGGGGATTTTTTTTTTTTTACATTGATTGGACATTTTTTATAATATCCACGAAGTTCAATGAGTAGGTAGCGTTATGTGTGACCATGTTTTGTTAAATGTTTGCGCTTCTTGATTTCTTTTCTGCACCATGACGAGGGAAGGTTGTCTGGATTGGTTATTATAAATAAATAATGTGCTGTGTTTCTCTATATTTGTTGGTCTTTATGTGTACCAGCCCTAAAAGAGGAGAACATTTGAGATGAGAAAGTGCTTGGAAATAGAATAGAATTGCAGGGACTTAAAAATAAAAAAGGTTAGTGCTTATTGTTGTATAAAATTATTTTCAGAGGTGAATTAAGGATAACAGTAGTTGACATATTTAATATTGTGTGGAGTGTCGTGTTAGTTCCCGGTGATCAGCTGGAATAGGCTCCAGCTTGTCTGTGCCCCTGAACAGCATAAGCAGCATTGAGACAGGATGCCTGTGATATATTTAAGGATGAAGTGTAAGGCAGGAGAGCTCTCCCGTCCAAAGGCAAAACCTAGTAACTCACTTCTAGCTGATTTTGCGAAAACAAAGGAAAACCAATCTATCTTGATGCTGTCTTACAAAGATCTACAAAGTCATCAAACATATACATCTTTTCTTGAGCTTTCATTTTCTTGCCGATTGAGCCATGGGTTGAATCTGCTCTCATGAACGTGTGCCCTTTCTCCAGATATTTTATTACAATCTCGGGTGGGCCCCATTCTGCGTTTGCACATTGGGCAAGAGCCGTGTACAGCGTCCAGTTTTTATTTTGACCTCCACAGTTATCTGCCCAAAAGAGTATGCAAGGGGAAAAATCAAGAACAATACATTTAATGAAGGTGCTTGCAACGTCCTGGGCCAATCTTCCAAATATCCCCTCGTGCCATAATATCACATAATCAGGTTGACCGTCGGCCCCCATTCGTGCAAATGTCTCATTAAAGACAATAAGGCGACTGACAAAGAAGCTCCGATTGGTCCCTTGAGATACTAGGTTTTTCTGTTGTATCTACTCGGTTATGTGGTAGTTGCTAGGTCCTGCCATGCGCGTAACAGCTTACTTACGGAACAAATTACAATATCGCATACACTAATGTAAAGCATATCACCTAGGAACTCCAAAATTATTATCAGCTCAGTTTTGACCAAAATTATTATCAGCTCAGTTTTGACCAAAATTGATCTACTGGGTTTTGCCTTTGGACGGGAGAGCTGCCCCTAGAGTATTCCTGCAGGAGCGTGCTAATGAAATACATGTGACCACATCCACTCATGCAGCTGATGCACTCCGTCTTTGGCCTCCACACTTTTCCCCCCAACCCTGGAATGCATTCGCCAACTACTTATTTTTTTTCTTCTTCTCCTACCAGGTTTTCATTTCGACGGAAATAAAGAAGACAACGCTGACGAGCCATGCGGAAAACAAACTGGATTTGTTGACAGGTTTCTCACTGGGTTAACAACCACTTTTATATTTTTGTACTCTACATTTGACTTGTAATGCCAACAAGGTATATATCTACTGTGTCATCAACAAGCTCACTGGACACTTCATTAGGAACACCTTTGCTCTGCAATGTGCTGGGTTAAACTTCTTTTATTGTAATTTGTGTCAACGTTGTCAGCCATTCTCACTACTTTGGTTACCTTGTTTAGCGATCTAAAAGGGGGAGGATATTAGTCATCGCTCAGCAAAGTACCAACAAAATAAACATTCTCAAAAGTACCATATTACACAATTTTATCTTATCTTAATTGTCTCAGAAGTCCCACTGAGGCCGGGGTATCAAACAGGTTTTATCCGGCCCGCGGAATGAGTTTGCTGAGTATAAAAATTAACCTGAATTTTTTGAATGAAAGAAACAGCTGTTCTAAATGTGTCTTCTGGATGTCATGATAGCAATTCTTTGTAGATAAAATAAACCATCAGTACATCAGTCGAGGAAAATGATCAAACTACAGTTGAAGTTAAGTTAAAGTACCAATGATTGTCACACACACTAACCCTAACACACTAATATGCTTAATTTTGTTGTGATGCCCCGCTGGATCCATTAAACAATGTAACAAGGTTTTACAAAATAAATCAACTCAAGTTACGTCAAAAAATGCCAACATGGCGCTGCCATATTTATTATTGAAGTCACAAAGTGCATTATTTTTTTAACGTGCCTCAAAACAGCAGCTTGGAATTTGGGACATGCTCTCCCTGAGAGATAATACGGAAGTTGAGGTGGGTGGAGGTTGCGGGGGTGTATATTATAGCGTCCCGGAAGAGTTAGTGCTGCAAAGGGGTTCTGGGTATTTGTTCTATTGTGTTACGGTGTGGATGTTCTCCCAAAATGTGTTTCTCATTCTTGTTTGGTGTGGGTTCACAGTGTGGCGCATATTAGTAACAGTGTTAAAGTTCTTTATACGGCCACCCTCAGTGTGACCTGTATGGCTGTTGACCAAGTATGCCTTGCATTCACTTGTGTGTGTGAAAACCCGTAGGTATTATGTGATTGGGCCGGCACGCAAAGGCAGTGCCTTTAAGGTTTATTGGCGCTGTGTACTTCTCCCTACGTCTGTGTACACAGCAGCGTTTTAAAAAGCCATAAATTTTACTTTTTGAAATCGATACCGATAATTTCTGATATTATATTTTAAAGCATTTATCAGCAGATAATATCGGCAGTCCAATATTATCGGACTTCTCTACTTGTTCATGTTTGTATGCTAGTTTTTGTAGTTTCTCATCTTGTTTTAAAAGCTATGGTTTGTTTGTTTTCTTGTGAAAAAAAATATTTTTTTAAATCTATAATTTTTTGGAAACAAATTTTAAAATGACGCTTTTTTCAGGCCATCTCAGCGCTTACTCACTGTGCATGTACTTTTTATATTTTGAAAAGGTTTTAAAATAATACTATATATCGGCAGATTGTATCGGCAGTCCGATATTATCGGACATCTCTACTATTCGCTGAAGAAAAACTAAATAATCAAAATAACAGCTTTGTTTGATCATTTGCCCAATTTATGACGTTTTTCCTCCTGGTGACATATCACTGACTTGTATGGTAGCAATTTACCTGGAGAGCTTTGCACGAGTCTGCCGTTGTAGTCTCTCGCTTGGACTTAAGAAGTCCAATGCAGAATACAAGCAATAAGTTCCTTCTTTTCTATCCTCTTTTTGTGGGGCAGACTGACTCGTACATGCACATGCATCCTCCGCTGTTGCCATTTATTATACAGACATAGTTTTACCATATCTTTGAGTAGACTCCATATGGAAGCACTAAAAACTACAACTTGACTGACAGGGAGGAGAGGACAGTTATAGTGGAGGTACGTAAATAAGACTTGAAGAGACGGTCAGAAAGCGACTTCAAGATGGTCTGTAAAACATCATCTATGCAACATTTTGACCAACCACCATTACATGTTATGCAGACCACAAAGGAGTGTCTATACCAGACCTGGGCAAATTAAGGCCCGGGGTCAACATTTCAATCTGGCCTGCCGAACATTCCCAAGTCATTTTTTTTTTTCTATCTTTAAGCTGGAAAGTGTAGATGCCATTATGATGTGCAGTGATGTTTTCTAATGACCGTAAGTCTCGAACTATACCAAGTCTTTCAATGGTTGAAATCTGCACTTTTGCATGATAAATCAGTTACTATGGTAATCTAATTAGATACTATGGTAATGTAAGTCACAGCAGCTCAGACGAGGCACCAAGCAGTGTGGGTGGGGAGCGTTTCCACAGAGTGTTTCCAGAGCCCGAAATGTGTGTGTCAGGGACAGATGCGGAAGGAGATTTTTACAACAAAGTTCTAAAGCTTAGTGATTTATCAGATAGTAGGTGTTCTTTTGTTAGTTTTTTTTACCCTATTTTGCTGTGTTTGTATATGTGGATGGAGATGGGGTGTGACGTTCAAAATGTTGTCAATATTCAGTGTTTTATCATTCATAGTTAATATTGTAAATCCCTGTGACTGTCTCAAGCCGTTGCCTTGCGGGTTCCATGGACCACCAAGGAAGACACGACTTTGAACAGTTTGACTTTGTTTATTTTTCAATAAACACCTCAGTCCAGGTCGCTTTCCCGCTCCTCTTTTCCGCTCGCTCGTTGTCTGTATTCGGCTCTCACCCTCTCTCGCTCTGCGTCAGCTGCACTCCTGCTTCTTCCAGTCTCTCCGCCTCTCATCCCGACGTTCACGGCTGCCGTCCTTTTAACCAGTGCGAGAGGATTGCATGATTGTCCCCAGGTGCGTGATCTACGCACCGCCCCGCCCCGCCGCTCGCTTGCCGTCGGACCGTCGGCTCCGCCTCTCCACAATCTCGCATTCTTTATTTTCATGTACATTCCGGGTGTCTCATTCTGTAAAAAAATTTGAAATTCCATTCGGTTTTTTTAAGGCGGTCTGTCGTAACGTTTTTAGCATTCAATCAGACATTATTGTGAGGTTTTGTATTGGTGTTCGTAAAAATAATACCGGCCCCCAGACACATTTTTTTTTCTCAAAATTTGGCCCCTCCCCCGTCAAAATAATTGCCCATGCCTGGTCTAAAATTAGGGAAAAAAATAGGCCCCCTTTAAGACGTGTAGTAAAGCCTCTTGAAACTTTCTGACGTCATGAAAAGCCGCAATTTAAATGGAGTGTTTAAGCGTCTCTTCTCGTCAAAGTGGAGCAAACAATTGAGGCAGAAATTGTTTTATATTTGGTGCTGGTAAAAATGCGTATTACTATTAGAACATTAGTAACATTAGTAATGCAGCACACTTAAATGAGTCCCTCCTCTCGACACCAAGCATTGTTACAGCTCTTGTATGGGATGAATTTCAATGTTGCAGGTGTACCTAATGAAGTGTCTGAAACTTGGGCTTAAAATGTTGCAAAGTGATGTTATTAGCTTTGCGGATTGTTTCAAACTCCATCCATTCCAAATGAAAATAAAACCATGCGCTAGGGCAGTGGTTCTCAACCTTTTTTCAGTGATGTACCCTGTGAACATTTTTTTAATTCAAGTACCCCTTAATCAGAGCAAAGCATTTTTGGTTGAAAAAAAGAGATAAAGAAGTAAAACACAGCGCTATTTCATCAGTTTTTGATTTTTTAAATTGTATAACAGTGCAAAATATTGCTCATTTGTAGTGGTCTTTCTTGAACGATTTGGAAAAAAAGATATAAAAATAACTAAAAATAAACAAGTGATTCAAATATAAAGATTTCTACACATAGAAGTAATCATCAACTTAAAGTGCCCTCTTTGGGGATTGTAATAGAGATCCATCTGGATTCATTAACTTAATTATAAACATTTATTCACAAAAAAAGAAATCTTTAACATCAATATTTATGGAACATGTCCACAAAAAAATTTACCTGTCAACACTGAATATTGCATTGTTGCCTTTCTTCTCACGGTTTATGAACTTACATTCATATTTTATTGACGTATTATTCAAGAAATATATTTATAAAGGATTTTTGAATTGTTGCTATTTTTAGAATATTTAAAAAAAAATCTCACGTACACCTTGGCATACTTTCAAGTACCCCTATATGAGAACCACTGCGCTAGGGAATGTTCCCGGTCTTTCTAGTGTGGAAATCAATTCGATACAAAGCAAATCATGCCAAACCTTCATCACACTGTGTATGGAGATCATTTAATATCCTCAAATGTACACAAACCGAGCACATATCAGCTCCTTATGTTTTATTCTTCGATGTACAGCACAGTTATTAATAAGTTAGGAATGGACATGTTAGCCAATAGGCAACATTTCAAGCTACAGTTTGATACGCAGAAAAAAAGCATGATTAGAGGATGTGAAAAAAAGCACATTCCAAGAGCATGTTTAAAAACTATATCTTTCAAAATGGAAGGATGAATTCATAATTTTTCTTTTTTTTTTTTACATAAAAAAAAAAAAAAAAAGCACCAGTTCAAATCCATGAACAGCATTTTCAGTGCTTGAGCCATGGGTGAGCCAAGATGGACGCTTTGCTGCGGTCGCCATAATCGTACAGCAGCTCCTCTTTGGCCTGGATGTCTTTGGATGCCACCAGGATGAGGTGGGGGACGCCGTCGATGGCGTGCAGCTTGGTCTGGCAGTTGCCTGCCTTGCTGTGGTTGATCAGCCTCCCCAGGCGGCTGGTCTCTACCGTGGCGTCCACGCTGTGGGCGGAGTTAAACGGTCAGTAAAATGTCATTTCAGGACAGTATAGAACAGGGGTCACCAACCTTTTTGACACCAAGAGCTACTTCTTGGGTACTGATTAATGCGAAGAGCTACCAGTTTGATACACACTTAAATAAATTGCCAGAAATAGCCAATTTGCTCAATTTACCTTTAATAAATAAATCTATATATATAAAATTCTGTTGTACATTTTTTTTCCTTTTACGGAAGGTTTTAAGTAGAGAATAAATGATGAAAAAAACACTTAATTGAATGGTTTAAAAGAGGAAAAAACAAGAAAAAAAATTAAATTTAATTTTGAAACAGTTTATCTTCAATTTCGACTCTCTAAAATTCAACCGAAAAGAAGAGAAAAACTACCTAATTCGAATCTTTTTGAAAACATTAAAAAAAGAATTAATGGAACATCATTAGTCATTTTTCCTGATTAAGATTAATTTTAGAATTTTGATGACATGTTTTAAATAGGTTAAAATCCAATCGGGCCTTTGTTAGGTTATATAACAAATTGGACCAAGCTATATTTCTAACAAAGACAAATCATTATTTCTCCTAGATTTTCCAGAACAAAAATTTTAAAAGTAATTCAAAAGACTTTGAAATAAGATTTACATTTTATTCTACAGATTTTCGAGATTTGCCAGAATAATTTCTTTGAATTTTAATCAAAAGTTAAAAGAAATATTTAACAAAAAATTTTCGTCGAAAAAACAGAAGCTAAAATGAAGAATTACATTACAATTTATTTATTATTCTTTACAATAAAAAAAAATAATTTACTTGAACATTGATTTAAATTGTCAGGAAAGAAGAGTAAGGAATTTAAAAGGTAAAAAGGTATATGTGTTTAAAGATCCTTAAATAATTTTTAAGGTTGTATTTTTTCTCTAAAATTGTCTTTCTGAAAGTTATAAGAAGCAAAGTAAAAAAATAAATGAATTTATTTAAACAAGTGAAGACCAAGTCTTTAAAATATTTCTTGGATTTTCAAATTCTATTTGAGTTTTGTCTCTATTAGAATTAAAAATATCACACAAAGCCAGACCAGCATGCTAGTAAATAAATAAAATTTAAAAAATAGAGGCAGCTCACTGGTAAGTGCTGCTATTTGAGCTATTTTTAGAATAGGCCAGCGGGCGACTCATGTGGTCCTTACGGGCTACTTGGTGCCCGTGGGCACCGCGTTGGTGACTCCTGGTATAGAAAATGTCCTGACTGACCAGTATGTTTTTGTGTTGTACTGGAAGTAGTACATGTAGCAGCCTGTTTGAGGGTCCTGGGCGTAGCGGGCCTCTCGCAGTTTGGCCTCGGCCAGTTCCAGCAGGTCACCATAGTACTCTACTACAAAGTCGCCCTTTGCGAAGCCCTGGGTCGCAAACACCCCTCTACCTTTGCCCTCGATCACTCGCACCTGTGGATTATAGACAGTGCCAGTCATTTGTGCTGTCAACTGTATTGCACAACACAGAACCAATGTTGTTACGGCGCGGAGCAGCAAACTGCACAGTCAGCAATAATGGCGCTGAAGAGTTCGTTTTAAACCACCGTGACAAGCATAAGCTGAGAAGTAAAAGTTTAAAGCGCATACAGAGCCGCCGGATGTTTTTTTGACCATGCGTTAATTTAAGACCCCAGTGCTTATTTGCTTTTGGAGACCATGTTTACAACTTGATGAAGAGTACCATTCTTCTGAACTACTTTCATACGGGCAAGGCAAGGCAACTTTATTTATAAAGCACATTTACAACATTTTTTTAAATTGAACCAAAGAGCTTTTACAGGTAAAGCATAGAGCAAAAATACAAACAAAGAACATAAACAATGAATGAGCTAAAATATTAAAAAAGACGATTAAAAAATATACTGATGGTCTTGCAGTGAGGGTTGCTGAATATGCCAACAGCTACACCGTTAGGCCTGTTAACCAAAACTGCAAATATGTTGTGTAACAAGGCTCAAATACTGGTATCTGCCGTTCAGTTGTGTTTGTTGACGTTTGCAATGATAGACTGGCCTTGCACCAAAATCATTACCTGCATTCCCTCCTCCACGCCGTTCTTTATGAGGTCGTCTATGTGCTTGTGCTCCTCGTTCTGTTGACAAAAGCATTAAGTTACTTGAAAATTATTGCGGGTGTAAACACATTGCAGTGGGAACATCCAGTGCATTTACTGGCCCTAACATTAGGCATATACATCAAAGTCAGCTTGAGGACCTTTCTGAAAACCTTTTGTAGGGGTGTCAAAATGGCCTTACTGGCCCTGAGTTCTGTATTTTTCGGTCGCTCCGGAATATATTAGTCGCACCGGCCGAAAGTGCATAATAAAGAAGGAAAAAAAAACATATACGTCGCACTGGAGTATAAGTCGCATTTTTGGGGGAAATGTATTTGATAAAATCCAACACCAAGAATAGACATTTGAAAGGCATTTCAAAATAAAGAATAGTGAACAACAGGCTGAATAAGTGCACATTATGTGACGCATAAATAACCAACTGAGAAGGTGCCTGGTATGTAACGTAACATATTATGGTAAGAGTCATTCAAATAACTATAACATATAGAACATGCTATACGTTTACCAAACAATCTGTCACTCCTAATCGATAAATCCCATGAAATCTTCTTTCTCGATGTCGCATCTAAACAACTCTGCCAACTCCAAAGTTATGCGCTGCTTCCTCTTGTCGTTTTCTGCTGCATATTTCACTATGTCCAGCTTGTAATCTGCAGTACATGATTTCCTTTTCGGTGCCATTTTTCTTTAGCCCTTCTCAGGTTTTATAAGTTACAGCCAATGATGAAATGATCCATTTTAATAGCTACGGCAGCAGCATATAGCAGTTAGCATTCCATGAACCACAATGCACTTCTGCCATGACCCTCCCCCGCCGAATTCTTATTGGTTAACGTGTGTGCGACGGTTGCTGATATTTTCTTCGTCTCTTCCGCGAATGAGATAAATAATACTATTTGATATTTTACGGTAATGTGTTAATAATTTCACACATAAGTCGCTCTGGAGTATATGTCGCACCCCCGGCCAAACTGAAAAAACTGCGACTTATAGTCCGAATAATACGGTACATTCTAATAACACAATTAAATTAATTATCAAGATATATTACTGGATATTATAATTTGCTGTTGTCGCACAAAGCTGAAATGTAGATGTTTTCTTCAGATATCTTAGCGTATAGTATGTACTGTAACATGACTTTGCATCTTTAATGTGCAAGATGTATCAAGGCAGGCCCCCGGGAAACCTACATTTTTCTGCACTGCAAAAAGGCAGTGTTCAAAAACAAGAAAGAAAAAAATACAAAAATGAGGGGTATTTTATTTCAACTAAGCAAAATTATCTCCCAATAGAACAAGAAAATTCGGCTTGTCAAGACTTTCCAAAACAAGTAAAATTAGCTAACTTCTATGAACCTATAAAAACCTTAAAATAAGTATATTCTCACTAATAAGTGCACTTTTCTTGGTAGAAAAAAAAGAGACCCTTTTTGCTCAATATGTTGAAAAATATTCTTAAGTAAATGCTTGTGCCATTATCTTGACATGATATGCGCTCAACATGATTTTTTTTTCATGCTTGACGTAAGAAATGATTACTTTAAAAAGTAGTTTCATACTTGTGAGTGTTGATGACAACTTTGCAACAGTTGATATTCTAGTTTCAAGCATGTTTTACTCAATATAGGTCAAGGGTCGGCAACCCGCGGCTCCGGAGCTGCATGCTGCTCTTTGATCACTCTGATGTGGCTCAGCTGTATACTTGCCGACCCCCACGATTTTTCCGGGAGGCTTTCCGGATTTCGGTGCCTCTCCCAAAATTATCCCTGGGCTAACATACTCCGGTTTTCACCCACACAACTATATTGTGGGCGTGTCGTGGTGACAATGCTTTTAACGTCCTCTGAAAACATATCGTCACGCCAGCCTACACGCCATGCTATCTGCGTGCCGGCCGGTCACATGTAGCGTGCAACCCCTGCTATCACGCATCACTGACTGCAAGGCATACTTGGTCGACACCCACACAGGTTACACTAATGGTTGTGATATAAACAACTTTAACACTCCTAATATGCGTAACACTGTGAACCCACACCATACAAGAATGACAAACACATTTCGGGAGAACAAACATCCGCACTGTAACACAACATAAACACATCAGAACAAATACCCAGAATCCCATGCATCCCTAACTCTTCCGGGCTACATTATACACCACCGCTATCACCAAACCCCACCCACCTCAACCGACGCACGGGGAGGGGGGTATAAGGAAGAGTTAGGGATGCGTGGGATTCTGGGTATTTGTTCTGTTGTGTTTATGTTGTGTTACAGTGCGGATGTTCTCCCGAAATGTGTTTGTCATTCTTGTTTGGTGTGGATTCACAGTGTGGCGCATATTTGTAACAGTGTTAAAGTTGTTTATACGGCCACCCTCAGTGTGACCTGTATGGCTGTTGACCAAGTATGCCTTGCAGTCACTTAGGCGTGTCTGCAGTAACCACAATCAACATGTGACTGGGCTTGCAAGCTGTTAACACAGGCCGTAGAGGGCGCTAAAGGCTCCGCCATCCATCATAGCATTGCTTTATTATTGTTGTCAGGGTGAAAATCAGCATAGATACGAGAGAATAGTTACTCCGAAATTCGAGAGTCCCGGAAAAAATAGGAGGGTTGGCAACTGTGATGCTGTCAAGCATCACTCATAAATCTTGCGGGCCGCACTAACATTAAATTTTCATATAAAGTGCGGGCCGCGTGTCTGAGACCCCTGGCTTATACATAGCACGAAGCAAAAAAAAAAAAAAACCTCTGTATGCAGTGTTGTTTCATTTTAAATTTCAAATGAGTTTTGTGGCTCCCATTGTTTTCTTTATTTTGCAAAACGGGTCAAATTGGCTCTTTGAGTGGTAAAGTTTGCCGACCCCTGATATAAGTCATCAAATCTCAACAAGCTGTAATATCTTACTGAGATCCAGGGGCGTCACTAGGCCTATTTTAGGGGGGCTCAAGCCCCCCTAAAATATTCTTAAACCCCCCTAAATAATTTGGCATTATATTTTATTTAAATTTTTTTTTACAAATAAATGCCGAAATATTCCTTTCAAAATTTTGAAATAAATAAGCATATAACCTGTCAATATTCACTCAGTTTCCCCTCACTTCATAGCGTAAGGAGGGCTACTGCCTGCTGGCGCTGACGAGACGAGACGCGCGACCGCCATCTTGGAGTGGTGATCCACTCCACTCAGTGAAATTCTTTTGGCAGGAGCAATGAACGGTCAGCGCATTTTATCTCACTGAATACCACTAATTTTCACACGCTTTTTTGTCATACATGTAACTATGATAAAGGACATGTTTTGGCGTGTTCATAGTTTGCTTAACAGGAATAGAATATTCTCATATGCTATAAGTGACCAGACGTCCAAGATCAAAACTGGGAATAATAATCCCAGAGAAGGGGAAAAAAACGGTCAGCTATTTTTAAGTTTAAGAAACAATATGATTAAGTTATGTATACATGTGTATAACCTACGTAAACTATGTATGAATATACTAGATATCTATATATCTTACGGACCAATAGACTGTATCTCTGTTGCTGCAACAGCAGAGAGTTTATTCTGTCTTGACACTTTGTATTGATATTTTCTATTACATTCTTCCCGTAAACGATCATGTTTACAGTGATTGTTTTATATGTATTTTTCATGTATGTTGCTTTGGATAAAAGTGTCTGCCAAATACTTAAACATATATAAACACCTCAAAGTCTTTATATCAGCTAAAACCACCAATCTGTTTCACTGGATTCAGAATAAAACCAAAGTCTGTCTTACCCAACAAAGTTAGTATTTGAATATTGTTACTTGAAGACTTATTCCTGGTTACAATTATACTGTTAAGAGTATTGTCTTATGTTTTGCCTAAAATGAGAATGCATCATAATCAGTGGCGGCTGGTGAATTTTGATTTAGGTGGGGCTGAAAGTTTGTAAACCAAACCCCTGTGGGGGGGTCATCCTCCCCCAGAAGATTTCTTTGTGATTTTCACATACAAAAATTGAAGATCTTTGCTCCTTCTCAACTCTGTGGTCAAGCTGCACAAAACCTTGTGTCTGCAATTGTAAGTAATTTAGTTTTTAAGTTTTGTGTTTCTTGTAGAATCTATATAAAGTAGTATACATTAACCTATTGTTAAAATAATGAAAAAAAATATCATTAAAAATATGTTTTATTGCATTGATTTGTTACATTAATAGCTGTTGTATTATTATAGGATGGCTTGTTAAACATTTCATAGGATTTTCAGAGGGAGGAAAATCCAAAACATTTAATATAAAATGTAAAATGAATGAATACATAAAGAGAAAAAGAAAAAAATGGTTAAAAACCATCGTCCCGTGCATTTTTTTTACCGTCCCTGGGACGACGGGACATCATTAATGTCAAGCCCTGGAAGTAACATTTTATTGTTTGCATTATTTGTTTCAGCATTGCACTTTGAAGATGGTCCCTCAGCTCTTTGACAGCTTTGGCTCTTTTTCAGATTAGCAGACGGACTCTAAGTCTTTCTTACAGTATACATAAACGTTTCCCACTTCTATTCAGACTTCCATATGTATTTAATTTCCTTAACCGACTGAAATAATAATAACAAAGAATAATTTCTATGTCTTTGTTAGCCGTTTGTGAAGTTTTGTACTGGTGCGCTAAGTTTGCTCACATCCGGTTCATCTCCTGGGGGCTAAGCCCCCTCTGTCCTTAAAAGCTAGTGACGCCCCTGCTGAGATCATTTATGACCAAAACCCTTAAAACAAGTAAAACACTCCAACATAAAATCTGATTAGTGATAATAATTATCTTATCAGACAGAAAATAAGCAAATATCACCCTTATTTGGGATATTTCATCTTACTTATATTTCAGTTTTTGCAGTGTGTGTTCAGCCCAGTAGAAAAAAAGTCTGGACACTCCCATTTCATTAGATCTCGTGAGGTGTACCTAATTACCTCGTTAGCGAGAAAGAAGTCCTCACTAACCTTTAGCTCTCCTTTAGTTTTTCTATGACTTCTCCTGATGGGAAAGAATTCTGTCACCTTCCTGTTTTGGGTGGCATTATTCTCCGTCCTGAACATTGAGAACCAAATAAAGATGATTTTCACATGGATAAATGGCATTCCTCTGCCACAGGAGAAACAGATATTTCTACACTCACTTTTTTCCTTTGACTCTGCGAGGGTTTCTACTTCGGGATTTTGCCGCAGACACTTTGCGGTCCTCTGCAGGCACCATGTTTGAGTGCGCCGGCGACTCCTTTTGTTGGGGTTGATGTGCAATGTCTTCTTTCGTCTTGTAATTGTGACTGTCCCGCTCGGCCCCGCCCACTTTGGGTTTACATACATCGGAGTGTATCTCATTAGGGATGTCTTGAAACCAGAAAGTACACAATTAGCACACACACTCACACAATAGTTGTATTTATTTGTCACAGTCAGTTATTTGCCACACACCTTTGCTCACTTTGGATGCAGCATCCGCATGATTGGCGGCTGATTCGTTGCCTTCCGGAATCAACATGCTTGACGTGTCACTCAGAGGCGATCTGGACTTGCTGGGACTGTGTACACTTGGGAAGGCAGATTGTGCTTTTCTGGTGCAATCCTACCAACAGGTTAATTATTAAATACATTCAACTACAGAGTAGAGAATACATTGTTTTGCTGTTTGACAAATACAAAAAAGGTTCAGGAGATTGCACGACATTAAACCTCTAAAGCCCCTTAAAAGTAACAAAGTAATACATGTGATACACAATTACTTTATCCTAGGGCTGGGTGATAAGGCCTTTTATTAATATCTATATTTTTAGGCCATGTCACAATACACGATATATATCGCAATATTAAATAAGTTGAAAAACTCTTTCAAGTGTTAGCATTTAGTGGTCAATTGTAGGGAATATGTACTGTACTGTGCAATCTACTAATACAAGTTTCAATCAATCAATGTAGTAAAGTAATTCAAACTAACCTACACTACAGCCCGGGGTACCTAATTAAGTGAACTCCGAGAAATGGGTACAAGTTTAGCTTAAAAGCCGTGTCTATTTTCCACCACACATCTAATTTTATCCGGATATTTGCAAATAAGTGTCAATATTAAAGAAACAGGAAGTTGCATCGGGCAACGGTAGTGGTTGCTAGGCTGCGGAAGGATATGTACTGGTGCTGTGTAGACTCGCGGAAGGAACTATTTGTTTCAGCTTTAGCCATCAAAAATACCTTCTTGTAAGCAGCGGGCAGGTTTTCCTTTACGTCGTCCGCAGTGGTCTTTCGTTCAGGGGTGTTTTCAACTTTGTTGTCCGTCCTTTCCTCGTGTTTTTTCCCTGCAAAGCATAAAACACATCCGTGCGCCACCGACCGTGTTGTTATCCACTCAACCTTGTTTAGCATCGTTATTGGCTAGCGGAGAGCAGCATACAACAACATTGACGACGTTTTGAGTACCTTTTGCCATTTCAGTTTCATGAATGCATTTCCGGTGCGAGTGGCGGTTAATTAAATGTCGCGCTCGTCGCTAGTTTATTGTTAAAGACGGCAGCACACACTAACTACTGGATGCTGGAAACGTGGTGGCGTTTAAAAAGCCACAGCGACGCTGATTGGTTGTTTCATACAGATGGGCGGGGTCATCGCCACGTAAAGGCGTTCCCTCATTGGCTGCTTTGGAGCCCATGTTAAAGGCCTACTGAAATGAGATTTTCTTATTTAAACGGGGATAGCCGGTCCATTCTATGTGTCATACTTGATCATTTCGCGATATTGCCATATTTTTGCTGAAACGATTTAGTAGAGAACATCAACGATAAAGTTTGCAACTTTTGGTCCCTAATAAAAAAGCCTCGCTTGTGCCGGAAGTAGCAGACGATGTGCGCGTGACGTCACGGGTTGTGGAGCTCCTCACATCTGAATATCGTTTACATTCATGGCCACCAGCAGCTAAAACGATTCGGACAGAGAAAACGACGATTTCCCCATTAATTTGAGCGAGGATGAAAGATTCGTGGATGAAGATATTGAGAGTGAAGGACTAGAAGAAGAAAAAAAGGCAAGGGCAGTGAGAGCGATTCAGATGTTATTAGACACTTACTAGGATAATTCTGGAAAATCCCTTATCCGCCTATTGTGTTACTAGTGTTTTAGTGAGATTATATGGTACCTAAAAATCGGAGGGGTGTGGCCACGGGTGTGGTGACCGCTAGTGTCTCCGGTTGGAGGAGGTAATAGTCCACAACTGCAGGAGGACGCAAGCTCCGCTCATGTCTACAGGAAGAGCCGACTTATTACCACAATTTTCTCACCGAAACCTGCCGGTTTACATGTGGTCGGGATCCATGTTCGCTTGACCACTCTGTTCCATAGTAAAGCTTCACCTTCGGGAATTTTAAACAAGGAAACACCGGCTGTGTTTGTGTGGCTAAAGGCTAAAAGCTTCCCACCTCCATCTTTCTACTTTGACTTCTCCATTATTAATTGAACAAATTGCAAAATATTCAGCAACACAGATGTCCAGAATACTGTGTAATTATGTGATTAAAGCAGACTACTTATAGCTTGGATCGGGCTGAAAAATAATGTCCGCTACAACCCGAGACGTCAAACGCACGCGTCATCATACCGTGACATTTTCAACAGGACACTTCGCGGGAAATTTAAAATTGCAATTTAGTAAACTAAAAAGGCCGTATTGGCATGTGTTGCAATGTTAATATTTCATCATTGATATATAAACTATCAGACTGCATGGTCGGTAGTAGTGGGTTTCAGTAAGCCTTTAAATTGCTGTTAACAGGAAAACATGGCTACTCCTGGTAAACTTTTTATTAGGCATGTTACACTGGGGAAATATAATTCATACTCGTAACAACAAAGAGGGTCGGATTCCGGTTAAAAGGTTTCCCGCGTAGTTTCAAAAACCAGCAAGTTGAAAGTAACCTTGTTAATGCTGTTTTTAATATCTCTTGTTATTTTACTGCAATAATATTTTTAAAAAGGGCATCATTGATGCTCACATTAAATACTTAATTTTTTTCAAATATACATGGCACAAATTTACATCCATGGGGTACTCCGGCTTCCTCCCACCACCAAAGACATGCACCTGGGGATAGGTTGATTGGCAACATTAAATGGTCCCTATATGTGAATGTCATACTTGCCAACCTTCCCGGATTCTCCGAGAGACTACCGAAATTCAGCGCCTCTCCCGAAAACCTCCCTGGACAAATTTTCTCCCGAAATTCATGCGGACCTGAGTGACGTGTCGACAGCCTGTTTTCACGTCCGCTTTCCCATGTCAGCCCAATGACGTTATAACTGTAGAATGATTGAGGGCGAGTTCTTGGTTTCTTATGTGGGTTTGTAAGGCAGTTTCATTAACGTCCTCCCAGCGCGGTAACAACACACAACAACAACAGTCCGTTTTCGTCTACTGTAAAGCAGTTAGTCTGCCGTAAACAGCAATGTTGTGACACTCTTAAACAGGACAATACTGCCATCTACTGTACATGCATATGGTTAGAAAAACAAGGATGGACAATTCAACCCTCAACTCAACAATGAGTAGATAAATGGGTTGTACTTGTATAGCGCTTTTCTACCTTCAAGGTACTCAAAGCGCTTTGACACGACTTTCACATTTACCCATTCACACACACATTCACACACTGATGGAGGGAGCTGCCATGCAAGGCGCCAACCAGCACCCATCAGGAGCAAGGGTGAAGTGTCTTGCTCAGGACACAGCGGACGTGACGAGGTTGGTACTAGGTGGGAATTGAACCAGGGACGCTCGGGTTGCGCACGGCCACTCTCCCCACTGCGCCATGCCGTCCCTTGATGAGTGTTATGTGTGTGTAAATGTGTAAATAAATGAACACTGAAATTCAAGTATTTCTTTTATATATATATATATATATATATATATATAGCTAGAATTCACTGAAATTCAAGTATTTCTTTTATATATATATATATATATATATATATATATAGCTAGAATTCACTGAAAGTCAAGTATTTCTTATATATATATATACATATATATATATATATATATATATATATATATATATATATGAGAACTTCTTGACTTGGTGAATCTAGCTGTAAATATACTCCTCCCCTCTTAACCACGCCCCCGACCACGCCCCTCCCGAAATCGGAAGTCTCAAGGTTGGCAAGTATGGTGAATGTGAGTGTGAATGTTGTCTGTCTATCTGTGTTGGCCCTGTGATGAGGCGGCGACTTGTCCGGGGTGTACGCCGCCTTCCGCGCGAATGCAGCTGAGATAGTCTCCAGCGACCCCAAACGGGACAAGCGGTAGGAGATGGATGGATGGATGGACGAATGGATGGGTACCAAATGTGTACATTGTCCTTATATGACTTTTGTGGGTCTGTTTTGGGGTAATTTGTTCAGGTCTGTGGGACCCGTTTTCATTTTTTATTAAAAGAAACATGATACAATTCATAAATTTTTCAAACTGAGACTCACTGACTTTGGCTCATTTTCTGTGAAGAACATATATCAGAATACATATTTAATGACCACACACAATACACCCCCTCTACACATTTGTATTACATATACCGTATTTTTCGGACTATAAGTCGCAGTTTTTTTCATAGTTTGGCCGGGGGTGCGACTTATGCTCAGGAGCGACTTATGTGTGAAATTATTAACACATTACCGTAAAATATCAAATAATATTATTCAGCTCATTCACGTAAGAGACTAGACGTATAATATTTCATGGGATTCAGCAATTAGGAGTGACAGATTGTTTGGTAAACGTATAGCATGTTCTATATGTTATAGTTATTTGAATGACTCTTACCATAATATGTTATGTTAACATACCAGGCACCTTCTCAGTTGGTTATTTATGAGTCATATAACGTACACTTATTCAGCCTGTTGTTCACTATTCTTTATTTTAAAATGCCTTTCAAATGTCTATTCTTGGTGTTGGGTTTTATCAAATAAATTTCCCCCAAAAATGCGACTTGTACTCCAGTGCGACTTATATATGTTTTTTTCCTTCTTTATTATGCATTTTCGGCAGGTGTGACTTACACTCCGGAGCGACTTATACTCCGCAAAATACGGTACGATGACCGGGTCCACTGGACCTGGGGTTAATAGAAGTGTGGAAATTGATGTTCTGTGTACCACACACACACACACACACACACACACACACACACACACACACACACACACACACACACACACACACACAGGACAGAGTGTAGGTACACAGAACATCAGAGGGTCAAATGTGCAAGAAAATGAGAGCAGACAGTGTTGACAAACAATGTTGCAACATTGTGTGGGAACCGCAGGTGCAGAAACGCAAAAGAAGAATCCCCGTGGGATGCAGAAACTGGCAGAGAAATTTTCCGTGCAACGTTCATATTGTTGTTACTCAGCCAGCGTTTGTTGCATTCTGTGGCTTTTAATGCCTCACAATCAAACACTTTTATGTTAAAATACTGAACAGATGTTCATTGGGATAAGGTAAACCTTTTCAGTATTTTAACATAAAAGTGTTTGATTGTGAGGCATTAAAAAACACAAAACGCAATGGGTCCATCAGACCCACAAACGCTGGCTGAATAACAACAATATGGACATTACACAAGAGGTAACCTTGGACAGGTTTTGTTATATTGTTTTAATGCAAGTTGTATAGCAATGGTGTCAAACTCAAGGCCCGGGGGCCAGATATGGCCCGCTACATCATTGTATGTGGGATTCGTGAAAGCCTGGGAAAAGTATGTGTTAAAATAATTTTTTTTTTTTTTACTAAATGCAAGTAATTATTTAGATTTTGACAAGAAAAAATGTGTATCTTTTAAATAGTATCAAATCATGCCAAATATGAAATTTTAATAAAGTGTATTACGAAAATATGTAAGTAAAGATAGTTGAATATCGACTTGTCACCTTTACGTACGATGGATCTATTAATTTGTACAAGAAACAATCTAAAAATAAGCATAGAAAATGGTGTACCCACATTTGCGGTCCTCTCCAAGGTTTCTCATACTCATTCTCGTCGACGTCCCATTGGATTGTGAGTTTTTCCTTGTCCTTATGTGGGCGCTGATCCGAGGATGTCGTTGTGGCTTGTGCAACCCTTTGAGACTCTTGTGATTTAGGACTATATAAATAAACACAGATTGATGGATTTTAACCCGTAAAGCACTTTGGTTCAATTTAAAAAATGTTTTAAATGTGGTATATAAATAAAGTTTCCTTGCCTTGCCTATCACAAAACAATAAGATTTGTAGAAAGTATTGGAAACTCAAGACAGCCATAACATTATGGTCTTTACAAATGTATGTAAACCTTTGATTGCGACTGTATGTATATATATACCGTATTTCCTTGAATTGCCGCCGGGGCGCTAATTAATTTAAAACCTCTTCTCCTGCGCTTACCAAAGGCATGCGGTAAAAGTAAGCATGCGCTAATTATTTCAAAACCTCTTCTCACTCCGGCACTTACCAAAGGCATGCAGTAAAAATTAAGTGTGATGTAAGGATACCATCATGAAAAGCACATTTAATTAAAACGTTATTATGGTCTTACCTTTACTTATAAATGAAATCCATGCCAGCTCCTTCTGATCAAAAGCATCGATAACTTGTTAATAGAAGTCTTCCTTATCTTTCTTCAGTTTTAAAAGTCTGCCTGTCTCGATGGAGATCTTCCTTTATTACCTTCGATTGAAAGTCCAGTTTAGAAAACTGCTATCAGACCGCTGCTATCAGTTAGCTCGGCTCCTCAAGTGCGGGCGACGACAGAATTATCCTCGGAAAACTCCCCCTCCCGTTCTGCTCCGTGGGTGATCTCTTTATCCCATCTCTGCCACCAGGAAGTGTTTTTGTATAAATAATACACTGGGTATTTAGAATTGGAACATGCTTTATTTCAGCCCGGTTGTTTACATAGCCAGCATAGGAGTGTTACTTCCTAAAAGGTCCGTCATATCCGTCCCAGCAAATAGTACGTCACTTTTTGTCACTTCTTCTGCAGCCGAGTAGTCGCAAGAAGGATCACTAGCGCCCATATTTCACACACGTAGCTACGGTATTGTGACGGTCTCAAGCCGTCGTCTTGTGGGTTCCCAGCACCACCAAGGAAGGACATGGCTTGAGCAGTTTGACTTTGTTTATTTTTCAATAAAACCTCTGCCAGGTCGCTCTTCCGCTCCTCTCCGCTTGCTCGCCGTCTCCTCGCCGCCATCTCCAGCGTGCCCTGCCTGTCTGTCAGACCGTCGGCTCCACCTCTCCACAGGTACCGGTATATTAATAAAACATAGCTGCTTACTGTTCTTTTTAACATACCGGTATTCAATTGCTTGGACCTTAAATCCTACTGAATAGCTCTTAATCTTCTTCCCTTTATATGATTTCAAATTACCGGTATTGAAATCAGCCTCCATTTTAAAAATGATGACATGGGAAGTGTCACTTGTGACGCCATGAGTTTGACCCGGCGGTAATACTAAGCATGCGCTAATTATTTTGCGAAGCGAGTTTGACCCGGCAGTAATTCAAGGCAGGCGCATACTATATGCCCTGTGGCAATTCAAGGAAATACGGTACGTATATATGAGATAGATTACCTCGACTTGGTCATTTAAAAAGCAGCTCGCCTGCAGAAAAAGTGTAGAGAACTCTGCTGTAGACAAAAGCTGTGAGTCTGTTTGCATTGAGCCCAATATTTTTCAAAGCAAATTATTGCATATCGTTCTAATGCGTGGCGCCTTGAGACAACAATATGTTGATGGACAGTCTAAAAGTAACATGTCTTCCTTCACTGGTTATTTTCGCAATTCTTTTATTATGCTAGACCCACTCGACGTCCATTGCATCCGGTCTCCCCTAGAGGAGGGTGGGTGGGGGTCAAACACATCTGTGGTCCTCCCTAAGGTTTCTCATAGTCATTCACATTGACATCCCACTGGGTTGTGGGTTTTCCTTGCCCTTATGTGGGATCTGAACTGAGGATGTCGTTGTGGCTTGTGCTGCCTTTGAGACACTTGTGATTTAGGGCTGTATAATAAACACTGATTGATGATTGATTGATGGATGGATGGATGGATTTTAAACAGTGTCGCTCCCAGGCTTGGCGTCAGCAACTAGGGCTGCTTTAAACAGTCTTTTTCTCCACAGGTTCTCATTGGCTTTCCTCCGTTTTTCTTGTTTTTTTACTTCAGACTCTTTCTTCTTCACAAGGATTTTGCTTTGCGCTCCTTTGTGAAAAACATCCAGTTTCTCTTGCATGATCTCCCGGGCTCGCTTTCGATTGATATCCACTGATCTGGTTTGATGGCACTGCGAGGGGGGAAATGGCATATATTATTTCATCAGATAACTCGACAAAGACAAGACTGCACTGCATACATTAGTGTATTGACAATACTTGTGTTGGAACATCTGAATTGTGTCTCTGTGAGATACTGTTTACTTTTTAAAAGGCAGAATCGTTGCTCCAGCTTTTGTATTGGATCTCATTGGATTGTGCATGTGTGGCATTAAGTTAGACTGACTATACGTCCTCTTTTCCCCGGACATGTCCTCTTTTGCAGGACTGTCCAGGGTGTCCGGGCGGGATTTCTTAAATGCTTCAAATGTCCGGCGTTTTGTGTCAAAGTTGCGTGTATTTTCAATGTGCGTACAGGGCTAAAAGGGGGTTAAAAACAGAACAAATTGTGAAGGTGTGCGCAGATAGCAACATTCTTGAGGGAGGGACATAGAGAGTGAGGTAGTGGATTGATTGTCAATCAATCCACTATCAATCCAGGTCACACTGAGGGCGGCCGTATAAACAACTTTAACGCTGTTACAAATATGCGCCACACTGTGAACCCACAACAAACAAGAATGACAAACACATTTCGGTAGAACCTGCGCACCGTAACACAACATAAACATAAACACAACATAACAAATACCCAGAAGCCCTTGCAGCACTAACTATTCCAGGATGCTACAATGTATGTTATTGCTACAATACGTCACATCAAATATTCCACTTTGGTGGAAGATTTGCATATTTTGTGTGTTTGCCATAAGAAAAAAAAAAAATTAGTTTGACTAAAAAGCGCGGAAAACAAACTAAACCATTTTGAAATGAGGGATAGATCTGAAGTAGATGTAGACTCCAGAGATTTCAATCAATCAATCAATGTTTATTTATATAGCCCCAAATCACAAATGTCTCAAAGGACTGCACAAATCATTACGACTACAACATCCTCGGAAGAACCCACAAAAGGGCAAGGAAAACTCACACCCAGTGGGCAGGGAGAATTCACATTCAGTGGGACGCCAGCGACAATGCTGACTATGAGAAACCTTGGAGAGGACCTCAGATGTGGGCAACCCCCCCCCCCTCTAGCGGACCGAAAGCAATGGATGTCAAGCGGGTCTAACATGATACTGTGAAAGTTCAATCCATAGTGGCTCCAAGACAGCAGTGAGAGTCCCGTCTACAGGAAACCATCTCAAGCGGATCAGCAGCGTAGAGATGTCCCCAACCGATACAGGCGAGCGGTCCATCCTGGGTCCCGACGAGCGGTCCATCCTGGGTCTCGACTCTGGACAGCCAGTACTTCATCCATGGTCATCGGACCGGACCCCCTCCACAAGGGAGGGGGGGACATAGGAGAAAGAAAAGAAGCGGCAGATCAACTGGTCTAAAAAGGAGGTCTATTTAAAGGCTAGAGTATACAGATGAGTTTTAAGATGAGACTTAAATGCTTCTACTGAGGTAGCATCTCGAACTGTTACCGGGAGGGCATTCCAGAGTATTGGAGCCCGAACGGAAAACGCTCTATAGCCCGCAGACTTTTTTTGAGCTCTAGGAATCACTAATAAGCCGGAGTCTTTTGAACGCAGATTTCTTGCCGGGACATACGGTACAATACAATCGGCAAGATAGGCTGGAGCTAGACCGTGTAGTATTTTATACGTAAGTAGTAAAACCTTAAAGTCACATCTTAAGTGCACAGGAAGCCAGTGCAGGTGAGCCAGTACAGGCGTAATATGATCAAACTTTCTTGTTCTTGTCAAAAGTCTAGCAGCCGCATTTTGTACCAACTGTAATCTTTTAATGCTAGACATTGGGAGACCCGAAAATAATACGTTACAGTAATCGAGACGAGACGTAACAAACGCATGGATAATGATCTCGGCGTCTTTAGTGGACAAAATGGAGCGAATTTTAGCGATATTACGGAGATGAAAGAAGGCCGTTTTAGTAACGCTTTTAATGTGTGACTCAAAGGAGAGAGTTGGGTCGAAGATAATACCCAGATTTTTTACAGAGTCACCTTGTTTTATTATTTGGTTGTCAAATGTTAAAGTTGTATTATTAAATAGAGGTCGGTGTCTAGCAGGACCGATAATCAGCATTTCCGTTTTTTTGGCATTAAGTTGCAAAAAGTTAGCGGACATCCATTGTTTAATTTCATTAAGACACGCTTCCAACTGACTACAGTCCGGCGTGTTGGTCAGCTTTAGGGGCATGTAAAGTTGGGTGTCATCAGCATAACAGTGAAAGCTAATACCGTATTTGCGTATGACGTCACCTAGCGGCAGCATGTAGATGCTGAAGAGTACAGGGCCAAGGACCGAACCCTGGGGAACTCCACACGTTACCTTAACATAGTCCGAGGTCACACTGTTATAGGAGATTTAAGCGTTAGATATAAAATGTATGTATGCCCTGGCACACCATTATCATCATTTCATGACCCAAGCAATACACTTTTATACTGAAATAAATATACCTACAACTTATTAAATAAAAACATAGAAAAAACTACGAGCAGCGGTAACGTTTAGATCAGGCCTGGGCAATTATTTTGACTTGAGGGACACTTTTAGAGAAAAAAAATGTGTCTGTGGGCCGGTATATCTATTTTTAGGAACACTAATACAAAACCTCACAATAATGTCTGATTGAATGCCAAAATCCAGGTGGCGGGTCTCTCATTTAGAGATAGGGTGAGAAGCTCTGCCATCCGGGATGTATTTTTATAGTGGTTTTATAAGTTGACTTGTTATCATTATTTTATATTGATTATTGATATCATCATGTCCGAATCCATAGTTCTCGCTTGGAAAAGGGTGGAGTGCCATCTCCGGGTTGGGGAGGAGACCCTGCCCCAAGTGGAGGAGTTCAAGTACCTCGGAGTCTTGTTCACAAGTGGATGGTGAGATCGACAGGCGGGTCGGCGCGGCGTCTTCAGTAATGCGGACGCCGTATCAATCCGTTGGGGTGAAGAAAGAGCTAAGCCGGAAGGCAAAGCTCTCAATTTACCGGTCGAGCTACGTTCCCATCTTCACCTATGGTCACGAGCTTTGGGTCATGACCAAAAGGACAAGATCACGGGTACAAGCGGCCCAAATGAGTTTCCTCCGTCGGGTGGCGGGGCTCTCCCTTAGAGATAGGGTGAGAAGCTCTGTCATCCGGGAAACACTCAAACTAAAACCACTGCTCCTCCACATGGAGAGGAGCCAGATGAGGTGGTTCCAGCATCTGGTCAGGATGCCACCCGAACGCCTCCCTAGGGAGGTGTTTAGGGCACGTCCCACCGTTAGGGGGGCACGGGGAAGACCCAGGACATGTTGGGAAGACTATGTCTCCCGGCTGGCCTGGGAATGCTTCGGAATTCCCCGGGAAGAGCTGGACGAAGAGGCTGGGGAGAGAAAAGTCTGGGCTTCCCTGCTTAGGCTGCTGCCCCCGCGACCCAACCTTGGATAAGCGGAAGAAGCTCGATGGATGAATGAATGCCTAAAACGTTATGACAGACCGCCTTAAAAAACGTAATGTAATTTTACATTTTTCTATGAAGGATAAAACACTGAATATTGACAAAATATGAATGTCACACCCTTTTTCCATCGACATATTTTAAAATCAAGTGAAACGCAACAAAAATGCAACAGTGAAATATGAACGAAGGGTACAAAATAAACCCACCTACAATCTGACACATCTGATACATCACTAAGCTTTAGAACTTTGTTGTGAAAATCTCCTTCCCCGTCTGTGGAAACGCTTCCCACCCACACTGCTTGGCGGCTCGTCTGAGCTGCTGTGACGTAGATTACCATAGTGACTAATTGGATGACCATAGTAACTAATTGGATGACCTTAGTAACTCATTGGATTACCATAGTAACTAATTAGATTACCATAGTAACTAATTTGATGACCATAGTAACTGGTATATCATGCAAAACCGCAGATTCCAACCATTGAAGTACTTGGTACAGTTGAAGACATACGGTCATTAGAAAACATCACCTATCCATCCATCCATCTATTCATTTTCTACCGCTTGTCCCGTTCGGGGTCGCTGGAGCCAAACTCAGCTGCATTTGGGCGGAAGGCGGTGTACACCCTGGACAAGTCACCACCTTATCGCAGAAAACATCACTGCACATCATAATGGCAGCTACAGTTTCCATCTTAAACATCTAAAAAATTATATTTGGAATGTCCGGTGGGCCAGATTGAAAAGCTTAACTGGTCTGGTTTGAATCCATGAAGGAAAGATGAAAGTGAATGAATTTTTATAACTAAATACATTTACATATGCATACAAATGTGATTTATTTTTATATTATTTCTTTTAATGAATTAAAAGCCTACTGAAATGAGATTTTCTTATTTAAACAGTATCATGTTAGACCCGCTCGACATCCATTGCTTTTGGTCCCCTAGAGGGGGGGGGTTGCCCACATCTGAGGTCCTCTCCAAGGTGTTTCATAGTCTGCATTGTCACTGGCGTCCCACTGGATGTGAATTCTCCCTGCCCACTGGGTGTGAGTTTTCCTTGCCCTTTTGTGGGTTCTTCCGAGGATGTTGTAGTCGTAATGATTTGTGCAGTCCTTTGAGACATTTGTGATTTGGGGCTATATAAATAAACATTGATTGATTGATTGATTGATTTAAACGGGGATAGCAGGTCCATTCTATGTGCCTTACTTGATCATTTCGCGATATTGCCATATTTTTGCTGAAAGTTTTATAGAGAACATCGACGATAAAGTTCGCAACTTTTGGTGCTGATAAAAAAGCAGATGATGTGCGCGTGACGTCACGGGTTGTGGAGCTTCTCACATCCTCACATTGTTTACAATCATGGCCACCAGCAGCGAGAGCAATTCAGACCGAGAAAGCAACGATTTCCCCATTAATTTGAGCGAGGATGAAAGATTTGTGGATGAGGAAAGTGAGAGTGAAGGACTAGAGAAAAAAAAAAAAAAAACATTTACTAGGATAATTCTGGAAAATCCCATATCTGCTTATTTTGTTACTAGTGTTTTAGTGAGATTATATGGTCGTACCTGTACAACCTGAAAGTTGGCCCCGCACCTTTCTTCAGCACCAGTCGACGGGTGGTGGCGATGCCCATCTCTGCCCTTCGCAAGGGACACTCTTCGAAACACCATCTTTCGAAAGGATCGCTGCACAATAAACTGTACTTTGTGTGTGTGGTCCAATCCAACCGTGTTTGCTTGACCGCTCTGTTCCATAGTAAAGCTTCACCGTCATCTTTCGGGAATGTAAACAATGAAACACCGGCTGTGTTTGTGTGGCTAAAGGCGGCCGCACTACACCGCTTCCCACCTACAGCTTTCTTCTTTAACGTCTCCATTATTCATTGAACAAATTGCAAAAGATTCAGCAACACAGATGTCCAGAATACTGTGGAATTATGTGATGAAAACAGACAACTTATAGCTGGGAACGGTGCTGGAACAAAATGTCGTCACGCGCACTCATCATCCTACCGCGACGTTTCAGCAGGATACTTTGGCTCAAAATTTAAAATTGCAAATTGGTAAACTAACCCGGCCGTATTGGCATGTGTTGGAATGTTAATATTTCATCATTGATATATAAACTACCAGACTGCGTGATCGGTGGTAGTGGGTTTCAGTAGGCCTTTAAGTAACGTTTATGACAACCTTTTTTCCAAAACACAGTATATAATGTGAGATATAACAGGATAATGCATACGTTTATCATTTGTTTTCAAAAAGCTTACAAAAAAGTGGGACCCCAAAAATTTACTGGGGGATCCCGTTTTTATGACTCGATGGGGTACCTTTGACCCCATTTTGAAAGTTCCTAACCCCAACACTGCTGTCAACATAGGAGAAAAATGCTTTGTTTATATAAATATATTTATAAAGCAAGTTCAAGTATCATTGGCAAATTCTCACCTAGTCCCGCATATATGTGTCCTCTTTTTGGGATTTCAGAATATGGTCAGCATAATTAAGTTGTCAAAATTAAATTAGGGTGCAGCATTTAGTGCGGTCACAAACATCATGTGGTGTGAAATGAAGACTTAGGGAAAGGTAAAAAAAAAACATGAAAACACTGGAACTTTAGGAACACTAAAGGCTTACTGAAACCCACTACTACCGACCACGCAGTCAGATAGTTTATACATCAATGATAAAATATTAACATTGCAACACATGCCAATACGGCCGGTTTAGTTTACTAAATTACAATTTTAAATTTCCCGCAAAGTTTCTTGTTGAAAACATTGCGGTATGATGACGCTTATGTTGACGCGTACTTGTGACGTTGTTGGTTGGAGCGGACATTTTATCCTAGCAACACTCACGGCTAAAAGTCGTCCGATTTAATCGCATAATTACACAGGATTCTAAACATTTGTGTTGCTGAATCTTTTGCAATTTGTTCAATTAATAATGGAGATTATAAAGAAGAATGCTGTTGGTGGAACACGGTGGATTGCAGCTGACTTTGGCAACACAAACACAGCCGGTGTTTCTTTAGTTGTTGTGAAGCTTTAATATGGAACAGAGCGTTTAAGCGACCATGGTTCTCTACCACATGTCAACCGGCAGGTTTCGGTGAGAAAATTGTGGTAATAAGTCGGCTCTTACCGGAGATATGAACGGAGCATGCGTCCTCCTGGAAGAGGCAGCTGCGACTTTCTTGGCTCCTACGTGGCTTCTATCAGAGACACTGGCGGTCACCACACCCCTCCGACTTCCAGGTATGACTTTATAATCTCACTAAAACTCTAGTAACACAATAAGCAGATAAGGGATTTTCCAGAATTCTCCCAGTAAATGTGTCTAATAAAATCTGAATAGCTCCCACTGCCCTCGTTTTTTTTCCCCCTTCTAGTCCTTCACTCTCACTATCCTCATCCACGAATCTTTCATCCTCCCTCAAATTAATGGGGAAATCGTCGCTTTCTCGGTCCGAATCACTCTCGCTGCTGGTGGCCATTATTATAAACAATGTGAGGAGCCCTACAACCCGTGACGTCACGCGCACATCGTCTGCTACTTCCGGTACAGGCAAGGCTTTTTTTATTAGCGATCAAAAGTTGCGAACTTTATCGTCGATGTTCTCTACTAAATCCTTTCAGCAAAAATATGGCAATATTGCGAAATGATCAAGTATGACGCATAGAATGGACCTGCTATCCCCGTTTAAATAAGAAAATCTCATTTCAGTTAACAAGTAAAACGAACCTTGACCACAAGCCCAGAAGGGATGTGTTTGAGCACGACGCAGTTGCTGGTTTTGTTAGTGGCCTGACCACCGGGTCCAGATCCCCGGACAAACTGCTCCTCCAGCTCGCTTTCGTCCAAGACGGGGAGGTCGATAATCAGCTCCTTCTTGCCGGCGACCAACAGCCATGGGAGCCCGGCCGGAGGCAAGGAGGGGAGCCCGACACAACTCTTCCGCCACATGGCTCGACTCAGTAAACTGTTGTACACGTAGCACAAAAACGGGGAAAGTCGCGACATATTTTAAGTACGTCTTTTACAAATGTTTAAAATAGACCCGAGCTAAATAAAACACAGCTTTTAACTCTCCTTGGAAATAGCTATTTGGGTTAGCCGTGTTTACATCCGCAATATTTTCTTCTTCGTTGACAAAACGCCATACAGTATTTGTATAGAGGAACTGTCGCCCCCTGTGGTAACTAGATAGATAGATAGCTAGATAGATAGATAGATAGTACTTTATTGCAGTGTCTTTGGAAGTGTGAGGAAGCCAGAGTACCCTGAGGGAACCCACGCAGTCACGGGGAGGACATGCAAACTCCACACAGAAAGATCCCGAGCCCGGGATTGAACCCTGACCACTCAGGACGTTAGTATTGTGAGGCAGACGCACAAACCCCTCTTCTACCGTGAAGCCAAAAATGGATGGATGGATGGATGAATGAATGCTAAAGGCCGCTTTAATTTGCCCAGATGTGGTCTATGGTACGACTCGGTTGGGGTTTGATCTCACAACCTACCAATCTCAGGGCGGACACTCTAAGCACTAGGCCACTGAGCAGGTCATATTTTTAGAATATTGAAAAAAAATCTCACGTGCCCTTTGGCATGCCTTCAAGTACCAGGGGTACGCGTACCCCAATTTGAGAACCACAGCTTTATTGATTCCTTCAGGAAAATTAAAATTCCAGCAACAGTGTACAGAGTTGAGATCAATTTAAAAAGTAAATTATGAGGGTATATATGGTAACAAAATAGAAAAATATTATAAAAAGAATAAAATGAAAAAGCAACAATGGGAATAAAAATATAACAGTAAAATAAGAATATAACAAGAGAAACTAGGCAGTAGTGACCATGTTATGAAAAAGTGTTGCACTGTTGTTGTTTTGCATCCCCTGTCATCCTAGTAGTCCCCGACCCCCTCCCCAGAGAGGAGTTGTACAGTCTAATGACGTGTGGGACAAAGGAGTTTTTGAGTCTATTAGTCTAGCACTGAACAGGCTCCTCTGGCTACTGATAACGGTATGCAGATGGTGACTGGCATCATCCAGGATGCTCACTAGTTTTTCCCCAGTCCTCTTCTCTGCCACCGTCACCAGTGAGTCCAGTTTTATTCCGATCTTAGAACCGGCCCGCCTGATCAGTTTCTCCAGTCTGGAGCTGTCCTTAGTCGTACTGCCCCCACAGCACACTACCATGTAGAACAGAACACTGGCAATCACAGACTGGTAGTACATCTACAAGAGTTTTTTTGTACAGATGTTGAAGGAGCGCAGCCTACTGAGGAAGTGCAGCCTGCTTTGTACTTTCCTGTACAGGTGGTCCGTGTTAACAGTACAGTCCAGCTTATTGTCCTGGACTGGACTGTTTGACTAGACGAACTGCATCATATGTTGACTTGATCAGACCTGGGCAAATTAAGGCCCGGGGGCCACATGCAGCCCGTTGAGTTTTTCAATCTGGCCCGCTGGACATTCCCAAATAATTTTTTTTAGATATTTAAATGGAAAGTGTAGCTGCCATTATGATGTGCAGTCATGTTTTCTAACGACCGTAAGTCGTGAACTAACAAACTAACTTGAACAAAGTATTTCAATGGTTGGAATCTGCGCTTATGGATGATATACCAGTTACTATGGTCATCTAATTAGTTACTTGCTTAGCTTCTTGTTTGGGCCTTAGTATTCCCTGAGGAACATAGGCCGCCGACGAAAACCTTCCATCCATTCCGGTCTTGTGCCCTTCGGTCGAGTTGTTGCCATGACAGCCCCTCAGCCCTCATCTCCTGTTCCGTACTTCTTCTCCAGGTTTTTCTTGGTCTCCCTCTGTTTCTTTTTCCCTGTGGGTTCCATGTTAGTGCCTGTTTGGTGATTGATTTATTGGTTTTTTTGAGTATGTGGCCTATCCAGCTACACTTATTTCTCCCAATTTGCAGTGCCACTGATTCTTGTTTGGTGAGTTCCCACAGGTTGGCATTGGTGATGGTGTCTGGCCAGTAGACTCCTAGGACCCGACGGAGGTAACGGTTTACGAGTGTCTGAAGTTTAGTGAGTATGCTATTGGTGGTTTTCCATGTTTCTGATCCGTACAGCAGGATGGATTTGACATTTGAGTTAAATATTTTCAGTTTGGTTTTGAGAGAAATGTTTTTTGCTCTCTATATTTTGTTTAGCATGTTTAATGATGTTCTTGCTTTCCCTATTCTGGATTTGACATCTTCATCTGCCCCTCCATTTACACTGATTATGCTCCCCAAGTTATGTAAAACTGACTACCTCCTCTAATTGATTATGGTCCATTGTTATTTGTGTATTGTTCTTGTTAATGATACACATGACCTTTGTTTTTTTGTGAATTGATCTTAAGCCCAAGAAATGCAGCAGCTCTTTGTAGTTTGTGTGACTTGTCCTGCATCTGTTGGTGAGTGCGAGCCAGGAGAGCTAGATCGTCTGCAAAGTCTAGGTCCTCCAGTTGTTCAGTAGTTCTCCACTGTATGCCGGTTTTTCTGGTTTTGGTTGTTTGGTTCATGGTCCAGTCAATACAGAGGAGGAAAAGGAAAGGCGAGAGCAGACATCCTTTCCGCACCCCAGTCAGGACTTCGAAGGTCTCCGATGGGCATCCGTCATGTAGGACACGACATCGCATCCCTTGGTAAGTGCTCTTGATGATGTTGATGAGCTTCGGTGGGATGCCATAGTGATGCCACAGTGTCTCACAGTCGACAATGTCAAACGCCTTTTAAAGTCTATGAAATGTATATATACCGGTGAGTTCCATTCCATGGATTGTTCTATTATAATCCTAAGGGAAGCAATTTGGTCAGCACAAGATCTTCCATTTCTGAAACCAGCCTGGTTTTCCCTCAGTTGTGAATCAACCAATTTCCGCATCCTTTCTAGTAGTATGTGGTTGAGCACCTTCCCTGGCGTTGAGAGGAGCATAATTCCCCTGTACTTTTTACACTTCCTGAGGTCTGTCACACGTACGGCAGCGCACTTGTTGCGCGGAGTTGCCACCTCTTGGATGCACACGACCAGACAGGCAGGAGTGCAGGTAAGAATTTGATTTTAATATAATAAAACAAAAGAACACTGGTACAAAATCACAAAATAAAGCGCGTGGCTACGCACGGAAGCTAACGCTAAACTTAGCAGGATACAAAAAGGTCCAAAACGGTGATGTGCCGAACGCACAAGAAGCTAAGACGGGACTTAACACAAACAAAGCAGAGATAAGCAAAGAATACATACGTTGCGTGTTGCATAAAGCAAACAATGGACCGAGAACGAACTAAGGAATCAGGTGGGCCTAAATGCACAAATAATAATTGCCATCAGGTGTGCGACAAAGGCATAGCAGCTGGGACAAATAAGAAACCATGGAAACAATATGCAACAAGAAGTGCACAAACACAGAAATCGGCCGAGTCTAGAACTAAACATGATCAACAACATATAAACGGCGAAACAATAAACGATCCGAGTAGCGGATTGTGACAAGGTCTCCTTTCTTGGGAATCTTTATGATGTTGTCGCCTCTCCAGTCTGATGGGATTTTCTTCCTCCCAGATAGGTTGCATAAGATGGTAAAGCATGCTGGAGGATGTTTCGATATCTGTTTTGAGAACTTCTGCTGGTAGCTCATCTGGGCCTTCTGCCTTTCCTGCTCTCGGCTTTGATGGCCTTCCTGATTTCCAGTTTGGTAGGGGGGTTGCAGTTTATTTCAAGCATGATTGGAGCTGGTGGAATATCTGCAGTCAGTTGAGGGAGCTCTCTGTTGAGTAGGTCTTGAAAGTGATCAGTCCATCTCTGGAGTTGATCTTTGGTTGTGAGGAGTGTACCATTTGTGTCTTTAATATGCATTTGGGCTTGTTTAAATTTGCCGGTGAGCATCTTTGTGGTTAGATAGAGTTCTTTCAGATTATTCTTTCCTGCTGCTTCCTCTGCCTGCTGTGCTAAATCCTCGATGTACTTCTTTTGGTCCCTTCTGACACTCTTCTTCACATCCTTGTTTGTACTACTTCATATTCTCTTTGTGCTGCTGCCTTTCTTGCTCTCGTTCTGCATCTGTTAACTACCTCCTTTTTTACCTTCTCTCACTAACTTTCTTGTGGGTTTCTGTGGATAGCCAAGGTTTGTTTGTGGACTTTTATCCCTACCACTTCTGCACAGGTCTCCTTCCATGTAGTCTTCAAACCTTCCCAAATCCCTTCTACAGTTCCTGGTGCATATGTGTTGTCTGGTTCTGTAGTGCTTGAAACCGGTTGTGTAATGTGACTTGGTATAGTTCCAAGGTGCCTATATATTGGAATTGTTGTATGTTGAATTTGATCCTCCCTCCTCCTTGTTTAATGCAATTCAATTTCAACTGGAACCTTGCTGTGACTTGGTGGTGGTCAGATGCAGCGTCAGCTCCTCTTCTCGCTCTGACATAAAGCAGTGAGCGCCTGAATTTCCGGCTAATGCAGATGTGATCAATCTGGTTTTCAGTTGTGTGGTTGGCAGAAACCAATGTTGCTTTGTGGATGTCCTTGTGTGGGAAAATGGAACCTTCAATAACCAAGCTGTTGTTTGCACATACTGTAGCAAACCTTTCACCGTTTACATTCATTGTTCCAAGCCCTTGCGTTCCCATTATCAGATCATAGCCATTGTTATTTCCTCCTATTTTCTCATTCATGTCCCCTATTAAGACCATGACAATTAGTTACTATGGTCATGTAATTAGTTACTATCCATCCATCCATTTTCAACCGCTTATTCCCTTTGGGGCCGCGGGGGTCGCTGGTGCCTATCTCAGCTACAATTGGGCGGAAGGCGGGGTACACCCTAGACAAGTCGCTACCTCATCACAGGGCCAACACAGATAGACAGACAACATTCACACACTAGGGACCATTTAGTGTTGCCAATCAACCTATCCCCAGGTGCATGTCTTTGGAGGATGCAGGGAGCCGGAGTACCTGCAGGGAACCCACGCAGTCACGGGGAGAACATGCAAACTCCACACAGAAAGATCCCGAGCCCGGGATTGAACCCAGGACTACTCAGGACCTTTGTCCACTAACCCCACTTCCCCCGTGCTGCCCCACATAGGACCAAAAATACAAAAAACAAATCTGTCTGGAGCTGCAAAAAAATGAAAATCTGTGTATAGTGTAAGTCTTATAGTGAAGGCAAGTGTCTATATTACCTATAATAGCTTATTATAAAAATGACTGTGTCGCAGGCCGAAGCAAATCTTCGTTGACAGAGATGTTGAAATTTTATATATTTATTTTACACTTTTTTTTTTACAACATTAGAAACCATTAGTAAATCAGTGACTACTCAGAAGGTGAGATAACTCCTGGAAATGAGTTGCTCAGATTGGCCAAAGGTATAGGTGTGTGTGTCCAAGTCAAATGGTAAATGGTTGTACTTGTATAGCGCTTTTCTACCCCTTTTTAAGGAGCCCAAAGCGCTTTGACAGTATTTCCACTTTCACCCATTCACACACACATTCACACACTGATGGTGGGAGCTGCCATGCAAGGCGCTAACCAGGGCCCATCAGGAGCAAGGGTGAAGTGTCTTGCTCAAGGACACAACGGACATGACTTGGATGGTAGAAGGTGGGGATTGAACCAGAAACCCTCAGATTGCTGGCACGGCCACTCCCAAAATCCCCACGCCGTCCCCAGTTAAAGGAATTGGCAGGCTGTTTTCTTTTAATAGATTTATTACAATCTTTGGCAAGCTAGGTAATGTTTGCTGTGGTCTGGAACGAACAGATGTTTATTGGGATAAGGTAAACATTTGTTCAGTATTTTAAGATAAAAGTGTTTGATTGGTAGGTAGGTAGGTCTTTATTGTGAGGCATTAAAAGCCACAAAATGCAACGGGTCAATCAGACCCACAAACGCTGGCTGAGTAACAACAATGTGAACATTATTACGGGGGGTCATGTGCATTTCAATAAATTTTAATATTAAACACAATTCATTTCAGGAGTTTAATTCCCACCAAGAAATCAATTAAAGGTTCAGGAAGTTTTTACTTTTCAAACCAGCTATTCTATATTTTTGAACAATTTCACTTCCCCCACTGTTATAATATGAATGCGGGATGTTCATTAACTGTAAGATATAATCATATACATTGTTAAAAAATAAAACAATTTATTCTTGAAATATTTATTTATGTCTGTAGTCCAGGCCGAGTCCTTGGTTCTTGCCCGGAAAAGGGTAGAGTGCCATCTCCGGGTTGGGGAGGAGATCTTGCCCCAAGTGGAGGAGTTCAAGTTCCTTGGAGTCTTGTTAACTAGTGATATATATATATAAAAGAAATACTTGAATTTCAGTGTTCATTTATTTACACATTTACACACACATAACACTCATCAAGGGACGCTCGGGTTGCGCACGGCCACTCTCCCCACTGCGCCATGCCGTCCCTTGATGAGTGTTATGTGTGTGTAAATGTGTAAATAAATGAACACTGAAATTCAAGTATTTCTTTTATATATATATATATATATATATATATATAGCTAGAATTCACTGAAATTCAAGTATTTCTTTTATATATATATATATATATATATATATATATAGCTAGAATTCACTGAAAGTCAAGTATTTCTTATATATATATATACATATATATATATATATATATATATATATATATATATATATGAGAACTTCTTGACTTGGTGAATCTAGCTGTAAATATACTCCTCCCCTCTTAACCACGCCCCCGACCACGCCCCTCCCGAAATCGGAAGTCTCAAGGTTGGCAAGTATGGTGAATGTGAGTGTGAATGTTGTCTGTCTATCTGTGTTGGCCCTGTGATGAGGCGGCGACTTGTCCGGGGTGTACGCCGCCTTCCGCGCGAATGCAGCTGAGATAGTCTCCAGCGACCCCAAACGGGACAAGCGGTAGGAGATGGATGGATGGATGGACGAATGGATGGGTACCAAATGTGTACATTGTCCTTATATGACTTTTGTGGGTCTGTTTTGGGGTAATTTGTTCAGGTCTGTGGGACCCGTTTTCATTTTTTATTAAAAGAAACATGATACAATTCATAAATTTTTCAAACTGAGACTCACTGACTTTGGCTCATTTTCTGTGAAGAACATATATCAGAATACATATTTAATGACCACACACAATACACCCCCTCTACACATTTGTATTACATATACCGTATTTTTCGGACTATAAGTCGCAGTTTTTTTCATAGTTTGGCCGGGGGTGCGACTTATGCTCAGGAGCGACTTATGTGTGAAATTATTAACACATTACCGTAAAATATCAAATAATATTATTCAGCTCATTCACGTAAGAGACTAGACGTATAATATTTCATGGGATTCAGCAATTAGGAGTGACAGATTGTTTGGTAAACGTATAGCATGTTCTATATGTTATAGTTATTTGAATGACTCTTACCATAATATGTTATGTTAACATACCAGGCACCTTCTCAGTTGGTTATTTATGAGTCATATAACGTACACTTATTCAGCCTGTTGTTCACTATTCTTTATTTTAAAATGCCTTTCAAATGTCTATTCTTGGTGTTGGGTTTTATCAAATAAATTTCCCCCAAAAATGCGACTTGTACTCCAGTGCGACTTATATATGTTTTTTTCCTTCTTTATTATGCATTTTCGGCAGGTGTGACTTACACTCCGGAGCGACTTATACTCCGCAAAATACGGTACGATGACCGGGTCCACTGGACCTGGGGTTAATAGAAGTGTGGAAATTGATGTTCTGTGTACCACACACACACACACACACACACACACACACACACACACACACACACACACACACACACACACACACACAGGACAGAGTGTAGGTACACAGAACATCAGAGGGTCAAATGTGCAAGAAAATGAGAGCAGACAGTGTTGACAAACAATGTTGCAACATTGTGTGGGAACCGCAGGTGCAGAAACGCAAAAGAAGAATCCCCGTGGGATGCAGAAACTGGCAGAGAAATTTTCCGTGCAACGTTCATATTGTTGTTACTCAGCCAGCGTTTGTTGCATTCTGTGGCTTTTAATGCCTCACAATCAAACACTTTTATGTTAAAATACTGAACAGATGTTCATTGGGATAAGGTAAACCTTTTCAGTATTTTAACATAAAAGTGTTTGATTGTGAGGCATTAAAAAACACAAAACGCAATGGGTCCATCAGACCCACAAACGCTGGCTGAATAACAACAATATGGACATTACACAAGAGGTAACCTTGGACAGGTTTTGTTATATTGTTTTAATGCAAGTTGTATAGCAATGGTGTCAAACTCAAGGCCCGGGGGCCAGATATGGCCCGCTACATCATTGTATGTGGGATTCGTGAAAGCCTGGGAAAAGTATGTGTTAAAATAATTTTTTTTTTTTTTACTAAATGCAAGTAATTATTTAGATTTTGACAAGAAAAAATGTGTATCTTTTAAATAGTATCAAATCATGCCAAATATGAAATTTTAATAAAGTGTATTACGAAAATATGTAAGTAAAGATAGTTGAATATCGACTTGTCACCTTTACGTACGATGGATCTATTAATTTGTACAAGAAACAATCTAAAAATAAGCATAGAAAATGGTGTACCCACATTTGCGGTCCTCTCCAAGGTTTCTCATACTCATTCTCGTCGACGTCCCATTGGATTGTGAGTTTTTCCTTGTCCTTATGTGGGCGCTGATCCGAGGATGTCGTTGTGGCTTGTGCAACCCTTTGAGACTCTTGTGATTTAGGACTATATAAATAAACACAGATTGATGGATTTTAACCCGTAAAGCACTTTGGTTCAATTTAAAAAATGTTTTAAATGTGGTATATAAATAAAGTTTCCTTGCCTTGCCTATCACAAAACAATAAGATTTGTAGAAAGTATTGGAAACTCAAGACAGCCATAACATTATGGTCTTTACAAATGTATGTAAACCTTTGATTGCGACTGTATGTATATATATACCGTATTTCCTTGAATTGCCGCCGGGGCGCTAATTAATTTAAAACCTCTTCTCCTGCGCTTACCAAAGGCATGCGGTAAAAGTAAGCATGCGCTAATTATTTCAAAACCTCTTCTCACTCCGGCACTTACCAAAGGCATGCAGTAAAAATTAAGTGTGATGTAAGGATACCATCATGAAAAGCACATTTAATTAAAACGTTATTATGGTCTTACCTTTACTTATAAATGAAATCCATGCCAGCTCCTTCTGATCAAAAGCATCGATAACTTGTTAATAGAAGTCTTCCTTATCTTTCTTCAGTTTTAAAAGTCTGCCTGTCTCGATGGAGATCTTCCTTTATTACCTTCGATTGAAAGTCCAGTTTAGAAAACTGCTATCAGACCGCTGCTATCAGTTAGCTCGGCTCCTCAAGTGCGGGCGACGACAGAATTATCCTCGGAAAACTCCCCCTCCCGTTCTGCTCCGTGGGTGATCTCTTTATCCCATCTCTGCCACCAGGAAGTGTTTTTGTATAAATAATACACTGGGTATTTAGAATTGGAACATGCTTTATTTCAGCCCGGTTGTTTACATAGCCAGCATAGGAGTGTTACTTCCTAAAAGGTCCGTCATATCCGTCCCAGCAAATAGTACGTCACTTTTTGTCACTTCTTCTGCAGCCGAGTAGTCGCAAGAAGGATCACTAGCGCCCATATTTCACACACGTAGCTACGGTATTGTGACGGTCTCAAGCCGTCGTCTTGTGGGTTCCCAGCACCACCAAGGAAGGACATGGCTTGAGCAGTTTGACTTTGTTTATTTTTCAATAAAACCTCTGCCAGGTCGCTCTTCCGCTCCTCTCCGCTTGCTCGCCGTCTCCTCGCCGCCATCTCCAGCGTGCCCTGCCTGTCTGTCAGACCGTCGGCTCCACCTCTCCACAGGTACCGGTATATTAATAAAACATAGCTGCTTACTGTTCTTTTTAACATACCGGTATTCAATTGCTTGGACCTTAAATCCTACTGAATAGCTCTTAATCTTCTTCCCTTTATATGATTTCAAATTACCGGTATTGAAATCAGCCTCCATTTTAAAAATGATGACATGGGAAGTGTCACTTGTGACGCCATGAGTTTGACCCGGCGGTAATACTAAGCATGCGCTAATTATTTTGCGAAGCGAGTTTGACCCGGCAGTAATTCAAGGCAGGCGCATACTATATGCCCTGTGGCAATTCAAGGAAATACGGTACGTATATATGAGATAGATTACCTCGACTTGGTCATTTAAAAAGCAGCTCGCCTGCAGAAAAAGTGTAGAGAACTCTGCTGTAGACAAAAGCTGTGAGTCTGTTTGCATTGAGCCCAATATTTTTCAAAGCAAATTATTGCATATCGTTCTAATGCGTGGCGCCTTGAGACAACAATATGTTGATGGACAGTCTAAAAGTAACATGTCTTCCTTCACTGGTTATTTTCGCAATTCTTTTATTATGCTAGACCCACTCGACGTCCATTGCATCCGGTCTCCCCTAGAGGAGGGTGGGTGGGGGTCAAACACATCTGTGGTCCTCCCTAAGGTTTCTCATAGTCATTCACATTGACATCCCACTGGGTTGTGGGTTTTCCTTGCCCTTATGTGGGATCTGAACTGAGGATGTCGTTGTGGCTTGTGCTGCCTTTGAGACACTTGTGATTTAGGGCTGTATAATAAACACTGATTGATGATTGATTGATGGATGGATGGATGGATTTTAAACAGTGTCGCTCCCAGGCTTGGCGTCAGCAACTAGGGCTGCTTTAAACAGTCTTTTTCTCCACAGGTTCTCATTGGCTTTCCTCCGTTTTTCTTGTTTTTTTACTTCAGACTCTTTCTTCTTCACAAGGATTTTGCTTTGCGCTCCTTTGTGAAAAACATCCAGTTTCTCTTGCATGATCTCCCGGGCTCGCTTTCGATTGATATCCACTGATCTGGTTTGATGGCACTGCGAGGGGGGAAATGGCATATATTATTTCATCAGATAACTCGACAAAGACAAGACTGCACTGCATACATTAGTGTATTGACAATACTTGTGTTGGAACATCTGAATTGTGTCTCTGTGAGATACTGTTTACTTTTTAAAAGGCAGAATCGTTGCTCCAGCTTTTGTATTGGATCTCATTGGATTGTGCATGTGTGGCATTAAGTTAGACTGACTATACGTCCTCTTTTCCCCGGACATGTCCTCTTTTGCAGGACTGTCCAGGGTGTCCGGGCGGGATTTCTTAAATGCTTCAAATGTCCGGCGTTTTGTGTCAAAGTTGCGTGTATTTTCAATGTGCGTACAGGGCTAAAAGGGGGTTAAAAACAGAACAAATTGTGAAGGTGTGCGCAGATAGCAACATTCTTGAGGGAGGGACATAGAGAGTGAGGTAGTGGATTGATTGTCAATCAATCCACTATCAATCCAGGTCACACTGAGGGCGGCCGTATAAACAACTTTAACGCTGTTACAAATATGCGCCACACTGTGAACCCACAACAAACAAGAATGACAAACACATTTCGGTAGAACCTGCGCACCGTAACACAACATAAACATAAACACAACATAACAAATACCCAGAAGCCCTTGCAGCACTAACTATTCCAGGATGCTACAATGTATGTTATTGCTACAATACGTCACATCAAATATTCCACTTTGGTGGAAGATTTGCATATTTTGTGTGTTTGCCATAAGAAAAAAAAAAAATTAGTTTGACTAAAAAGCGCGGAAAACAAACTAAACCATTTTGAAATGAGGGATAGATCTGAAGTAGATGTAGACTCCAGAGATTTCAATCAATCAATCAATGTTTATTTATATAGCCCCAAATCACAAATGTCTCAAAGGACTGCACAAATCATTACGACTACAACATCCTCGGAAGAACCCACAAAAGGGCAAGGAAAACTCACACCCAGTGGGCAGGGAGAATTCACATTCAGTGGGACGCCAGCGACAATGCTGACTATGAGAAACCTTGGAGAGGACCTCAGATGTGGGCAACCCCCCCCCCCTCTAGCGGACCGAAAGCAATGGATGTCAAGCGGGTCTAACATGATACTGTGAAAGTTCAATCCATAGTGGCTCCAAGACAGCAGTGAGAGTCCCGTCTACAGGAAACCATCTCAAGCGGATCAGCAGCGTAGAGATGTCCCCAACCGATACAGGCGAGCGGTCCATCCTGGGTCCCGACGAGCGGTCCATCCTGGGTCTCGACTCTGGACAGCCAGTACTTCATCCATGGTCATCGGACCGGACCCCCTCCACAAGGGAGGGGGGGACATAGGAGAAAGAAAAGAAGCGGCAGATCAACTGGTCTAAAAAGGAGGTCTATTTAAAGGCTAGAGTATACAGATGAGTTTTAAGATGAGACTTAAATGCTTCTACTGAGGTAGCATCTCGAACTGTTACCGGGAGGGCATTCCAGAGTATTGGAGCCCGAACGGAAAACGCTCTATAGCCCGCAGACTTTTTTTGAGCTCTAGGAATCACTAATAAGCCGGAGTCTTTTGAACGCAGATTTCTTGCCGGGACATACGGTACAATACAATCGGCAAGATAGGCTGGAGCTAGACCGTGTAGTATTTTATACGTAAGTAGTAAAACCTTAAAGTCACATCTTAAGTGCACAGGAAGCCAGTGCAGGTGAGCCAGTACAGGCGTAATATGATCAAACTTTCTTGTTCTTGTCAAAAGTCTAGCAGCCGCATTTTGTACCAACTGTAATCTTTTAATGCTAGACATTGGGAGACCCGAAAATAATACGTTACAGTAATCGAGACGAGACGTAACAAACGCATGGATAATGATCTCGGCGTCTTTAGTGGACAAAATGGAGCGAATTTTAGCGATATTACGGAGATGAAAGAAGGCCGTTTTAGTAACGCTTTTAATGTGTGACTCAAAGGAGAGAGTTGGGTCGAAGATAATACCCAGATTTTTTACAGAGTCACCTTGTTTTATTATTTGGTTGTCAAATGTTAAAGTTGTATTATTAAATAGAGGTCGGTGTCTAGCAGGACCGATAATCAGCATTTCCGTTTTTTTGGCATTAAGTTGCAAAAAGTTAGCGGACATCCATTGTTTAATTTCATTAAGACACGCTTCCAACTGACTACAGTCCGGCGTGTTGGTCAGCTTTAGGGGCATGTAAAGTTGGGTGTCATCAGCATAACAGTGAAAGCTAATACCGTATTTGCGTATGACGTCACCTAGCGGCAGCATGTAGATGCTGAAGAGTACAGGGCCAAGGACCGAACCCTGGGGAACTCCACACGTTACCTTAACATAGTCCGAGGTCACACTGTTATAGGAGATTTAAGCGTTAGATATAAAATGTATGTATGCCCTGGCACACCATTATCATCATTTCATGACCCAAGCAATACACTTTTATACTGAAATAAATATACCTACAACTTATTAAATAAAAACATAGAAAAAACTACGAGCAGCGGTAACGTTTAGATCAGGCCTGGGCAATTATTTTGACTTGAGGGACACTTTTAGAGAAAAAAAATGTGTCTGTGGGCCGGTATATCTATTTTTAGGAACACTAATACAAAACCTCACAATAATGTCTGATTGAATGCCAAAATCCAGGTGGCGGGTCTCTCATTTAGAGATAGGGTGAGAAGCTCTGCCATCCGGGATGTATTTTTATAGTGGTTTTATAAGTTGACTTGTTATCATTATTTTATATTGATTATTGATATCATCATGTCCGAATCCATAGTTCTCGCTTGGAAAAGGGTGGAGTGCCATCTCCGGGTTGGGGAGGAGACCCTGCCCCAAGTGGAGGAGTTCAAGTACCTCGGAGTCTTGTTCACAAGTGGATGGTGAGATCGACAGGCGGGTCGGCGCGGCGTCTTCAGTAATGCGGACGCCGTATCAATCCGTTGGGGTGAAGAAAGAGCTAAGCCGGAAGGCAAAGCTCTCAATTTACCGGTCGAGCTACGTTCCCATCTTCACCTATGGTCACGAGCTTTGGGTCATGACCAAAAGGACAAGATCACGGGTACAAGCGGCCCAAATGAGTTTCCTCCGTCGGGTGGCGGGGCTCTCCCTTAGAGATAGGGTGAGAAGCTCTGTCATCCGGGAAACACTCAAACTAAAACCACTGCTCCTCCACATGGAGAGGAGCCAGATGAGGTGGTTCCAGCATCTGGTCAGGATGCCACCCGAACGCCTCCCTAGGGAGGTGTTTAGGGCACGTCCCACCGTTAGGGGGGCACGGGGAAGACCCAGGACATGTTGGGAAGACTATGTCTCCCGGCTGGCCTGGGAATGCTTCGGAATTCCCCGGGAAGAGCTGGACGAAGAGGCTGGGGAGAGAAAAGTCTGGGCTTCCCTGCTTAGGCTGCTGCCCCCGCGACCCAACCTTGGATAAGCGGAAGAAGCTCGATGGATGAATGAATGCCTAAAACGTTATGACAGACCGCCTTAAAAAACGTAATGTAATTTTACATTTTTCTATGAAGGATAAAACACTGAATATTGACAAAATATGAATGTCACACCCTTTTTCCATCGACATATTTTAAAATCAAGTGAAACGCAACAAAAATGCAACAGTGAAATATGAACGAAGGGTACAAAATAAACCCACCTACAATCTGACACATCTGATACATCACTAAGCTTTAGAACTTTGTTGTGAAAATCTCCTTCCCCGTCTGTGGAAACGCTTCCCACCCACACTGCTTGGCGGCTCGTCTGAGCTGCTGTGACGTAGATTACCATAGTGACTAATTGGATGACCATAGTAACTAATTGGATGACCTTAGTAACTCATTGGATTACCATAGTAACTAATTAGATTACCATAGTAACTAATTTGATGACCATAGTAACTGGTATATCATGCAAAACCGCAGATTCCAACCATTGAAGTACTTGGTACAGTTGAAGACATACGGTCATTAGAAAACATCACCTATCCATCCATCCATCTATTCATTTTCTACCGCTTGTCCCGTTCGGGGTCGCTGGAGCCAAACTCAGCTGCATTTGGGCGGAAGGCGGTGTACACCCTGGACAAGTCACCACCTTATCGCAGAAAACATCACTGCACATCATAATGGCAGCTACAGTTTCCATCTTAAACATCTAAAAAATTATATTTGGAATGTCCGGTGGGCCAGATTGAAAAGCTTAACTGGTCTGGTTTGAATCCATGAAGGAAAGATGAAAGTGAATGAATTTTTATAACTAAATACATTTACATATGCATACAAATGTGATTTATTTTTATATTATTTCTTTTAATGAATTAAAAGCCTACTGAAATGAGATTTTCTTATTTAAACAGTATCATGTTAGACCCGCTCGACATCCATTGCTTTTGGTCCCCTAGAGGGGGGGGGTTGCCCACATCTGAGGTCCTCTCCAAGGTGTTTCATAGTCTGCATTGTCACTGGCGTCCCACTGGATGTGAATTCTCCCTGCCCACTGGGTGTGAGTTTTCCTTGCCCTTTTGTGGGTTCTTCCGAGGATGTTGTAGTCGTAATGATTTGTGCAGTCCTTTGAGACATTTGTGATTTGGGGCTATATAAATAAACATTGATTGATTGATTGATTGATTTAAACGGGGATAGCAGGTCCATTCTATGTGCCTTACTTGATCATTTCGCGATATTGCCATATTTTTGCTGAAAGTTTTATAGAGAACATCGACGATAAAGTTCGCAACTTTTGGTGCTGATAAAAAAGCAGATGATGTGCGCGTGACGTCACGGGTTGTGGAGCTTCTCACATCCTCACATTGTTTACAATCATGGCCACCAGCAGCGAGAGCAATTCAGACCGAGAAAGCAACGATTTCCCCATTAATTTGAGCGAGGATGAAAGATTTGTGGATGAGGAAAGTGAGAGTGAAGGACTAGAGAAAAAAAAAAAAAAAACATTTACTAGGATAATTCTGGAAAATCCCATATCTGCTTATTTTGTTACTAGTGTTTTAGTGAGATTATATGGTCGTACCTGTACAACCTGAAAGTTGGCCCCGCACCTTTCTTCAGCACCAGTCGACGGGTGGTGGCGATGCCCATCTCTGCCCTTCGCAAGGGACACTCTTCGAAACACCATCTTTCGAAAGGATCGCTGCACAATAAACTGTACTTTGTGTGTGTGGTCCAATCCAACCGTGTTTGCTTGACCGCTCTGTTCCATAGTAAAGCTTCACCGTCATCTTTCGGGAATGTAAACAATGAAACACCGGCTGTGTTTGTGTGGCTAAAGGCGGCCGCACTACACCGCTTCCCACCTACAGCTTTCTTCTTTAACGTCTCCATTATTCATTGAACAAATTGCAAAAGATTCAGCAACACAGATGTCCAGAATACTGTGGAATTATGTGATGAAAACAGACAACTTATAGCTGGGAACGGTGCTGGAACAAAATGTCGTCACGCGCACTCATCATCCTACCGCGACGTTTCAGCAGGATACTTTGGCTCAAAATTTAAAATTGCAAATTGGTAAACTAACCCGGCCGTATTGGCATGTGTTGGAATGTTAATATTTCATCATTGATATATAAACTACCAGACTGCGTGATCGGTGGTAGTGGGTTTCAGTAGGCCTTTAAGTAACGTTTATGACAACCTTTTTTCCAAAACACAGTATATAATGTGAGATATAACAGGATAATGCATACGTTTATCATTTGTTTTCAAAAAGCTTACAAAAAAGTGGGACCCCAAAAATTTACTGGGGGATCCCGTTTTTATGACTCGATGGGGTACCTTTGACCCCATTTTGAAAGTTCCTAACCCCAACACTGCTGTCAACATAGGAGAAAAATGCTTTGTTTATATAAATATATTTATAAAGCAAGTTCAAGTATCATTGGCAAATTCTCACCTAGTCCCGCATATATGTGTCCTCTTTTTGGGATTTCAGAATATGGTCAGCATAATTAAGTTGTCAAAATTAAATTAGGGTGCAGCATTTAGTGCGGTCACAAACATCATGTGGTGTGAAATGAAGACTTAGGGAAAGGTAAAAAAAAAACATGAAAACACTGGAACTTTAGGAACACTAAAGGCTTACTGAAACCCACTACTACCGACCACGCAGTCAGATAGTTTATACATCAATGATAAAATATTAACATTGCAACACATGCCAATACGGCCGGTTTAGTTTACTAAATTACAATTTTAAATTTCCCGCAAAGTTTCTTGTTGAAAACATTGCGGTATGATGACGCTTATGTTGACGCGTACTTGTGACGTTGTTGGTTGGAGCGGACATTTTATCCTAGCAACACTCACGGCTAAAAGTCGTCCGATTTAATCGCATAATTACACAGGATTCTAAACATTTGTGTTGCTGAATCTTTTGCAATTTGTTCAATTAATAATGGAGATTATAAAGAAGAATGCTGTTGGTGGAACACGGTGGATTGCAGCTGACTTTGGCAACACAAACACAGCCGGTGTTTCTTTAGTTGTTGTGAAGCTTTAATATGGAACAGAGCGTTTAAGCGACCATGGTTCTCTACCACATGTCAACCGGCAGGTTTCGGTGAGAAAATTGTGGTAATAAGTCGGCTCTTACCGGAGATATGAACGGAGCATGCGTCCTCCTGGAAGAGGCAGCTGCGACTTTCTTGGCTCCTACGTGGCTTCTATCAGAGACACTGGCGGTCACCACACCCCTCCGACTTCCAGGTATGACTTTATAATCTCACTAAAACTCTAGTAACACAATAAGCAGATAAGGGATTTTCCAGAATTCTCCCAGTAAATGTGTCTAATAAAATCTGAATAGCTCCCACTGCCCTCGTTTTTTTTCCCCCTTCTAGTCCTTCACTCTCACTATCCTCATCCACGAATCTTTCATCCTCCCTCAAATTAATGGGGAAATCGTCGCTTTCTCGGTCCGAATCACTCTCGCTGCTGGTGGCCATTATTATAAACAATGTGAGGAGCCCTACAACCCGTGACGTCACGCGCACATCGTCTGCTACTTCCGGTACAGGCAAGGCTTTTTTTATTAGCGATCAAAAGTTGCGAACTTTATCGTCGATGTTCTCTACTAAATCCTTTCAGCAAAAATATGGCAATATTGCGAAATGATCAAGTATGACGCATAGAATGGACCTGCTATCCCCGTTTAAATAAGAAAATCTCATTTCAGTTAACAAGTAAAACGAACCTTGACCACAAGCCCAGAAGGGATGTGTTTGAGCACGACGCAGTTGCTGGTTTTGTTAGTGGCCTGACCACCGGGTCCAGATCCCCGGACAAACTGCTCCTCCAGCTCGCTTTCGTCCAAGACGGGGAGGTCGATAATCAGCTCCTTCTTGCCGGCGACCAACAGCCATGGGAGCCCGGCCGGAGGCAAGGAGGGGAGCCCGACACAACTCTTCCGCCACATGGCTCGACTCAGTAAACTGTTGTACACGTAGCACAAAAACGGGGAAAGTCGCGACATATTTTAAGTACGTCTTTTACAAATGTTTAAAATAGACCCGAGCTAAATAAAACACAGCTTTTAACTCTCCTTGGAAATAGCTATTTGGGTTAGCCGTGTTTACATCCGCAATATTTTCTTCTTCGTTGACAAAACGCCATACAGTATTTGTATAGAGGAACTGTCGCCCCCTGTGGTAACTAGATAGATAGATAGCTAGATAGATAGATAGATAGTACTTTATTGCAGTGTCTTTGGAAGTGTGAGGAAGCCAGAGTACCCTGAGGGAACCCACGCAGTCACGGGGAGGACATGCAAACTCCACACAGAAAGATCCCGAGCCCGGGATTGAACCCTGACCACTCAGGACGTTAGTATTGTGAGGCAGACGCACAAACCCCTCTTCTACCGTGAAGCCAAAAATGGATGGATGGATGGATGAATGAATGCTAAAGGCCGCTTTAATTTGCCCAGATGTGGTCTATGGTACGACTCGGTTGGGGTTTGATCTCACAACCTACCAATCTCAGGGCGGACACTCTAAGCACTAGGCCACTGAGCAGGTCATATTTTTAGAATATTGAAAAAAAATCTCACGTGCCCTTTGGCATGCCTTCAAGTACCCCCAGGGGTACGCGTACCCCAATTTGAGAACCACAGCTTTATTGATTCCTTCAGGAAAATTAAAATTCCAGCAACAGTGTACAGAGTTGAGATCAATTTAAAAAGTAAATTATGAGGGTATATATGGTAACAAAATAGAAAAATATTATAAAAAGAATAAAATGAAAAAGCAACAATGGGAATAAAAATATAACAGTAAAATAAGAATATAACAAGAGAAACTAGGCAGTAGTGACCATGTTATGAAAAAGTGTTGCACTGTTGTTGTTTTGCATCCCCTGTCATCCTAGTAGTCCCCGACCCCCTCCCCAGAGAGGAGTTGTACAGTCTAATGACGTGTGGGACAAAGGAGTTTTTGAGTCTATTAGTCTAGCACTGAACAGGCTCCTCTGGCTACTGATAACGGTATGCAGATGGTGACTGGCATCATCCAGGATGCTCACTAGTTTTTCCCCAGTCCTCTTCTCTGCCACCGTCACCAGTGAGTCCAGTTTTATTCCGATCTTAGAACCGGCCCGCCTGATCAGTTTCTCCAGTCTGGAGCTGTCCTTAGTCGTACTGCCCCCACAGCACACTACCATGTAGAACAGAACACTGGCAATCACAGACTGGTAGTACATCTACAAGAGTTTTTTGTACAGATGTTGAAGGAGCGCAGCCTACTGAGGAAGTGCAGCCTGCTTTGTACTTTCCTGTACAGGTGGTCCGTGTTAACAGTACAGTCCAGCTTATTGTCCTGGACTGGACTGTTTGACTAGACGAACTGCATCATATGTTGACTTGATCAGACCTGGGCAAATTAAGGCCCGGGGGCCACATGCAGCCCGTTGAGTTTTTCAATCTGGCCCGCTGGACATTCCCAAATAATTTTTTTTAGATATTTAAATGGAAAGTGTAGCTGCCATTATGATGTGCAGTCATGTTTTCTAACGACCGTAAGTCGTGAACTAACAAACTAACTTGAACAAAGTATTTCAATGGTTGGAATCTGCGCTTATGGATGATATACCAGTTACTATGGTCATCTAATTAGTTACTTGCTTAGCTTCTTGTTTGGGCCTTAGTATTCCCTGAGGAACATAGGCCGCCGACGAAAACCTTCCATCCATTCCGGTCTTGTGCCCTTCGGTCGAGTTGTTGCCATGACAGCCCCTCAGCCCTCATCTCCTGTTCCGTACTTCTTCTCCAGGTTTTTCTTGGTCTCCCTCTGTTTCTTTTTCCCTGTGGGTTCCATGTTAGTGCCTGTTTGGTGATTGATTTATTGGTTTTTTTGAGTATGTGGCCTATCCAGCTACACTTATTTCTCCCAATTTGCAGTGCCACTGATTCTTGTTTGGTGAGTTCCCACAGGTTGGCATTGGTGATGGTGTCTGGCCAGTAGACTCCTAGGACCCGACGGAGGTAACGGTTTACGAGTGTCTGAAGTTTAGTGAGTATGCTATTGGTGGTTTTCCATGTTTCTGATCCGTACAGCAGGATGGATTTGACATTTGAGTTAAATATTTTCAGTTTGGTTTTGAGAGAAATGTTTTTTGCTCTCTATATTTTGTTTAGCATGTTTAATGATGTTCTTGCTTTCCCTATTCTGGATTTGACATCTTCATCTGCCCCTCCATTTACACTGATTATGCTCCCCAAGTATGTAAAACTGACTACCTCCTCTAATTGATTATGGTCCATTGTTATTTGTGTATTGTTCTTGTTAATGATACACATGACCTTTGTTTTTTGTGAATTGATCTTAAGCCCAAGAAATGCAGCAGCTCTTTGTAGTTTGTGTGACTTGTCCTGCATCTGTTGGTGAGTGCGAGCCAGGAGAGCTAGATCGTCTGCAAAGTCTAGGTCCTCCAGTTGTTCAGTAGTTCTCCACTGTATGCCGGTTTTTCTGGTTTTGGTTGTTTGGTTCATGGTCCAGTCAATACAGAGGAGGAAAAGGAAAGGCGAGAGCAGACATCCTTTCCGCACCCCAGTCAGGACTTCGAAGGTCTCCGATGGGCATCCGTCATGTAGGACACGACATCGCATCCCTTGGTAAGTGCTCTTGATGATGTTGATGAGCTTCGGTGGGATGCCATAGTGATGCCACAGTGTCTCACAGTCGACAATGTCAAACGCCTTTTAAAGTCTATGAAATGTATATATACCGGTGAGTTCCATTCCATGGATTGTTCTATTATAATCCTAAGGGAAGCAATTTGGTCAGCACAAGATCTTCCATTTCTGAAACCAGCCTGGTTTTCCCTCAGTTGTGAATCAACCAATTTCCGCATCCTTTCTAGTAGTATGTGGTTGAGCACCTTCCCTGGCGTTGAGAGGAGCATAATTCCCCTGTACTTTTTACACTTCCTGAGGTCTGTCACACGTACGGCAGCGCACTTGTTGCGCGGAGTTGCCACCTCTTGGATGCACACGACCAGACAGGCAGGAGTGCAGGTAAGAATTTGATTTTAATATAATAAAACAAAAGAACACTGGTACAAAATCACAAAATAAAGCGCGTGGCTACGCACGGAAGCTAACGCTAAACTTAGCAGGATACAAAAAGGTCCAAAACGGTGATGTGCCGAACGCACAAGAAGCTAAGACGGGACTTAACACAAACAAAGCAGAGATAAGCAAAGAATACATACGTTGCGTGTTGCATAAAGCAAACAATGGACCGAGAACGAACTAAGGAATCAGGTGGGCCTAAATGCACAAATAATAATTGCCATCAGGTGTGCGACAAAGGCATAGCAGCTGGGACAAATAAGAAACCATGGAAACAATATGCAACAAGAAGTGCACAAACACAGAAATCGGCCGAGTCTAGAACTAAACATGATCAACAACATATAAACGGCGAAACAATAAACGATCCGAGTAGCGGATTGTGACAAGGTCTCCTTTCTTGGGAATCTTTATGATGTTGTCGCCTCTCCAGTCTGATGGGATTTTCTTCCTCCCAGATAGGTTGCATAAGATGGTAAAGCATGCTGGAGGATGTTTCGATATCTGTTTTGAGAACTTCTGCTGGTAGCTCATCTGGGCCTTCTGCCTTTCCTGCTCTCGGCTTTGATGGCCTTCCTGATTTCCAGTTTGGTAGGGGGGTTGCAGTTTATTTCAAGCATGATTGGAGCTGGTGGAATATCTGCAGTCAGTTGAGGGAGCTCTCTGTTGAGTAGGTCTTGAAAGTGATCAGTCCATCTCTGGAGTTGATCTTTGGTTGTGAGGAGTGTACCATTTGTGTCTTTAATATGCATTTGGGCTTGTTTAAATTTGCCGGTGAGCATCTTTGTGGTTAGATAGAGTTCTTTCAGATTATTCTTTCCTGCTGCTTCCTCTGCCTGCTGTGCTAAATCCTCGATGTACTTCTTTTGGTCCCTTCTGACACTCTTCTTCACATCCTTGTTTGTACTACTTCATATTCTCTTTGTGCTGCTGCCTTTCTTGCTCTCGTTCTGCATCTGTTAACTACCTCCTTTTTTACCTTCTCTCACTAACTTTCTTGTGGGTTTCTGTGGATAGCCAAGGTTTGTTTGTGGACTTTTATCCCTACCACTTCTGCACAGGTCTCCTTCCATGTAGTCTTCAAACCTTCCCAAATCCCTTCTACAGTTCCTGGTGCATATGTGTTGTCTGGTTCTGTAGTGCTTGAAACCGGTTGTGTAATGTGACTTGGTATAGTTCCAAGGTGCCTATATATTGGAATTGTTGTATGTTGAATTTGATCCTCCCTCCTCCTTGTTTAATGCAATTCAATTTCAACTGGAACCTTGCTGTGACTTGGTGGTGGTCAGATGCAGCGTCAGCTCCTCTTCTCGCTCTGACATAAAGCAGTGAGCGCCTGAATTTCCGGCTAATGCAGATGTGATCAATCTGGTTTTCAGTTGTGTGGTTGGCAGAAACCAATGTTGCTTTGTGGATGTCCTTGTGTGGGAAAATGGAACCTTCAATAACCAAGCTGTTGTTTGCACATACTGTAGCAAACCTTTCACCGTTTACATTCATTGTTCCAAGCCCTTGCGTTCCCATTATCAGATCATAGCCATTGTTATTTCCTCCTATTTTCTCATTCATGTCCCCTATTAAGACCATGACAATTAGTTACTATGGTCATGTAATTAGTTACTATCCATCCATCCATTTTCAACCGCTTATTCCCTTTGGGGCCGCGGGGGTCGCTGGTGCCTATCTCAGCTACAATTGGGCGGAAGGCGGGGTACACCCTAGACAAGTCGCTACCTCATCACAGGGCCAACACAGATAGACAGACAACATTCACACACTAGGGACCATTTAGTGTTGCCAATCAACCTATCCCCAGGTGCATGTCTTTGGAGGATGCAGGGAGCCGGAGTACCTGCAGGGAACCCACGCAGTCACGGGGAGAACATGCAAACTCCACACAGAAAGATCCCGAGCCCGGGATTGAACCCAGGACTACTCAGGACCTTTGTCCACTAACCCCACTTCCCCCGTGCTGCCCCACATAGGACCAAAAATACAAAAAACAAATCTGTCTGGAGCTGCAAAAAAATGAAAATCTGTGTATAGTGTAAGTCTTATAGTGAAGGCAAGTGTCTATATTACCTATAATAGCTTATTATAAAAATGACTGTGTCGCAGGCCGAAGCAAATCTTCGTTGACAGAGATGTTGAAATTTTATATATTTATTTTACACTTTTTTTTTTACAACATTAGAAACCATTAGTAAATCAGTGACTACTCAGAAGGTGAGATAACTCCTGGAAATGAGTTGCTCAGATTGGCCAAAGGTATAGGTGTGTGTGTCCAAGTCAAATGGTAAATGGTTGTACTTGTATAGCGCTTTTCTACCCCTTTTTAAGGAGCCCAAAGCGCTTTGACAGTATTTCCACTTTCACCCATTCACACACACATTCACACACTGATGGTGGGAGCTGCCATGCAAGGCGCTAACCAGGGCCCATCAGGAGCAAGGGTGAAGTGTCTTGCTCAAGGACACAACGGACATGACTTGGATGGTAGAAGGTGGGGATTGAACCAGAAACCCTCAGATTGCTGGCACGGCCACTCCCAAAATCCCCACGCCGTCCCCAGTTAAAGGAATTGGCAGGCTGTTTTCTTTTAATAGATTTATTACAATCTTTGGCAAGCTAGGTAATGTTTGCTGTGGTCTGGAACGAACAGATGTTTATTGGGATAAGGTAAACATTTGTTCAGTATTTTAAGATAAAAGTGTTTGATTGGTAGGTAGGTAGGTCTTTATTGTGAGGCATTAAAAGCCACAAAATGCAACGGGTCAATCAGACCCACAAACGCTGGCTGAGTAACAACAATGTGAACATTATTACGGGGGGTCATGTGCATTTCAATAAATTTTAATATTAAACACAATTCATTTCAGGAGTTTAATTCCCACCAAGAAATCAATTAAAGGTTCAGGAAGTTTTTACTTTTCAAACCAGCTATTCTATATTTTTGAACAATTTCACTTCCCCCACTGTTATAATATGAATGCGGGATGTTCATTAACTGTAAGATATAATCATATACATTGTTAAAAAATAAAACAATTTATTCTTGAAATATTTATTTATGTCTGTAGTCCAGGCCGAGTCCTTGGTTCTTGCCCGGAAAAGGGTAGAGTGCCATCTCCGGGTTGGGGAGGAGATCTTGCCCCAAGTGGAGGAGTTCAAGTTCCTTGGAGTCTTGTTAACTAGTGAGGGAAGAGTGGATGGTGAGATCGACAGGTGGATCGGTGCGACGTCTTCAGTAATGTGGACGCTGTATCGATCCGTTGCGGTGAAGAAGGAACTGAGCCGGAAGGCAAAGCTCTCAATTTACCAGTCGATCTACATTCCGATCCTCACCTATGGTCATGAGTTTAGGATTATGACCAAAAGGACAAGGATTATGACCAAAAGGACAAGATCACGGGTACATGCTGCAGAAATGAGCTTCCTCCGCCGGGTGGCGGGGCTCTCCCTTAATGATAGGGTAAGAAGCTCTGTCATCCGGGGGAACTTATGGAATCTTAACTACTGAAATACATTACTTTTTCAAATATATTTGTGAACGACTCTTGCGGTCATCGTGTTGGTTACGTGAACCACCCAGGAAGGACATCGCTTTTCAGCACAGGTTTGACTCTTTATTTTTCAATGAAGCTTGAGTGTCGGTCGGGTCGCTCTTTTAGCTCCTCCTCCGCTGCTCGTTCCGGTCTGCTTTTCAGCTGCCGTGTCGTCGTCTTCGCCTGTGCTGTTCTCTGTCGCTCTATGCTCGCTCTCCTGCAGTGCTGCGGACACTCCGCCTCCTTTTTCTTGATCTTCCCTCCTTCTGCCCTCTTATACTCTGCAAGGAGATAGGTAGATTCATCACCAGTGTGTGAGCCACGCACTTGATCTCGATTGCGACGGCGTCGCTCCCGTCATGCCCCGCCTCTCCGTTCCGCCGCATTCTCCGCCTCCTTGCCGCCATCTTGAGCAGAGCTATAGCTTGCCCTGCCCCGCCGTCAGCCCGTCGGCTCCGCCTTTCCACAATATTCTATCAGGATGGACCTATATGAGGTATGGATTGGGATTTTATGCAAATAATTTTGTCATAATAGGGGATGTAAAGTCATTCATCACATTGAAGCTGTCGTAGGAACAAGGTTGTATTTTTGCGACGATATACAATTGAGAATTAGATTACACATGTATTTGAACCTAATTCTCAATTGTATATCGTCGCAAAATATAACCTTGTTCCAACCTTGAGAACTAGATTACACATGTATTTTAACCTGGGCTTCACGGTGGAAGAGGGGTTAGTGTGTCTGCCTCACAATACGAAGGTCCTGAGTAGTCTGGGGTTCAATCCCGGGCTCGGGATCTTTCTGTGTGGAGTTTGCATGTCCTCCTCGTGAATGCGTGGGTTCCCTCCGGGTACTCCGGCTTCCTCCCACCTCCAAAGACATGCACCTGGGGATAGGTTGATTGGCAACACTAAATGGTCCCTAGTGTGTGAATGTGAGTGTGAATGTTGTCTGTCTATCTTGCAATGAAGTGGCGACTTGTCCAGGGTGTAGCCCGCCTTCCGCCCGATTGTAGCTGAGATAGGCCCCAACGTCCCCCACAACCCCAAAGGGGAATAAGCGGTAGAAATGGATGGATGGATGGATGGATGGATGGATTTTAACCTACAAACCCCAATTCCATATGAGTTAGGAAATTGTTAGATGTGAATATAAACGGAATACAATGATTTGCAAATCATTTTCAACCCATATTCAGTTGAATATGCTACAAACAAAACATATTTGATGTTCAAACTGATAAACATTTTTTTTCGTACAAATAATAATTAACTTTAGAATTTGATGCCAGCAACACGTGACAAAGAAGTTGGGAAAGGTGTTAATAAATACTGATAAAGCTGAGAAATGCTCATCAAACACTTATTTGGAACATCCCACAGGTGTGCAGGCTAATTGGGAACAGGTGGGTGCCATGATTGGGTATAAAAGCAGCTTCTATGAAATCCTAAGTAATTCACAAACCGGGATGGGGCGAGGCTGACCAATTTGTAATCAAATTGTCGAACAGTTTTATAACAACATTTCTCAACGAGCTATTGTAAGGAATTTAGGGATTTTACCGTCTACGGTCCGTAAAATCATCAAAAGGTTCAGAGAATCTGGAGAAATCCCAGCACGTAAGCGATATTACAGACATTTGACCCCTCAGGCGGTACTGCATCAAAAACTCACATCACTGTGTAAAGGATATCACCACATGGGCTCAGGAACACTTTATAAAACCACTGTCTGTAACTACAATTGGTCGCAAAGTCTGTAAGTGCAAGTTAAAGCTCTACTATGCAAAGTGAAAGCCATTTAACAACAACACCAAGGAGCGCCGCTGGTTTCGCTGAGTCCAAGTTCATCTAAGATGGACTGATGCAAAGTGGAAAAGTGTTCTGTGGTCTGACGAGTCCACATTTCAAATTATATTTGTAAACTGTGGAAGTGATGTCTTCCGGAACAAAAATGAAAATAACCATCCGGATTGTTATAGGCGCAAAGTTCAAAAGCCAGCATCTGTGATGGTATGGGGGTGTATTAGTGCCCAAGGCATGGTTAACTTACACATCTGTGAAGGCACTATTAACGCTGAATGGTCCATACAGGTTTTGGAGCAACATATGTTGTCATCCAAGCAACGTTATCATGGACGCCTTTGCTTATTTCAGCAAGACAATGCCAAGCCACGTGTTACAACAGCGTGGTTTTGTAGTAAAAGAGTGTGGGTACTTTCCTGGCCCGCCTGCAGTCCAGACCTGTCTCCCATCGGAAATGTGTGCCGCATTATGAAGCGTAAGATACGACAGCGGAAACCCCGGACTGTTGAACGACTAAAGCTCTACATAAAACAAGAATAAGAAATAATTCCACTTTCAAAGCTTCAACAATTAGTTTACTCAGTTCCCAAACGTTTATTAAGTGTTGTTAAAAGAAAAGGTGATGTAACAGTGGTGAACATGCCCTTTCCCAACTACTTTGGCACATGTTGCAGCCATGAAATTCTAAGGTAATTATTATTTGGAAAAAAAAAAAAAAGTTTATGAGTTTGAACATCAAATATCTTGTCTTTGTAGTGCATTCAATTGAATACAGGTTGAAAAAGATTTGCAAATCATTGTATTCCGTTTATATTTACATCTAACACAATTTCCCAACTCATATGGAAACGGGGTTTGTAGATTATCCACCGTATTACATTTTATTGAACTACTTATATTCACTTGTTATACAGTAGGTAAGTAGTTCGATTGCTGTGATCAGCAAGTTGTCTACCTAGTCATGTAATGTATGTGTTTTACCAGTAGAGGGTGACCTTCTGCTTCCGTTGACCAATTCTGTCAAGTTGGGAGAAGTAAGCAGGGTATCGGAAGTTCTGCACCTATTATGGCGCCATAAAGGGGGAAAGGCTCGGATTAGAGCCAGTCAAAAATAATTTTGTACATTTATGAATTGTCCTATAACAGGGGTCACCAACGCGGTGCCCGGGCACCAGGTAGCCCGTAAGGACCAGATGAGTCGGCCGCTGGCCTGTTCTAAAAATAGCTCAAATAGCAGCACTTACCAGTGAGCTGCCTCTATTTTTTTAAATTGTATTTATTTACTAGCAAGCTGGTCTCGCCTTGCTCGACATTTTTAATCCTAAGAGAGACAAAACTCAAATAGAATTTGAAAATCCAAGAAACTATTTCAAAGACTTGGTCTTCACTTGTTTAAATGAATTCATTTATTTTTTTACTTTGGTTCTTATAACTTTCAGAAAGATAATTTTAGAGAAAAAATACAACCTTAAAAATGATTTTAGGATTTTTAAACACATATATCTTTTTACCTTTTAAATTCCTTCCTCTTTCCTGACAATTTAAATCAATGTTCAAGTATTTTTTTTCATTGTAAAGAATAATGAATACATTTTAATTTAATTCTTCATTTTAGCTTCTGTTTTTCGACGAAGAATGTTTGTGAAATATTTCTTCAAACTTGTTATGATTTAAATTCAAAGAGATTGTAGCTGAGATAGGCGCCAGCGCCCCCCGTGACCACAAAAGGGAATAAGCGGTAGAAATGGATGGATGGAAGATTATTCTGGCAAATCTAGAAAATCTGTAGAATCAAATTTAAATCTTATTTCAAAGTTTTTTTAATTTCTTTTTAACATTTTTGCTCTGGAAAATCTAGAAGAAATAATTTGTCTTTGTTGGAAATATATTTTGGTCCAATTTGTTATATATTCTAACAAAGTGCACATTGGATTTTAAAGGCCTACCGAAATGAGATTATTTTATTTAAACGGGGATAGCAGGTCCAATCTATGTGTCATACTTAATCACTTCGCGATATTGCCATATTTTTGCTGAAAGGATTTAGTAGAGAACATCGACGATAAAGTTCGCAACTTTTGGTGGCTAATAAAAAAGCCTTGCCTTTACCGGAAGTAGCAGACGATGACATCACCGGTGTTAGGGCTCCTCACATCCTCACATTGTTTATAATGTGAGCCTCCAGCAGCGAGCTATTCGGACCGAGAAAGTGACAATTTCCCCAGTATTTTGAGCGAGGATGAAAGATTTTTGGATGAGGAAATTTAGAGTGAATGACTAGGAAATAAATAAATAAATAAAAATAAAGTTAAAAAATAACTTGCATTGGGAGTGATTCTAATGTTTTTAGACACATTTACTAGGATAATTTTGGGAAATCCCTTATCTTTCTATTGTGTTGCTAGTGTTTTAGTGAGTTAAATAGTACCTGGTAGTCGGAGGGGTGTGTCCACGGGTGTGTTGATGCCAGTCTCTGAGAGAAGTCACAAAGCTGCAGCAGGACAGAAGCTCCGCTGATCTCCGTCCGGTAAGAGGCGACTTTTCACCGAAACCTGCCGGTTGACAAGTGGTCGGGATCCATGTTCGCTTGACCGCTCAAATCCATAGTAAAGCTTCACCTCCGGGAATTTTAAACAAGGAAACACCGTGGGTTTGTGTGGCTAAAGGCTGAAGCTTCCCACCTCCATCTTTCTACTTTGACTTCTCCATTATTAATTGAACAAATTGCAAAAGATTCAGCAACACAGATGTCCAAAATACTGTGTAATTGCGCAATGAAAAGAGACGACTTTTAGCCGTAAGTGGTGCTGGGCTAATATGTCCCCTCCAACTAATAACGTCACAAACACGCGTCATCATTCCGCGACGGTTTCAACAGGAAACTGCACGGGAAATTTAAAATTGTAATTTAGTAAACTAAAAAGGCCGTATTGGCATGTGTTGCAATGTTAATATTTCATCATTGATATATAAACTATCAGACTGCGTGGTCGGTAGTAGTGGGTTTCAGTAGGCCTTTAACATGTCATCAAAAATATATATTTATTGTGAGAAATCATTAAGATAAGTGTTTCCAAAAAGATAGATGTCATTAATTATTAATAATGACATAGATTCCAAAGTAAATTGATCAAATTGGCTATTTCTGGCAATTCATTTAAGTGTGTATCAAACTGGTATCTCTTCGCATTAATCAGTATCTAAGAAGTAGCTCTCGGTTTCAAAAAGGTTGGTGACCCCTGGATTAGAGCCAGTCAAAAATAATTTTCTACATTTATGATCTGTGCTAAAACAACCTTATTCCGACATATCGTACTATCCAAACGACAGCCTTAGTTCTTAAATTTCTGACTTTTATTGCGACAGGGTAACCGGAACAACCACCGGATGTCTTCTCCTAACTTGACACTCTGACGTTCTTGTAAGGACTGTAAAGTCTCGCATTGCTTCAGACTTACGGATTGACAACTTAACGATGGCGGACCCACTTCGGCGCCGCCGCCTCCTCCCTACGTCGTCATGTGTCGCCCGCCCTTCGACCTCCACACTTCGGCGGTGCTTCACCTGAGCACCAGAGACGGGTGGTGTTTCCCGGATGAGCCTGAGCCGCCAACTCCCGCCCAAACCGCTGCTAGCGAATTCAAGGGCATTTTTGTTGGGTGTTTTAGCTAACTTCCGCCCGTACTGAAGACGGGGCGCTTGTGAGAGTGTGATTGACATGTCTCGCATACACACTGGATGGTGGTGACGACGACGGCGGCGACGATGTTTGTGGACGCGTCATTTGTTGGCGTTGAATCCGGGCCGAGGATCCAAACACTCGGTGTCGTCAAGGAAATCGCTTGCTGACTTATATTTCACCGGGGTGCGCTCGTATCACTCATGGCCTTCTTTGTGGACCTCGCCGGGTGGGCGGTGGCTCCTGCTTGACCCCTGAGAACCCTCCTCGTCCCCGCCTATACAAAGTGGACGAACTTTGACTTTTTAGGCTGGCAGGGTGCATCGCAGGTACGTGACGACATTTGCAAAACATCACTTTTGTCATGAGTAAATAGAGTGCTGCTGCCATGTTGCTAGGTAACTAAAGGCCTACTGAAATGAGATGTTCTTATTTAACGGGGATAGCAGGTCCATTCTATGTGTCATACTTGACCATTTCGCGATATTGCAAATTTTTGCTGAAAGGATTTAGTAGAGAACATCGACGATAAAGTTTGCAACTTTTGGTCGCTAATAAAAAAGCCTTGCTTGTACCGGAAGTAGCAGACGATGTGCGCGTGACGTCACAGGTTGTGGAGCTCCTCACATTGTCAACAATCATGGGCACCAGCAGCGAGAGCGATTCTGACCGAGAAAGTGACAATTTCCCCATTAATTTGAGCGAGGATGAAAGATTCGTGGATGAGAATAGTGAGACTGAAGGACTAGAGAAAAAAAAGAATAAAAATAGACAGGGCAGTGGGAGCGATTCAGATGTTAATAGACACATTTACTAGGATAATTTTGGAAAATCCCTTATCTGCTTATTGTGTTAATAGTGTTTTAGTGAGATTATATAGTCGTGCCTGAAAGTCGGAGGGGTGTGGCCACGGGTGAGGTGACCGCCAGTGTCTCTGAGGGAAGCCACGTTTCTCGACGAGGCGAGGTGAAGGCAGCCGGTCGGGCCAGGCTGAGCTTTTTCCCCCCTCCTCCATGGTGGAAGCATCCCTTGTTCGGGGGCAGCCGGTCGGAGGAGGCAAGAGAGTCTGCAGCTGCCTCTTTGACAGGTGCACAAGGAACGACGCAAGCTCCGCTCATGTCCACGGTAAGAGCCGACTTGTTACCACAGTTTTCTCACCGAAACATGCCGGTTGACATGTGGTAGTGAACCATGTTCGCTTAACCGCTCTGTTCCATGGTAAAGCTTCACCTTCGGGAATGTAAACACGGAAACACCGGCTGTGTTTGTGTTGCTAAAGGCAGCCGCAATTAGGGTTGGGTATCGTTTGAATTCAAACGATTCCGATTCTTTGTTTCGATTCCGATTCCTGACGATTCTCGATTCCGATTCTTCTTGTACCATGCCGGGATCAATTTGTTTGCCAGGTAGTCCCTGGAAGGTGGTATGCATTTTGGGTTGAGAGTTTTCACCATATCCCTGCAAACATGAAAAAAACATGTAATGTTGCTGTTACTGTTTAGCCCAGTATCAATTAGCTTAGCTCTAACATTATTGCTTAACTAACCTAAATGTTGGAGATTCCACCTCTGAAAAGGGATGCAGTCTTTTGACTATGTGTGCAGTGACCTTTCTGTGGCACTCTTCCGTCTGTGTTACCGACATCTTCCCCATTGCCGCTACGGTGAACGGAGTATGCTGAGCACATCGCGGAGCCTGGCTAGCAGGTTGTAAATTGTCTATGAAAAAATATGCGGGCTAATTTGTTAGCTGCCTCAACGTTGCACAAAACACATTATTTATTGCATATATATTGTTTTACTTACCGGATTCGGACTGCAGTGCAGTCACCGAGGTGCCAGGCTGGGTGTCGGAGCCGGAGCCAGAGGAAGAGGCAGAGGAGGACGGTCGGCGCAGCGCGTCTAAGACGGGATACGCATTTATTTGTAGTCCATGAACTCGGAGCTGCTTCATCATGTTCGACGTGCACCCCCCTAAGCACGAAACAGTCCTGTCACACGTGTTACATTTTGCCGATATTTCATTTTTTTTAGTAAAATAAAGCCGCACTTTCGACCGCCGATGCCCGCTATCTGCTTGGCTGACTCGCTCGGCTACATAGGCTCGGCTATGCTAACACTTCCGGCGGTGGGCGCTTCTTCGTTGGTATTCAGCGGCTTCTTCTTCCAGTTGGCAGACTTATTTTTTTTCCCGGTCGGTGGACTGGGTATCGAAACTAGGAATCGAAATTTAAACTTTTGAACGAGTCCGGGAGAATCGAAAAGTTAGTCCCGGTTCCAATCGATACTCGATACCCAACCCTAGCCGCAATACACCGCTTCCCACCTACATCATTCTTATTTGACGTCTCCATTATTAATAGAACAAATTGCAAAAGATTCAGCAACACAGATGTCCAGAATACTGTGTAATTATGCGATTAAAGCAGACGACTTATAGCTGTGATCGGGCTGGAACAAAATGTCCGCTACAATCCGTAAAGTCACGCGCAGGCGTCATCATACGTGTCATCATACCGCGACATTTTCAACAGGATACTTCGCGCAGAATTTAAAATTGCAATTTAGTAAACTAAAAAGGCCGTATTGGCATGTGTTGCAATGTTAAGATTTCATCATTGATATATAAACTATCAGACTGCGTGGTCGGTAGTATTGGGTTTCAGTAGGCCTTAAGTAAGTGGTGGGTTTACTCTCGTTCAAAGGCACCTTTTGTGTTATTCACAACTTAGAAGCATGAACCAAGATCATGCTCAGTCAGTGGCTTTTTCCCACAGCCAGGGTGCGTGAACTCTCTGCAGTCTAGTCCCAACCCAACACTCTGGCATGGCTGCATTCTTTTCTTCCTGCTTTTAATCTCATCTAATGAACATTTGTTGGCATAAATCCATGTACAAAAGTGTACTTACTGTAGCAGACAAGGAAAATAATTAAAATATACAAGGTAATGTAAACAGCAAAGCCGTAAACTCCAAAATATCAGAATAAAGTCGTGAGAGAATAAAGAAAAACAGTTACAATGTTAAAAGTCAGAATATTCCCAGACAAAAAAGGGATCATTCATTAATAATAATAATAATAACGGATTAGATTTATATCGCACTTTTCTATTATTAGATACTCAAAGCGCTCACAGAGAAGTGGGAACCCATCATTCATTCACACCTAGTGGTGGTAAGCTACATCTGTAGCCACAGCTGCCCTGGGGTAGACTGACGTGGGTGCCAGTTTGTCCTTACGGACCCTCCGACCACCACCAATCATTCATTCATCATCTATTCACCAGTGTGAGCGACACCGGGGGCAAGGATGAAGTGTCCTGCCCAAGGACACAACGGCAGCGACTTTGATGTCAATAGGTGGGAAGTGAACCTGCAACCCTCAGGTTTCTGGCACGGCCGCTCTACCCACTACGCCATGCCGCTCCCTAAAGCATTTGTTTGCATCAATCCATGTACAAAGGTGTACTTATTGTAGCACACAAGGAAATTAATTAAAAATATACAAGGTAATGTAGACATCAAAGCCATAAACTCCAGAATATCAGAATAAAGTCCTGAGAGAATAAAGAAAAAACATTTACAATGGCAGGCTGTTTTCTTTTAATAGATTTGCATGTCTTTGGAGGTGGGAGGGGCCTATCCCCAGGTGCATGTCTTTGGAGGTGGGAGGGGCTTATCCCCAGTAGCATGTCTTTGGATGTAGGAGGGGCCTATCCCCAGGTGCATGTCTTTGGAGGTGGGAGGAAGCCGGAGTACCCGGAGGGAACCACGCAGTCACGGGGAGGACATGCAAACTCCACACAGAAAGATCCAGAGTGCAGGATCGAACCCAGGACCTTCGTATTGTGAGGCAGACGCACTAACCAAAATAGCAGAATAAATTTGTGAGAGACTAAAGAAAAACAGTTACAATGTTAAAAGTCAGAATATTCCCAGACAAAAAAGGTATCATTTATTAGCATTTGTTGGCATCAATCCATGTACAAAGGTGTACTTACTGTAGCACACAAGGAAATTAATTAAAATATACAAGGTACTGTAGACATCAAAGCTGTAAACTCCAAAATATCAGAATAAAGTCGAGATGAATAAAATAAAAATGGTTACTATGTTAACAGTCAGCATATTCCCAGACAAATAAGTTATCATTTATTAGAATGCATTTAATTATATCATAAAAAGAAAATGTTTCCGCAATCATCACAATTTAGGAAGGAAGTGATAATGTTGCAAATCTGAAGTTGTATATAACTAGCATTGTAGGAAATATTACAAATTCCATTGTTTTAAAATCCAGAAAAAATAAAGAGTCTGGGTAAATAAATAAATAAAGTAATAATATTTGGAGATTTCAAAGTAGTATTTGTGCAGGTCTAAAAGATATATTGTCGTAATAGTGCATGTAAATGTAATCACACAAAAATTGTAGAAGGTACTAATATCTTGAAAAAATCATACTATTAAAACATGAAAACATGCACTGTTTTTACAGGAATAAAGGGGTTATGGAGGGGAAATGTATATGTGTATGTATATGTTTTTATATATATATATATATATATATATATATATATATGTTTATATGGTTATATGTGTGCATTAGGGGTGTAACGGTACACAAACATTTCGGTTCAGTACGTACCTCGGTTTAGAGGTCACGGTTCGGTTCATTTTCGGTACAGTAAGAAAACAACAAAATATAAATTTTTTGGTTATTTCTTTACCAAATTTGTAAACAATGGCTTTATCCTTTCAACATTGGGAACACTATAATAATTCTGCCCACGTTAATCCACATTTAACTGCCCCAAGTTGTTGCTTTGATTCAATAAAATGACAAAACCTTTCTTCTACATATAAAAAGTGCAACATTAAACAGTTTCAAGTCAATTCATCAGGCTTCATCTTGACTTTTATTATGTAAATGTTATATTTGTATCAGCATGTGATAGCATGGACCCTGCCATTCAAAACTAGGCTGCTACATTACTAATGATTATTGTAACTATAGCTGAAAAAATAGTACAACAGCAATAGTGAAGTGAAGTGAATTATATTTATATAGCGCTTTTCTCTAGCGACTCAAAGCGCTTTACATAGTGAAACCCAATATCTAAGTTACATTTAAACCAGTGTGGGTGGCACTGGGAGCAGGTGGGTAAAGTGCCTTGCCCAGGGACTCAACGGCAGTGACTAGGATGGCGGAAGCGGGAATCGAACCTGCAACCCTCAAGTTGCTGGCACGGCCACTCTAC
>NC_084611.1:39521208-39628708 GCF_033978795.1 Nerophis ophidion
CATACCAATTCGTGTTTTGATACGTTCTAATAAAATATTATGATCGACGGTATCGAAAGCAGCGCTAAGATCGAGGAGCAGCAACATAGATGACGCATCAGAATCCATCGTTAGCAATAGATCATTAGTCATTTTTGCGAGGGCTGTCTCCGTGGAGTGATTTGCCCTGAAACTGGATTGAAAGGTTTCACATAGATTGTTAGACGCTAAGTGTTCATTTAACTGCTCCGCAACAATTTTTTCAAGGATTTTTGAAATAAAGGGAAGGTGAGACACCGGTCGGTAATTTACCATGAGGTCAGGATCGAGGTTAGGTCTTTTAAGAAGAGGATGAATAACCGCTTTTTTGAATGCTAGGGGAACACTGCCCGAGGAGAGTGATAAGTTTATAATATTTAGCACTGATGGACCTAATAATTCAAAGAGCTCCTTGATCAGTTTCCCAGGAAGAGGGTCAAGTAAACATGTTGTCTGTTTTATTCCATTTACACGTTGTAACAATTCCTCTAATGTTATTTCCTCAAAACGAGAGAAACTATTTTGGAGGGCAGTATCCGCCGTATATACAATCGTGTCAGTGTTAATAGAACCCCGTTGTAGCTGGGACGCATTGTCTTTAATCTCCTTTCTAATGACTTCAATTTTCTTACTAAAGAATTGCATAAAGTCATCAGGTGAGTGGGTTGAGCTACTATATATATATATATATAATACTATATATATATATATATATAATATGTATATATATATGTATGTATATATATATGTATGTATATATATATATATATATATATATATATATATATATATATATATAAATACGTATATGTATATGTATGTATAAATGTATTATATATGAGCTCAGGCCCAGCGAAGCCGGCGGTGTTTCCGGGTGTTGTTGATAAATGGGCTTTGCTTTGCATAGTAGAGTTTTAACTTGCACTTACAGATGTAGCGACCAACTGTACTTACTGACAGTTGTTTTATGAGCCCATGTGGTAATATCCTTTACACACTGATGTTGGTTTTTTGTGCAGTACCGCCTGAGAAATCAAAGGTCCGTAATATCATCGCTTACATGCAGTGATTTCTCCAGATTCTCTGAACCTTTTGAGGATTTTACCTACCGTAGGTGGTAAAATTCCTAAATTCCTTGCAATAGCTCGATGAGAAATGTTGTTCTAAAACTGTTCGACAATTTGCTTACAAAGTGTTGACCCTTACTCCATCCTTGTTTGTGAATTACTTAGCATTTAATGGAAGCTGTTTTTATACCCAATCATGGCACCCACCTGTTCCCAATTAGCCTGCACACCTGTGGGACGTTCCAAATAAGTGTTTGATGAGTATTTCTGAACTTTATCAATATTTATTGCCACCTTTCCCAACTTCTTTGTCACGTGTTGCTGGCATCAAATTCTAAAGTTAATGATTATTTGCACACCAAAAAAAAAGTTTATCAGTTTGAACATCAAATATGTTGTTTTTGTAGCATATTCAACTGAATACGGGTTGAAAATGATTTGCAAATCATATTGTTTCGTTTTTATTTACATCTAACACAATTTCCCAACTCATGGAAACGGGGTTTGTATATGTATGTATGTATGTATGTATGTATGTATGTATGTATGTGTGTGTGTGTGTGTGTGTGTATGTATGTATGTATGTGTATGTATCGTGTGTGTATATATATATATATATATATATATATATATATATATATTCACACACACACACAGGCGGATATTTATTTATGAATTTGTATATATATATATATATATATATATATATATATATATATATATATATATATATATATATAATATATATATATATATATCTCCATCCATCCATCAATTTTGTACCGCTTATTCTCTTTGGGGTCGCGGGGGGCGCTGGTGCCTATCACAGCTAAAATCGGGCGGAAGGCGGAGTACACCCTGGACAAGTCGCCACCTCATCGCAGTATATATATATATATATATATATATATATATATATATATATATACGTCCTGTTGTGTCAGGTAGACATGAAAATGAAACACAACAATTTTATATATATATATATATATATATATATATATATATATATATATATACATATATATATATATATATATATATATACATATATATATATATATATATATATATATACGTCCTGTTGTGTCAGGTAGACATGAAAATGAAACACAACAATTTTATATATATATATATATATATATATATATATATTTTATATATATATATAATTGTTGTTTCATTTTCATGTCTACCTGACACAACAATTATATATATATATATATATATATATATATATATATATATATATATATATATATATATATATATATAATTGTTTTGTTTCATTTTCATGTCTACCTGACACAACAGGACGTACATGATTAAGACTGCAGTCTGTCACAAGCTATGTCTTGCACTCGCATCAATGGAGAAATGCGGCAGACTGGTGCCAACATAATGTTATTGGCACACACAGTGGGGGGTGGTGAGGGAACGTGTTGAAGCCCGCGTGACGCCACCTTGAAGCCCAAACGGTTGCTGGGGATGGGGATGTTGTGTAACGTGGATCAGCTGCGGATCTTCAAAGTTTCATCAGGCCTGTCACCCCCTGCTCCCCACCTTGAAGTTGCACGACACGGCAGCAGCTGAGGGCAGATATGTGATTCCCTGCACTGATTACTGCCACATTTTTACAAATGTATGCAGATTGGATGTTGCTGATAACACATTACACTGAACGTGACATTGCCATCGTCATCACTGGCGATGCAGCGTTTATTCTGCCATTTTAAAAAAACTATTAACCTTTTAAATCCCGTTGTAAACACTGCAGCTGCACAATGTATTTGCCTAACCAAACACACACACACACACACACACACTCACACACACACACACACACACATACACACACACACACGCACGCATACAAGGCGTGGCCTGCCCACTATGCAAACACAAACATCTTTAGCCAAGTTGAAACAAGAGATGATTTATTACTTAATATTAATTTTCTCTCGGGTTATAGCATGAACGCACTAGCCTATTTTATTTACATAGAGACGACCGGATTAAAATCCTTACTGGAATAATAACACTTCATGTAACTGTGCTAATTGGGAATACTGCAAATATCCTGACCCCTTTACTCATAAGTTTTTAGGGTTATACCGAAGAAAAAAAAGGTCCGCTGAAGTTTTTTTTTTTTACTTTTTTTAATGGGCTTTTTCTGCAGTTGATAAGTTGAATGTGTTTTAAATCCTGTTTAATGACAAACTGAAACAGCATTATGATGGTGAAGGTGTCTCTGCTGGTCCACCAATAATGTATGATAGACCCACCATAGCAGGTGATGCAGTGTCGCCATGGCAACAAGAAAAATGCTATTTTTATAGACTCATATTATATGGCAAGCATTTATTTTTTATTTTTGAGGCGATTGCATTTTACACCTTCTTGCTTTTCTTCATCTCTCTCTTTCCACTGAGAACATTTAGCCACTTTATTATTATTACTATTACAGTTATTATTATTATTATTATTATTATTTGTATTATTATTATTATTATTATTATACATGCAGAGTTGATAATAATGAGATCAAAAATTGTTGTTAGTATAAAATAATATAAGTAATATTGTTACCAACATGGGGGGAATACACAAAATAAATCTAATTGAAAAAAAAATTATAGATGAAACAGCAAAAATGACAATAATAATGCCTCCCAAAAATACATCTACGTGAATACAAATTAAATTCTGCCTGTACATAAATAATATTTCTCAGATACTACTAAAGTTTAAAAAAAGGTACTGAGGTTAGTGCCTCACAATAAGAAAGTCCTGAGTCCGATCCCCGGGCTCGGGGTCTTTCTGTGTGGAGTTTGCATGTTTTTCCCGTGACTGTGTGGGTTCTTTCCGGGTACTCCGGCTTCCTCCCACCTTCAAAGACATGCACCTGGGGATAGGTTGATTGGCAACACTGAATTGACCCTAGTGTGTAAATTTTGTCTGTTTACCAATATTGGCCCTGCGATGAGGTGGCGACTTGTCCAGGGTGTAGCCCGCCTTCTGCCAAAGTGCAGCTGGGATAGGCTCCAGCACTCCCGCGAACCCGAAAGGGACAAGCGGTAGAAAATGGATGAATGGCCGTTTAAAATGTATGCAATATCATGCAAACCATATATTGTTTTCTCTAAAAATGGAAGAAATATTACTAATAAATAAAACATAAAATACTCTATTGACGCATACTTTTTCCAGGCTTTCGTGGACTATATAAAAAAATTTGGTGGGCCAGATCTGGCCCATAGGTCTCGAGTTTGACTCGTGCTATAAAGGAACTGTATTAATTGTAAATATAATGTCATATATGCCACACTCATATGTTTAATCACCTTATAATACTCATTCTGTCAACTATTTTTGGTTTCCCCTGTAAGATGCTGTACAACTCCAATGTATTATTTGTATATGCATTACTATTAATGAAGCACATGTTTATTTTTTTTGTTTCAACTGTTTTGATTACCGTATTTCCTTGAATTGGCGCCGGGCATATAGTATGCGTCTGCCTTGAATTACTGCCGGGTATACTTGCTTCGCAAAAAAATTAACGCATGCTTAGTATTACCGCCGGGTCAAACTCATGGCGTCGCGAGCGACACTTCCCCTGTCATCATTTTCAAAATGGAGGAGGCTGATTTCAATACAGGTAATTTGAAATGGCATAAAGGGAAGAAGATTAAGAACTATTTAGTAGGATTTAAGGTCCAAGCTATTGAATACCGGTGTGCTAAAAAGAACAGTAAGCTATGTTTTATTAATATACTGTAGCTGCTTGTGTCAAATATGAGTCATTAAATGATCCCCGACTCCTGGTGTTAGAGGGCGCTAGTGATCTCTCTTTCTATTATTCGGCTGCAGAAAAAGTGACAATGAGTGACGTGATATGTGCTGGGACGGATATGACGCGGGGGTGTCACGTCGGACCTTTTGGGATGTAACACTCCTATGCTGGCTATGTAAACAACCGGGCTGAAATAAAGCATGTTCCAGTCCTAAATACCCAGTGTATTATTTATACAATAACACTTCATGGTGGCAGCGGTGGGATAAAGAGATCCCCCCGGAGCATAACAGGAGGGGGAATTGCCCGAGGATAATTCTGTCGTCGCCCGCAATTGAGGACCCAAGCTAACTGATAGCAGCGGTCTGGTAGCAGTTTTCTAAACTGGACTTTCAATCGAAGCAGGAGGTAATAAAGGAAGATCTCCATCGAGACAGAGAGACTTTTAAAATTGAAGAAAGATAAAGAAGACTTCTGTAAACAAGTTATCGATGCTTTTGATCAGAAGGAGCTGGCATGGACTTCATTTATAAGTAAAGATAAGACCATGATAACGTTTTTTTTATTAAATGTGCTTTTCATGATGGTATCCTTACATCACACTCACATTTTTACTGCATGCATTTGGTAAGTGCCGGAGTGAGAAGAGGTTTTAAAATAATTAGCGCATGCTTACCTGTACCGCATGCCTTTGGTAAGCGCAGGAGTGAGAAGAGGTTTTAAATTAATTAGCGCCCCGGCGGAAATTCAAGGAAATACGGTACTTCCCTTAGCTATGAGGGAGATGCAACACAGAGGAAAAATATTAAATATATTTACTATTTAATTTTGTCTTCGAGAACTCCTTGCTATACCTTACTGTTCGTCTCAAGAGGAAAAATCCCGCACATCGAGTTGTATTTTATTTTTTTCCTCCCGCTAATGTGATTAGTGTTCTTTCCAACATGGCTGCTGCTGCCCTGTCATACGAGTTGACAAACCAGCAATGAGTCAACAAGCTTAGGCATGCTTCCTGTCAGTTGAAGTTTGAAAGCGGCCGCGTGTGACGCTTCATCTCGAGCAGAGAGGCAGCGAGAGCGAGACGTGTGAACTTTTCAAAGGAAAACCAGATAGCGAGCTGAAGCTATGTAAGGTAACGTGCTTTTTGTGTATTTGCTTTATCAGCTACGGTCTCGGCTCCTGGAGGGGAGCAGCCGTCTTGTATCCCGCCCACTTTATATCCCTCACACCCCAAGGCAAGGTGGCAGTGTAAATCTTAAAGCAGGGCGATTCGGCTACATAATGAAGAGGGCCGCCGTTTCAAAAAAGCCCAAGGGCTCAGGGGCCGAACATTGAAATGTGGAATTTTCGTTGGAAAGGGCCTCCACAGGCTATATTTCTTTAAGGCAGTGTTTACTTAATTGCAAAGTAAACACATCAGCTATCACACTGCACTGTCAATACATTCATTATTCTGCCCTCCCTACCCGTTTCCAGCGTGTGCAGCTAGTTAATAGCACGAAACAACAGAAGCTCCAGTTTTTGTTGAAGAGTTTCATTTAGCCCAGTGGTTTTCAAATGGGGGTACGGGTACCCCTGGGGGTACTTGAAGGTATGCCAACGGGTACGTGAGATTTTTTAAAAATAGCGACAATTCAAAAATTCTTTATAAATATATTTATTGAATAATACTTCAACAAAATATGAATGTAAGTTCATCAACAGCTAGATTTTTTTGTGGACATGTTTGATAAAAAATGATGTTAAAGATTAATTTTTTTGTGAAGAAATGTTTAGAATTAAGTTCATGAATCCAGATGGATCTCTATTACAATCCCCAAAGAGGGCACTTTAAGTTGATGATTATTTCTATGTGTAGAAATCTTTATTTATAATTGAATCACTTGTTTATTTTTCAACAAGTTTTTAGTTATTTTGATATCTTTTTTTCCAAACAGTTCAAGAAAGACCACTATAAATGAGCAATATTTTGCACTCTTATACAATTTAATAAATCAGAAACTGATGACATAGTGCTGTATTTTACTTCTTTATCTCCTTTTTTCAACCAAAAGTGCTTTGCTCTGATTAGGGGGTACTTCACTGAAAAAAAAGGTTGAGAACCACTGATTTAGCCTACTGATGTGTATATATAAATGGTTGATTTCAATCCATCAATCAATCAATATTAATTAATACAGCCCTAAATCACAAGTGTCTCAAAGGGCTGCACAAGCCTCAACGACATCCTCAGTTCAGAGCACACATAAGGGCAAGGAACAACTCACAACCCATTGGTACGTCGATTTATATAGGTTTGTTTTGTCAGGTATATAGAAAATGACTATATCGTTATTTTCGAGTATACGGTCTCATGCAGTTGCTTTTAGCTGCTGGCATTACACTACAAGCTTTTCCCACTCTTTCCTGTCTCTCCCTTCTCACAGACCGCAAGCGCACCTTCTTACATACGTCACATACGTATACGCCCTCGTGGAGCAGAGGGGCAGCAGCATGGGTAACGTTAGCTGTGGTACGAGTGGGTAATACGAGAGAATGAAGGTGCGAATCTGGTGACAAATGAAGGAAGAATTATTTCCCAAGAAAAACAGCAGGGGGTCCATAGTCTGGCGATGGTTTGGCTTCAAGTGGGAATATGTCGAACAGACAACCGTAATTTGTCAAATGTGGGGCAAAAGCGTTGCTATAAAAAGTAGCATTACTGCTAATATGTAGCATTATTTGAAAAGTCACCTGCTAGAGAATGAAGAGTACTTACTCAGCATATCAACATCTCCAATCGGTGAAAACACCATCAAAATGCCGAGGCAAACATTTTCAGATCAACACCGTATGAAAAAAATAGTCAACAACAAAAGGAGGTAATGTCCGCAGTAACCTACCACATAGCGAAGGACGAACACTATTTTATTTCCTAATATGCAGCTCATTTTTATTTGACAGTTATTAAAATATCTTGTGTGACATCATGCACAGAAGTGCACTTTATTTGTTTTAAAGTATAGTGCATTTTAATTTAGTCCATCCATCCATCCATCATCTTCCGCTTATCCGAGGTCGGGTCGCGGGGGCAGCAGCCACTTCGTCTAGCTCTTCCCGGGGGATCCCGAGGCGTTCCCAGGCCAGCCGGGAGACATAGTCTTTCCAACGTGTCCTGGGTCTTCCCCGTGGCCTCCTACCAGCTGGACGTGCCCTAAACACATCCCTAGGGAGGCGTTCGGGTGGCATCCTGACCAGATGCCCGAACCACCTCATCTGGCTCCTCTCGATGTGGAGGAGCAGCGGCTTTACGTTGAGTTCCTCCCGGATGGCAGAGCTTCTCACCCTATCTCTAAGGGAGAGCCCCGCCACCCGGCGGAGGAAACTCATTTCGGCCGCTTGTACCCGTGATCTTATCCTTTCGGTCATGACCCAAAGCTCATGACCATAGGTGAGGATGGGAACGTAGATCGACCGGTAAATTGAGAGCTTTGCCTTCCGGCTCAGCTCCTTCTTCACCACAACGGATCGATACAACGTCCGCATTACTGAAGACGCCGCACCGATCCGCCTGTCGATCTCACGATCCACTCTTCCCCCACTCGTGAACAAGACTCCTAGGTACTTGAACTCCTCCACTTGGGGCAGGGTCTCCTCCCCAACCCGGAGATGGCACTCCACCCTTTTCCGGGCGAGAACCATGGACTCGGACTTGGAGGTGCTGATTCTCATTCCGGTCGCTTCACACTCGGCTGCGAACCGATCCAGTGAGAGCTGAAGATCCCGGCCAGATGAAGCCATCAGGACTACATCATCTGCAAAGAGCAGAGACCTAATCCCGTGGCCACCAAACCGGAACCCCTCAACGCCTTGACTGCGCCTAGAAATTCTGTCCATAAAAGTTATGAACAGAATCGGTGACAAAGGACAGCCTAATTTAGTGTTGTTTTGATATTTTTTATTTTTATTTAGCCTTTATTTAACCAGGTAATAATCCCATTGAGATCAAAGATTCCTTTTCCAAGGGAGACCTGGCCAAGAGGGCAGCAGCAAGGTTACAATTAAAACAGTAAACAACACATAAAACATCACATTTACAACATTAAAACTTGCTCATATGACACATGTGCATACAGACAAGGTAGACTGCAATCCTTCCACAGAAGCTTTAAACTCACTCAATGTAACAATGGTTTGAAGTTGAATGTTCGATTGTAGGATATTCCAAGCCTTCTGTGCTGAAAACTTAAATGCTTTCTTGCCAAGTTCAGTTCTTACTTTGGGGATGACAAATTGAAGAACATCCATTGAACGTAGAATGTGACTTCCTTGTTTTTTTGTTAAAAGACAAGATAGATAAGATGGAGTGATACAAAGAATGGTTTTGTAGATGAAAACATACCAATGATTGAGGTCTCGAGCACATAAAGATGTCCAGTTAACCATTAAGTATAAGACACAACGGTGAGTAAGGGGAGCGCAGTTGGTGATGAATCTCAGTGCCCCGTGGTACTCATTATCCAGCTTGTGGAGACAACCAGCAGTAGCATTCATCATGTACAACACATCTCCATAGTCAATAACAGGTAAAAAGGTAGTTGCCACCAATTTCTGTTTCACAGTAAAAGAAAAGCAAGACTTGTTTCTATAATAAAATCCCAGTAAAAGTTTCAGTTTTTTTTTTTACAACATACTGAATGTGCTCCTTAAAACTCAAGTGGTCATCAATTAAAAATCCCAAATATTTAAAAGAAGATACTAACATAATTTGTTGCCCGTTTCTCGTTCAAATGTTTTCACACAGTGCTGATCTTACAGTTTTTGATGTGGTAAAGAACATACACTTTGTTTTGTCTGCATTTAAAACCAGTTGAAGATAGCAAAGTTGTTCTTGTACTCTGTCAAATGCATTTTGTAGATATTTAAAGGCCTCAGCAGGAGTTGGTGCTGTGCAGTATATGACAGTATCATCAGCATAGAAATGGAAAGTTCAGTTCGGAATATTCCGTCCAAGATTATTTATGTAAATAGTGAATAATAAGGGACCCAACACAGAACCTTGAGGGACACCCTTTTTCACTTGCAGTACGTTTGAGGAGGAACGTTCTACCTGAACAGCCTGAGTTCTACTTGTGAGGTAATTTGCAAACCATCCAACTGCTTGCTGAGAAAAAAACAATAGCTGAAAGACGTTTGATTAAAATCACATGATCAACAGTATCAAATGCCTTTGAAAAGTCAATAAAGAGGGACAGACAGCACTGCTTTTTGTCAAGAGCTTCATTTACATCATTTATAAACTTCATAGCAGCAGTAACAGTACTGTGATTTTTGCGAAAACCTGACTGAAATGGTGACAGAACAAAGTTTGTGTACAAAAAGTCTTTTATCTGTTCACTGGTAAGGGATTCAAGCACTTTTGCCAGAACAGAGAGTTTAGAGATCGGTCTGTAATTATTTAGATTACTAGGGTCACCTCCTTTTAATAGTGGGATTACAAGGGCAGATTTCCAATCCAAGGGGATTTCATTTGAAATTAGAGTAAGGTTAAAAATGTGAGTCAGTGGTTCAGCTATAATTTCAGCTCCCAACTTTAAAAAGAGCGGCTCCAATTTATCCGAGCCAGCTGGCTTTCTAGGTTTAAGTTGATTTAGAGCCCTCATGACTTCTGTTGTGGTGAAGGGCGTATAGTTAAAAACATGGATATTTTCATCGGTTCTTTCCGGAGTTAGCGGAACTTCAGTAGAGTTGTCAGAATTGTAGAGAAAACCAGAGGAAATAAAATGGTTATCAAAATAATTACCCATTTCTCTTCTGTCACTTACTCTGACACCATCAACAAGTATACTAGGTGGGAGATTGACTGAACTACAACAGGCGGACAAAGATTTGATGGTTTTCCAAAACTTCTTTGGGTGATTGAGGTTTTCAGTTGTTGTGGACAAATAAAATTCTTATTTGACTTTCCGAAGGAGAGAGGTAAATTGATTTCTTAATTGTCTAAAATTCAACAAATCTGCTTCTAACCCTGACTTGCGTGCCCTGGCCCGAGCAGCATTACGCTCATGAAATACATCTGACAGGTCCCATGTAAAACACGGATTGTCACGTCCTTTAACCTTACATTTTCTAAAAGGGGCATGTTTGTTCACTATACTCAAGAAGTTTTCGTGAAAATATTTCCAGGCCAGTTCAACATTATCAAAAAGAGCAATTCTATCCCAATTAAAAAGATGCAAGTCATGTAAAAAAGCTTGTGTCTCAAATAATTTCATATTATGTTTTTCAAGAAGACGAGGCTTACTTTTAGTAATCCTTGTGTCACGCACTACTGCAATCACACAATGATCACTCACGTGATATGTCATCTTAGTGACATCATGCACAAAAGTGCACTAATAGCTTGTTTTAAAATGTCTCTGACAATCTTTCACTTTCTGTTTCGAAATGACATGAATGTTTGTGCCACTACTTCAAAACTGTTAAAAAAATACAGTTTTGGTCAATTGACTTAGTTGTGATTTCCTTCTCTGCATGAAAGTTTAAAATGAGCATATATTAATGCAGTATGAAGAAGAATGATTTAATGTAGACACATATAATCATCATACTGCTGTGATTATATGCATCAAGTGTTCATTCAAGGCTAAGGCAAAATATCGAGATATATACCGTGTATCGCGATATGGCCTAAAAATATTGAGATATTAAAAAAAGGCCATATCGCCCAGCCCTAATTTCATCAAGCTTGTTTGGGCGATGTTCAGTGGGCCAAATGAAAAGCATTGGCGGGCCGGATGTGGCCCACGGGCCGCCAGTTGTCTTAAAGGAATGCTGTAAAGGATGTTTTTCTTTAAGATGGAAAACATGACACCTAAAGTTCTCACCTGCACGGCCTTATCTTTAGTTTCCGTTGACGGTCACATGACCAGTTGATGCTGTAAAGACGAAAACAAGCTTCCATGTTATCTTGGGTTATGTATTTTTTATTTTTTTTGCCCCCACGTACTGTTGCTAATAAAAAGACGCACGCCTTCTCTGCGTCATTTGTTTGACAGTCAATAAATGTTTACTGGCACTGACATGACAGCACTGCGGGGGATTTGAACAAGTTCTGCCTATGTTGTCTCCTCAAATAGAGCCCACCCGCTGAGTAGGACAGCAGCTACATGGAACTAACTATTTATTTATACAGGTTTTTTGCTAGTTTTGACTTTCTACAGATTTTTTTGCCAGGGGCTCTAATTCGCACATGTTGAATGGACAAGGTCAAGGTTGCTATGTGTACTAAATGTTTTTTCTTAGCTTTAACTGAACAAAAACACAGTGCAGCATCATTGAATACCAATGATGACAAGTAATGGTTGCACAAATGTTTTTCATGAATAATACATTATAACCTTGTAAGGACTAATACAATGGTTCTCAACCTTTTTTCAGTGATGTATCCCCTGTGAATATTTTTGTAATTCAAGTACCCTCTAATCAGAGCAAAGCATTTACGGTTGAAAAAGAGATTAAAAAAAAGTAAAATACAGCACTATGTCATCAGTTTCTGATTCATTAAATTGTATAACAGTCCCTCCGGGTACTCCGGCTTCCTCCCACTTCCAAAGACATGCACCTGGGGATAGGTTGATTGGAAACACTAAATTGGCCCTAGTGTGTGAATGTGAGTGTGAATGTTGTCTGTCTTTCTGTGTTGGCCCTGCGATGAGGTGGCGACTTGTCCAGGGTGTACCCCACCTTCCGCCCGATTGTAGCTGAGATAGGCGCCAGCGCCCCCCGCGCCGCGACCCCGAAAGGGAATAAGCGGTAGAAAATGGATGGATGGATGCATAATATTGCTCATTTGTAGTGGTCTTTCTTGAACTATTTGGAAAAAAAGATATGAAAATAACTAAAAACTTGTTGAAAAATAAACAAGTGATTCAATTATAAATAAAGATTTCCACACATAGAAGTAATCATCAACTTTAAGTGCTCTCTTTGGGGATTGTAATAGAGACCCATCTGGATTCTAAACATTTCTCCACAAAAAAAGACATCAGTATTTATGGAACATGCAGGGTTTCACACACATTCATTTTTTTGTGACGGCCCGCCACGAAAGAATTACGGCCGCCGCAAATAAATAAAACAATAAAAAATAAATAAAAAAAATAAAAACATTTTTTTCTTTTCCTTTTTTCCCTTTTTTTCGGCTTTTGACTCGCTCGACCGCTCATAAAAGCAATAGGAATCTGTCTGTGAATGGAGCTTGATACATGATATATTATATAAATATGTATATAAATATGTACATAATGTGTTGTAATTATATTCCAACTCTGCGTTTTTCTTGGTCATCGCTGCCTCTCCCCCCAATTCCCCCCACCCCCCCCCCCCCCACCCCCCTGTCACAACACCACAAATAGATGCCTGATCCGTGGGAAACACTGAACATGTCCACAAAATAATCTAGCTGTCAACACTGAATATTGCATTGTTGTATTTTTTTTCCCCACAGTTTATGAACTTACATTCATATTTTGTTGAAGTATTATTCAATAAATATATTTATAAAGGATTGTTTAAATGTTGCTATTTTTAGAATATTTAAAAAAAATCTTACGTACCCCTTGGCATACCTCCAAGTACCCCAGGTAGTCAATCCGCCATTTTCTCAAACACATTATAAACATCGAGTCAAATCAGCTCTGTTATTTTCCGTTTTTTTCGACTGTTTTCCGTACCTTGGAGACATCATGCCTGTGTTGTCGGAGGCTGCAACAACAAGATCAGGGACGGATTCAAGTTGATATACGTACAGTGGGCATCGATTAGCTCGGCATGCTAATTGATGCTAACTTGCTATTTAGGCTAGCTGTATGTACATTTGTAGCTATATTTGCATCCAGCCTTTCCCTCCACCCACATTTAATGCCAAACAAACACTTACCAATCGACAGGTTTAAGTTGCTCCAGTGTCACAAGATGCGAAAGTCCCGATCGTTTGGTCTGCACATATTACTAGCGATGCTAAGGCAGACATGGCACAGAGATGTATGATATCCTGCAGATACATTTCCAACGATAAAGTCAACAAAATCACAAAGGTGAGTTTTGTTGATGTTATTGACTTATGTGCTAATCAGACATATTTGGTCGTGGCATGACTGCCAGCTAATCGATGCTAACATGCTATTTAGGCTAGCTGTACGTACATTTGTAGCTATATTTGCATCCAGCGTTTCCCTCCACCCACATTTAATGCCAAACAAACATTAATCGACGGATTTAAGTTGCTCCAGTGTCACAAGATGCGAAAGTCCCGATCGTTTGGTCTGCACATTTTACCGGCGTTGCAGGCAGACATGGCCGAATAGCGTCAATAGCTATTTGCTCAATAGCTTCAGTTTCTTCTTCAATTTCGTTTTCGCTATCTGCCTCCAAACTCCAACCATCCATTTCAATACATGCGTAATCTGTTGAATTGCTTAAACCGCTGAAATCCGAGTCTGAATTTGAGCTAATGTCGCTATATCTTGCGGTGCTATCCGCCATTTTGTTTGTATTGGCATCACTAGATGACGTCACAGGAAAATGGAATGTGGCTTCACAGATAGCGAAAATCAGGCACTTTAAAGCCTTTTTTCGGGATATTCCATGAAGGGGAAAATTTTGAAAAAAACTTTGAAAAATAAAATAAGCCACTGGGAACTGATTTTTTATTGGTTTTAACCCTTCTGAAATTGTGATAATGTTCCCCTTTAAAGCCAGTCGTCCACCACATACTTTTTTTTTTTTAGATTTTGAGTTTTACCAAAGGAAATATAAATAAAGTGAGTTAAAAGCCCTGCTGCATAGCAGGAATCTTTTTTTTTTGGGTATTGGACCGTGGCCCATCGGTGTGATTGACAATCTGTGTCTGTGGACACCAGGACTGGACATCATCCATCCATCCATTTTTTTTATACTGCTTATTCCCTTTGGGATCGCGGGGGGCGCTGGTGCCTATTTCAGCTACAATCGGGCGGTAGGCGGCGTACACCCTGGACAAGTCGCAACCTCATCACATGGCCAACACAGATTGACAGACAACATTCACACTCACATTCACACACTAGGGACCATTTAGTGTTGCCAATCAACCTATCCCCAGGTGCATGTCTTTTGGACAATCGATCAAATTTTAAATGCTGATTTCCATTATAAAAACATACTAATCCGGAAAAAACAATATATCGACTGCATCGATATATTGCCCAGCCCTACTTAGCCATATTTTTTGGTATATAAATTATTAGAAAACATTGCAAAAGCTGGTCTTGGCTGCTTACTTATGACTGAGTAAGCGCAGGGATGGCGTAAAATTTTTTTTACAGAATTGTAAAAAATCAATTCTAAAAAAAATTTACTGAATAAATAAGTGAATTGATTATTTCCGGTAGGGCTGGGCGATATTGGCTTTTATTAATATCTCGATATTTTTATGCCCTATCGCGATACACAATATATATCGATATTTTACCTTAGCCTTGAATGAACACTTGATGTATATAATCACAGCAGTATGATGATTATATGTGTCTACATTAAAACATTCTTCTTCATACTGCATTAATATATGCTTATTTTAAACTTTCATGCAGAGAGGGAAATCAAAAACAATTTCAAGCTCTATTCATTCTCTCGCGGGTGACTTTTTAAATGAAAGAAAACATTTGAAGTGCTGCTACCTTTGGTAGCAACACTTCTGCTGCATACTTTGCTTATTGCTGTTGTCTCCTGAATGCTCTTTTCCGCTTGAAGCCAAACCTCCGCCATATGATGGACCCCCTGCTGTTTTTTTGGGGGCGTTAATTGTTTTTCCTCCATTTGTGATCAGTTTCGCACCTTCTCTCTCTTTTAATGTCACTCGCACCGCTCCGCTTGCACCACCTGCCTCTGCTAACGTTAGCCGTGCTGCTAGCTCTCTGTTCGGCGAAGGCGTATGACGCTACACGCGTGACACTATGTGACGTATGTAAGAAGGTGGGCTTGTTTTACGTATCTGTGAAAAGGAGAGACGAGAAGGAGTGAGAAACGCCTGTAGTGTAATGCCAGCAGCTAAAAGCAACTGCGTGAGAATGTATACTCGAATATTACGATATAGTAATTTTCTAGGGGTGTAACGGTATGTGTATTTTTATTGAACCATTTCGGTACAGGGGTTTCGGTCCGGTTCGGTGGTGTACCGAACAAGTTTCCACACGAACATATGAAGTAGCCGCCTACGCTTAAGTCTTAACAAGCTGCTCCGCTTCGTTCTACCTGTGTCTCCTACACAGCACCCAGCATTGTCCCACCCACACAACCATCTGATTGGTTACACGCAAAGCGGTAACAGCCAATCAGCAGTGCGTATTCTGAGCGCATATGTGTGTGCGTGTGTTACGACCGCAAATCCCTGTCTGTCTGTTATTTCACTTTACCTTTTTCTGTGTTGATTGAGCTGTGTTGAAGCAGCAAAAAAGGACATGGTGTTAAATGAAGAGTTTCTGTCTGTGATAGTTGATATAATAATGTAAGTGCATCATAAAGCCTACATGAACTCCATGGTGTTCAGGGATGAATACTCTCTCCTATTGCTATTGTACTATTTTTTCACCTATAGTTACATTAATCATTAGTAATGTAGCAGCCTAATTTTGAATGGAAGGGTCCCTGCTATCACATGTTGATACAAATATAAAATTTACATAATAAAAATCAACTACAGGCTTCCCAAATGCTGTAATAAATAAGCATGCTGAATTGACTTGAAACTGTTTAATGTTGCACTTTTTATATGTAGAAGAAAGAAAAGTTTTGTCATTTTATTTAATCCAAGCAACAACTTGAGGCAGTTTAATGTTGATTAACGTGGGAAGAAATATTATAATGTTCCCAATGTTAAAAGGATATAACCATTGTTTACAAATTTGGTAAATAAATAACCAAAAAATTTATATTTTGTTATTTTCTCCATCTACCTATTTGGAACTGTGATCGCGGGGCACCTGCTGATTGGGCTGGGCATTGCTCTGGTGTATAGTCAAATTCGGAAGACGATGGCAGCCACTCAAGGGGCCCAACGGCTGTTCAACGCAATGCAAGGATTGGGTCGGGCTGTGGGAACACAGACTGGAACGATTTCTGATTTGAATCGCAAAATTAATCTTATCTTGGAGAAGTTGGCTGAGAAGGAATAATTAAATTGAATTTGAGAGATCCAGCACGGACACAGAGCAGGCAAGTAATTGTTTGGACTGCTCGAAGAAAAACAACATCTTAATCTATGATTTGACGCCCTCGAATGGCCTTGATGCAATCAGGAACAGGCTGTTCTGAAGAACTCCCCCGAGGACTCCTCAAAGATGGACGCTTTTGACCTTCCTTTTTTTTCAACAACACCTGGTGTCAAACCTTGAGATCGGCCCCAGTCCACAAAAACATTTTAACATCTCACCCAAGTTAATTGGGCATACATGCACGCACACGCCCCTCCCCAAATCAACGCCTTCACCACTGTTTAATTCCTCCGGGGTTGTGGATGGTGAGTAGCGCTTTATAGCGGCAGCCGGCCTTTAGGGCCCCAACCCCCCCCTGTTGCGAGTTGGTGTGATTACATGTACCATGTTTATGTGTGCCATCCTATGTGAGGTTTTTTTCCTCGGACTCAGTCTGGACCCCTCCTGAGGGTCCAGCCTTAGACTGATATTTTTTTTTACTCTTCCCCCTTTCCCAATGTCACCTTTTTCTCACCTTTTTTAAGGAGCGCCGTACGTGGCTGATCCGTTGGCGGTCCCGTTTTGTCCCCTTGTAACGTATGTCTGCTCTTAATGGGACTGTGCCGAAAATGTAATTTCAGTTCTTATGTGTCTTGTACATGTTAAGAATGGACAACAATAAAGCTGCTGTCTTACTGTACCGAATATGAACCGAACCGTGACCTCTAAACCGAGGCACGTAACAAACCGACATTTTTGTGTACTGTTACACCCCTATAATTTTCTATATCGCACAGAGGCAAACCCGCGATATATCGTTTATATCGACATATCGCCCAGCCCTAATTTCCGGCACGCTTTATAACCAGTGATTTAATCAAGACAATCAGCTGCATATCTGCTGCATAACAATTCCAAAATCAGGTGCATAGTACTGACTGTGACCTCCTAAATTAATAATTTTTCAAAAACTCCCCACGGAGCACACGCTAACATTGGCAGCGACGACTAAGACATATCCTCCAGTGTGCAAAGACAGCTGGCTGATTAGCGATGACGTTTTCCTTTTGAGCTCGTCATCTTGAGTAGACACTCATCTCGACGGCGTTACAAATAATCGTTCATTATGTGCTGCAGAGTGTCAGCCGAACAGGACATTTTCTTTCCTCAACTTGCCCTCCCACCTCCAGCGAAAGCAGGTGTTGCCGCTGCTGTTATTGCATCGATGAGCCTGTGTCACGTCTCCTTCACAGAGCACTATTTGTGTCTACTTACTTCAAGAATATGACCACTCGCAAGTTGTACTGGCGCTGGTGTTTCCTGGTGATTGCACATGACCTCGCCACTGCAAATATTTGTTTCCGTCAAAATTCGACACCCCTCGTGGATGATAAATAAGCACATGGAATGTTACTTCTTTGTTTGAAAAAGAAAACGATAGATGTGATTGTGCAACATTCATGTTATTTTATGTAGATCTGACAAAGTAAATAATTGATAAATTGGTTAAGATTCCACTTCTCAACCTCTTACTAATCGCCAGAATTTGACAATTTGGGAATATAAATGTGATCTTTTTAGCCAAAACATGAGGGATACCACCCATATCTATGCAGAAAACCGAAAATTGGCTTGTTCAAGCACATTTTTTTTAGTATTTTAGCTTAGCAAAATAGAAAAAAACATTAAATAAAAAGTAAACTACAAACCCCGTTTCCATATGAGTTGGGAAATTGTGTTAGATGTGAATATAAACGGAATACAATGATTTGCAAATCCTTTTCAACCCATATTCAATTGAATGCACTACAAAGACAAGATATTTGATGTTCAAACTCATAAACTTTATTTTTTTTTTTTGCAAATAACAATTAACTTAGAATTTCATGGCTGCAACACGTGCCAAAGTAGTTGGTAAAGGGCATGTTCACCACTGTGTTACATCAACTTTTCTTTAAACAACACTCAATAAACGTTTGGGAACTGAGGAAACTCATTGTTAAAGCTTTGAAAGTGGAATTCTTTCCCATTCTTGTTTTATGTAGATTTTCAGTCGTTCAACAGTCCGGGGTCTCCGCTGTCGTATTTTACGCTTCATAATGCGTTACACATTTTCGATGGGAGACAGTTCTGGAATGCAGGCGGGCCAAGATAGTACCAGCACTCTTTTACTACGAAGCCATGCTGTTGTAACACGTGCTGAATGTGGTTTGGCATTGTCTTGCTGAAATAAGCAGGGGCGTCCATGATAACGTTGCTTGGATGACAACATATGTTCCTCCAAAACCTGTATGGACCTTTCAGCTTTAATGGTGCATTTGCAGATTTGTAAGTTACCCATGCCTTGGGCACTAATGCACCCCCATACCATCACAGATGATGGCTTTTGAACTTTGTGCCTATAACAATCCGAATGGTTATTATCCTCTTTGTTCTAGAGGACACCACATCCTCTGTTTCCAAATATAATTTGAAATGTGGACTCGTCAGACCACAGAACACTTTTCCATTTTGCATCAGTCCATCTTAGATGAGCTCAGGCCCAGCGTTTCATAGTGTTGTTGATAAATGGGTTTGGCTTTGCAAAGTAGAGTTTTAACTTGCACTTACAGATGTAGCGACCAAATGTAGTTACTGACAGTGGTTTTATGAAGTGTTCGTGAGCCCATGTGGTGATATCCTTTACACACTGATGTTGGTTTTTGATGCAGTACCGCCTGAGGGATCAAAAGTCCATAATATCATCGCTTACGTGCAGTGATTTCTCAAGATTCTCTGAACTTTTTGATGATTTTACGGACCGTAGATGGTAAAATCCCTAAATTCCTTGCAATAGGTCATTGAGTAATGTTGTTATAAAACTGCTTATAAAGTGGTGACCCTCGCTCCATCCTTGATTGTGAATTACTTAGCATTTCATGGCAGCTGCTTTTATACTCAATCATGGCACCCAACTCTTCCCAATTAGCCAGCACACCTGTGGGATGTTCCATTTAAGTGTTTGATGAGCATTCATCAACTTTATCAGTATTTATTAACACATTTTCCAACTTCTTTGTCACGTGTTGCTGGCATCAAATTCTAAAGTTAATGATTATTTGCCCCCCAAAATAAAGTTTATCAGTTTAAACATCAAATATGTTGTCTTTGTAGCAAATTCAACTGAATATGGGTTGAAAATGATTTGCAAATCATTGTATTCCGTTTATGTTTACATCTAATACAATTTCCCAACTCGTATGGAAACAGGGTTTGTAAATAAAATACGAAAAATACTAAAAACTAGTTATATTAACCCGCTATGAGGTGGTGACTTGTCCAGGGTGTACCCCGCCTTCTCCCCAAATGCAGCTGAGATAGGCTCCAGCACCCCCCGCGACCCCAAAAAGGGACAAGCGGTAGAAAATGGATGGATGAATGGTTAAGAACAGGAAGAAATAACTTATTTTGACAATTTAGGCATCACAATACAAACAATCAATACAATAAACATGCTACCTTTTTGTTAACCTCTAGCCTGGCCTCTGAACCTAACTTTTTGAATGATGCCCTAGACCAGAGGTGTTAAAAGGACGACCCGCAGCTCCAGTTTTCTTGTCCTTTAGAATATTTTAGAGATAAAATCGGACAAAAAAAAACAATGGTAAAAATTCGAGATATCCGATAATGGCTTTTTGGCCGATATTCAGATATTGTCCAACTCTAATATACCGATTCTGCTATCAACCAATATCGATATATACAGTCGTGGCATTAGCACATTATTATGCCTAATTTTGTTGTGATGTGGATGCATTAAACAATGTAACAAGGTTTTCCAAAATAAATCAACTCAAGTTATGGAAGAAAAATGCCAACATGGCACTGCCATATTTATTATTGAAGTCACAAAGTGCATTATTTTTTTTAACATGCCTCAAAGCAGCAGCTTCGAATCTGGGACATGTTCTCCCTGAGAGAGCATGAGGAGGTTGAGGTAGCGGGGGTTGTATATTTTAGTGTCCTGGAAGAGTTAATGCTGCAAGGAGTTTTGGGTATTTGTTCTGTTGTGTTATATTGTGTTACGGTGCGGATGTTCTCCCGAAATGTGTTTGTCATTCTTGTTTGGTGTGGGTTCACAGTGTGGCGCATATTTGTAACAGTGTTAAAGTTGTTTATACGGCCACCCTCAGTGTGACCTGTATGGTTGTTGACCAAGCATGTATTGCATTCACTTGTGTGTGTGAAAATCCCTAGATATTGTGTGACTGGGGCGGCACGCAAAGGCAGTGCCTTTAAGGTTTATTGGCACTCTGTACTTCTCCTTACGTCAGTGTACCACTCTGTACAGCAGCGTTTTAAAAAGTATTTCTTTTTACTTTTTGAAACCGATACCTATAATTTCCGATATTACATTTTAAAGCATTTATCGGCCGATATCTGCAGTCCGATATTATCGGACATCTCAAGTAAAAATGTCATGAAAAAAATGCAAAAACACTATCTAATTAGGAAAAGCTAAAATGTTGATTCTAAATGCTAATAGAAATACAATTTGTCACTTAAAACACAAAGCTAACACAAAGATTGGTCATTTTTTTTTAGGTTCTTTTATTTTTATTTTTATTTTTTACAAAAAAGAAAAAAATATCAAAATGGCCCCTGCATGCTTTGACTTTTCAGTATCTGTGGACAAAGTTAAGACACCCCTGCACCTGTTTGAACATGTGTACCTAATAATCTGGGCCTACCTAATATTGTGGCCTTAGGGGTACCTAATATTTCTGCCTAATGTGGACCAGATATTTTGGTTGAGTGTACGGTAGATTTTGGCCTAGGGCAGTGGTTCTCAACCTTTTTTCAGTGATGTACCCCCTGTGAAATTTTTGTTAATTCAAGTACACCCTAATCAAATCAAAGCATTTTTGGTTGAAAAAATTTGATAATTAAGTAACATGCACCTGGGGATAGGTTGATTGGCAACATTAAATTGGCCCTAATGTGTGAATGTGAGTGTGAATGTTGTCTGTCTATCTGTGTTGGCCCTGCGATGAGGTGGCGACTTGTCCAGGGTGTACCCTGCCTTCCGCCCGATTGTAGCTGGGATAGGCGCCAGCGCCCCCCGTGACCCCGAAAGGGAATAAGCGGTAGAAAATGGATGGATGGATGAAGTAAAATACAGGACTATGTCATCAGTTTCTCATTTATTAAATTGTATAACAGTGCAAAATATTGCTAATTTGTAGTGGTCTTTCTTGAACTATTTGGAAAAAAGATATAAAAATAACTAAAAACTTGTTGAAAAATAAACAAGTGATTCAATTATAAATAAAGATTTTTACACATAGAAGTAATAATCAACTTAAAGTGCCCTCTTTGGGGATTGTAATAGAGATCCATCTGGATTCATGAACTTAATTCTAAACATTTCTTCACAAAAAAAATAAATATTTAACATCAATTTTTATAGAACATGTCCACAAAAAATCTAGCGGTCGACACTGAATATTGCATTGTTGCATTTTTTTCACAGTTTATGAACTTACCTTCATATTTTGTTGATGTGTTATTCAATAAATATATTTATAAAGGATTTTTGAATTGTTGCTATTTTTAGAATATTTAATAAAAAATCTCACGTACCCCTTGGCATACCGTCAAGTACCGCCAGGCGTACCCGTACCCCCATTTGAGAACCACTAGCCTAGGGTGTGCGTAATAATATGGCTGCAAGTATACGTAATATTTTGGGTGTATCTAATGTTTTGGATTTCTGTGTGTATGATTTGCCAAAACTTACAATTTTGGCTTTGGGTAGTGTTTATTATTGGCTGCAAATTTTCTAAGATTTTACACTGGAAAAATACTTTAAGGGTAAAAAAATGGTAGCTCAGACATCAGTATTTTACTGTGAATATTTTTTTTCAATGGTCAAAGGCTGAGAGCAAAATTTTACCGTAAATATTAGGGTGGGGTTTTTTTTTTACAGTAAAAAAATGCCATTTAAGTCACAAGAATTTTTCTGTAAAATGTATGGTGTTTTTTGTTGTTTTTTTTTTATGTAAAAAATCTGGCAGCCCTGTAGCTAGAATTTTAAGGTACAATGTAATTTTAGTTTTTTTACGTTAAAAAACTGGCATCTTGCCGTACAATTGACAGTGTTTAGTTTTTTTTTTACTGTAAAAACCTGGCAGCTCGGTAGCCAAAATTAGTAATATTAATATGAAATTTTACTGTAAAATATACGGTGTGTTTTTGTACTGTAAAACACTGGAAACTTAGTTTTCTATGTTTTATATGTTTTTCCTGTAAACAAAATAAAAGGCATCTCAGTCACCAAAATTTTACCGTAAAATCTACTGTTTTTTTTGTTTTGTTTGTTTGTTTGTTTGTTTTTATTGTAAAAAAAAAAGTGGCATCTAAGTTGCCACAATTTTGGACGAACTAAACAATTTGCTGCAGTGCAAGCTAATATTTTGTGTGTTAATATTTTCATTTTTGGGGATTCATGTAGCTCTCATGTTGTGGTGCTACTTCATATCATGTATTATGAATTTTAACATGGACTATGTTAAAAATAACCTAAAAATGGCATGAAAATAGTGAAAGTTAAAAAGGCAACTGATCGGTAGGGTTCTGAGGGTCTGCTGTGTTAGTCTCTTCCACATCACTCTCTTATGCCTCGTGTCACTTTACTACACTCACTTCTTCTTTCTTTTCCACTGCCCACAGACACCTGACTGCATGTGGGCTAAAAATAAGACCTGAACCCTCACCTGGCTGTCATAACACACACTTCTGTCCCTGTTATTAGCGTTCTTTGTTAAAGGTTTTCAGACAAAACCGTTGCGCGCGCGTGTGTGTGTGTGTGTGTGTGTGTGTGTGTGTGTGTGTGTGTGTGTGTGTGTGTGTGTGTGTGTGTGTGTGTGTGTGTGTGCGTGCGTGCGTGTGTGTGCATGTGTCAGAGTGATAGTGGCGGTTTAGTTTTTATAGTCTTTGGTGCTGATAATAAAAGGTGATAAAAGCATGGTTTTTCCACACAACTAAGAAGTTACCCTCTGAAGCCAATGAAAGGTTTGGGCCAAATGGCCTTTTACGGTTACAGAGTGCGAGACACTCGGGGCGGGGGCGGAAGAAAAGTTCTGGAAGGGAAGCATTGTGTGTAATGCACAAGAGCTGTGGAGGTACAGTATTTGACACAAAGTCACCAGACTGTCTCAGCTTAAGCAGTCAAAAGTTCATTTATGCATTTGGCCGCGTCTGCTAATTCTCTACAGACCCGACTACTTGACTTACGACTCATTCCATACAATGATTCTATAAAATGACCATGGTTGTAAATACAATCACGATTTGCTAAAAATCTTACTTGCCAACCTTGAGACCTCCGAATTCGGGAGATTTGGGAATTACAGTGTTCATTTATTTACACATATACACAAAAATAACAGTCCTCTACTCTTTGTTGTATTTAAAAGTGCAATGGTTTGCAGCCAGTAGCACAGCCTTTGAAGGAGCATAGGTATGGGCAGCATCTGCAGGAAAGTAGTGAGTTAAGGGTTGAATTGTCCATCCTCGTTCTATTCTCTGTTACTATCTTTCTAACCATGCTGAACACCCTCTCTGATGATGCATTGCTGTGTGGCACGCACAAAAGTGCCTTCCTCAAATGCACCAGAGTCTGGAATCTTCCATCTCTCCCTAGCACACCCTTTCCCCTTCGATCCGTCCTGGATGAACTGCAATTCTTGTTGCAAGCGTACTTCTTCTCCTTACTCGTCGTCGCCTTGTCTCTTCTTAGTTCTTCTGCTTCGTCTCTGTTATATTTTTGGACATTACTACTTGCTGTAGTTTTGAAGAAATGCATGATGGGATTCCGGATGTTGTGTGTCAGTGTGTTGACTCACCGGCTGGAATAAACACACGCTGAGAAATAGCTCCGTGCCTGCCTACTTTACGGGTTATAGATAAACCTATGGATAATAGAGACATATATAATAGTCGCCTTCTTGTTGTGTGGGCAGTTGCTCACTGAGCTCCAAAAGCCATAGATGTTATAACGTGACTGGGCCGGCACGCTATTTATATGGAGGAAAAGTGGACGTGACGACTAACTGTCCTCACTCAGGTCCGGCTGGAAATCGGGAGAAATTCGGGGGAATGGTTGTCCCGGGAGATTTTCGGGAGAGGCACTGAAGTTCGGGGGTCTCCCGGAAAATTTGGGATGGTTGGCAAGTATGCTTGCAACTCATTCCATAAAATGGTCATGATTGTCAATATGATCACGATTTGCTAAAAATATGCACACACCTTGGCCACTTATTAGTGCTAAAATATAGGGATACTAAAAAAAATAAAATCTAATATCAAAGCTAGGTTTTATGCAATAACACACTATTGAAATACCTTTTTAAAAATAGTCGAAAATATTAGAATATGTACTAAGTTTGTGGTGTGACTTTGGGATGACAATGTCTGTTTTCTCCTCACTGCACTGTTTCAGCAAGGACATTTTGCAAGAAGGCAATGCAACCACAGTGTGACTTCCCAACAGGCTGCTCACTGGATGGTTTGCATAGAAAAGCCCAGGGGATCGTACCAGTCTGCTGATGACAGAAAGGATGTTTTAAAGGAGGCATGATGTCATCATTTGTATGTAAGCAAATGATGTGAGCTTTATGCCCGCCAGTCGTGGCCGACTGCCCTTGGCCGTCCAAACGTGTTTCTGTTTTATTTAAGTGTAGCCCTATTCCTCCTTTGGAGGACTCTGATGACAGCCATGTTTCTGTTTATATTTTAAACATTTTTGAATATTCCGCGAGCTAAATTGAATTAATTAGAATCCAATAGGATATTGTGCAGAATTCTTCATCCAATACCTACCTAGCGTACCTAGTACTACTACTAATAACAATGTAAATCTAAGTAATCTGTTCCAAACATCCAAAAATATTAACACAAAACACATTTTATAGGGAATGATTAATAAGAGGTGGGAATCATTGGACAGCTCACGATTCGATTACAATTAGGATTCAGGGGCTACGATTCAATTGTAAATAGATTATTTATAGCATCTTTCTTTATTATATTGTGTATTAGTATAATCAGAGGTGGGTAGTAACGCGTTACATTTACTTGAGTAACTTTTGGGATAAATTGTACTTCTACGAGTAGTTTTTATGCAACATACTTTTACTTTTACTTGAGTATATTTATAGAGAAGAAACGCTACTTTTGCTCCGTTCCATTTATCTACATTAAGCTCGCTACTCGTTACTTTTTTTATCGATCTATTAATGTTTGTTTTGGTTAATGACAGAGCTTCAAAGTAACACATGCCTGCGTTTCACCAATCACATGCAGTCACTGGTGACGTTGGACCAATCAAACAGAGCCAGGCGGTCACATGACCGTGATACGTAAAACCCAACTTAAACATTTTGACAAACTTATTGGGGTGTTACCATTTAGTGGTCAATTGTACGGAATAGGTTCTGTACTGTGCAATCTAATAATAAAAGTTTCAATCAATCAATCAAAAGTGTAAAGGAAAAAAAACACTTTTTATTTCAACCGTACTTCCCGTCAAAAGCCTAAAGACTGATCGCACAGTTCCTGTCGTCACAATAAAAGCGCCTGCGTTAACAAAATAAGAGTCTCCGAAAGCCAGCGCAAACAAGCTAGCAAGCTACGGAGTTTGCCGCCAATGTTTTTCTTGTAAAGTGTATAAAAACGAATATGTAAGCTGGACAGATAAGATGCCAAAAACCAACGACTTTCATGTGGTATTAGACAGAAAAGAGGAACCTTTTTTCTCCTCCATTTGAAAACATAAACGTCTGATTCCAATCAATGCAAGTCATCTGAATCAGGTAATACACCAACTTATATTCTTGTCTTCATGAAAGATAGGAATCTATATGTTAAACATGCATGCTTATTCATTAAAACACCTTCAACATGTGAACAAAAACGGCAAAATAAATAAATATAAATTATATACTGTATATATAAATGTATGTGAATATATATATATGTATGTGTGTGTGTATAAATTATTTGTGTGTGTATGTATGATATGTGTGTATAAATGATATGTGTGTGTATGTAGGGATGTCCCGATCCGATATTGATATCGGAAATCGGTCCGATATTAGCCAAAAAAGTGAATATCGGATTTTATCGGAATGAATCTAAAAACTCCGATATAAGCTGTCCATTTGCCGCTGCAGCACTTCTATAATAGGTGACTGGTTTGATCACACTCCAACACAGTAGGTGGCGGCAATGCCCCTTAATTAACGTTGGTGGCGGCCGCGGAAGAAGAGCGTCTCTGATCCAGCATGCACAGCCCACGTGATCACAACAACGACAACGCGTGTGCTCAGCAAAGTGTAGTGATGTCGGCTGTGTGGAAGTATTTTAACTCACAGCATGCCGAAATGCTTATCTTCTTAAAAAAATCCACATTATGCTCGGACTGCAGAAAGTGGAGAAGGAGGAGGAGGAGTAGTAAGGGTAGTCAGCACTGACTGATTATTATTTGTTTTATGCTCTTGTTATTAGAGTGATATGTTTATTGTGTTTACACTATTCTTCAGTGAAGACTAAGAGTAATTACTACATTGTTTTTGGGCATAGTCAGTCAGTGAAACTGGAGCTGTGAACTCTTAATTTAGAGCAATTGGACAGTGGACAATATTGTGTTGTTTTTGTGTTTTTTGTCCCTGCCCACAGTTGTTTCCAACATATGCTGACAGTAAAAAAATAACTGAAGTGAACTTGAATTGTTTGCACTTTAAAACGTTTTTTGTTTTTTTTATTGGATTTATTTAGGTTATTTTTCAGGGTCTTCTAATTCATTTTTAATTTATTATTTTCAATTGTATAATTATGTTGGTATTAGTGGTTATTTTGCACTTTAAATATAACATTTTGTTTTTATTGGATTTGTTGAGGTAATACTCTTATGTTGAAGGCTAAAATTTATGTAACCTATTGGTTAATAATAAATGGGTCAGTTTTTCCTATACCTACTCTTGCTGACTATTGTTTTCTGTTTTAACACTACAACATCAGTAACAGTAACATCACTTTATCAAGCCTTTTCTAACATTCTACAAAACAAAATAAGGAATAAATATATGTATGATTCGTGCCTATATCGTATCGTTTTGATATCGGTATCGGCAAATACTCAAGGCTACAATATTGGTATCGTATCGGAAGTGAAAAAGTTGTATCGGGACATCCCTATGTGTATGTATATGTATATATGAGGTAGATCACCTCGACTTGGTCATTTACTAAGTAATTGATAAACGTTGAAAAACTTACTGGGGTGTTACCATTTAGTGGTCAATTGTACGGAATATGTACTGTACTGTACAATTTACTAATACAAGTTTCAATCAATCAATCAATCAATCAATCAAATCAATGAATGCCTACTGAGGCTATGGTGCTGTTAAGTTATTGTGGCTCAATGTGCCATTTTTTATTTTATTTTAATGTACTATTATTTAATACATATTATTGTTTTAGTTGCTTAAGAGATATTCCTGGCTCTGAATTTGCTCATTGCTATTTTTATGTTTTTGTGCATTATTTGTTGCCGTAATCAGGTTACTCATCAGTTACTCAGTACTTGAGTACTTTTTTCACAACATACTTTTTACTTTTACTCAAGTAAATATTTGGGTGACTACTCCTTACTTTTACTTGAGTAATAAATCTCTAAAGTAACAGTACTCTTACTTGAGTACAATTTCTGGCTACTCTACCCACCTCTGAGTATAATATGTTATAAATGTATTATATTGGTCTAACAATGGGGCAGCAACTCAAGATGGCTGCTCGTATTTTGTCTCTGTAGTGTTTGTTTGTCTACGTTTTACTATTTCCAAAAAATATTTCATAGCGTTTTGACAGGATTTTTATAGTCTTGTATCCTATTCAAACATGGCAGTTGGGTACATTTCATCTGTGGAGACTGCATATTGGACTTTGAAGTCTACATTGAAGCTAAGAACCTGAGCCAGCTCAGCGAGCTTTCTCCTACTGGAGCTAATAACCTGAGCCTGCTACAACGAGGATAGTTGTTTTTAATTCCTTGGGGTGGGAGCATCTTATACATACATATATATGTATGTATATATATATAATATATATATATATATATATATATATATGTATATATATATATATATATATATATATATATATATATATATATATATATATATATATATATATATGTGTGTATATATATATGTATATATTTGTATATATATATAAATGTATATATATTTATATATATGTATCTATATATATATATGTATGTATGTATGTATATATATATATATATATATATATATATACACGAGTCCACCAAGAACCAGCCGATCAATAAATAAAAAAACGTGGGGCCACTTTATGTATTTTGCTGTGTTTCAGTTTTCTTTACAGCAATTATGATGCATTACTTTTTGCATGAAATTAGGACTGCAACAAAATAGATGGCGATTGATTTAGTCATCGATTCGTTGGATGTATGCAGTGCGCATGCGCTGAGGCTCTTTTTTTTATTTTCTTTTTTCCTTTCGTTCTTTCCTAAACTTTTATTTAGGAACTGCAAAATTTACAAAAAGCTGAGAAACAATAATCAAAATAAGTACAAAAAAGTACAAAACAGCGCCAGGGCGGCGGCAGTAAGCCAGCCAATGATGTGGTATGTCCAGCTCACGTGACCAAGCCGTGTTCTTTGTCTGGAAACATTCGAAAAATGGCGGAGGAAAACTGGAGCGATAGTGTAAGTGCATTGGAAAAAAGTGTACGACTTAAGTTGTCAAAAGTGTGGGAATTCTTCACCCTAAACACTGCAAAGAAGACAGTTTCCTGCAAAATGTGCAGCATCGACCTGGCGTGGCACGGAAGTACGACATCGCTTCTGGAGCACCTGAAGAGGAAGCATGTTGAATCCATGGATGAAGAAAAAAACTCACGGTACGTAACTTTTTAAGACCATAGTCCGAGTACATTGATCCGTTGTGTCTGTCTTTGTGTATTTTTAATATGTTGTTAACGAGGAGATTATTTTAAGTTAATAAACGGACAAAAATATCTCAGGTTGGTTTCATAATGGATCAATGTAGCCAGACCCGATAAAGCTATATAAATCTATTTAGACTTGAGTGACGCTTTAGTAAAATAAACGTTATGAAGGTGCTGGAATATTTCATGCTGCTATTCACAGGCAGCCTAAAATGAATCCTTTATTATTCACAACAGAAACGTGTACAATATCTGATTCAGTTCTGATCTTATGAGTTACATTTCTGTGTTATTATTGTTGTATGCTGCATACCCATTGTCCATTCATTTCATTTAGCTTTTTTTTAAATTTGGTGGTATAATTAGATAGATAGATAGATATTACTTTTTTGATTCCCTCAGGGAGTTTCCTCAGGAACATTTAAATTCCAACAGCAGTGTACAGAATTGAGATCGAATTTAAAAAGTAAATAACGGGGGTTTAAATAAATAAAAAAAAGAAGAACATGTTACAATTAGAATAAAAATAAAAAAGCAACATAAGAATAAAAATATAACAGTAAAAATAACAATATAACAAGAAAAACTAAGCAGCAGTCACCATGACATGAAAAAATGTGCCTTTTACATCAGAAATTATTAAATAAATCAACTAAGTATGTATTGAGTTACATGTAAATGTTGTTACTATGTACATTCATGACATGTTTTTTTCTCTAATTTCAGAAAGAAACAACCCAGCATTAGAGACTTGGTACAAAGGAAGGTGTGCAAGCGGCTGCACTGACTGATAGTGTCCTAAATATGTTGGTAACTGACATGAGGGCACTATCAATGGTGGAGGATGACGGTTTCAGAAAAATGATTTACGTCCTCAACCCTGGTTACACTCCCCTCAAGGACCCATTTTACCAAACAGATGGAGAAAAAGTATCAGCAGACATTTCAAGCTATGTAAACTGACATTAAAGCCACCCAGAGCAAAATTGTTCTGACCACTGATGTGTGGACAAGTGTAGCCTACCTTGACATTACATTGGAGAGGAATGGAACATGAAGTCAATCTGCCTTACGACCATGCCACTAGAGGAAAGACATTGAACATCTAACATTGCAGAATGGTTGTAATAGGTAGTAGGCAGGTTTGAAATTCCCCTAAGCAAAATTATTGCTATTGTGCATGACAATGGTGCACTTTATAAATAAAACAAACGTTTTTCTAACACTTGCCTTGTTATTGTTATGTTTGGCAAGTCAAAAGGACATGGTGCCAGTATCCGTTTTTTTAAAATAAAGTATTGGAAAAGATAAAAATGTGGTTTGTCTTTTTTATCCGATTATTAATCGATTAATCGAAGTAATAATCCACAGATTAATAGATTATCAAATTAATCGTTAGTTGCAGCCCTACATGAAATACTTTGATTTTTTATTGAACCTTAAAGGCCTAATGAAATTAGATTTTCTTATTTAAACGGGGATAGCAGGTCCATTCTATGTGTCATACTTGATCATTTTGCGATATTGCCAAATTTTTGCTGAAAGGATTTAGTAGAGAACATCCACAATAAAGTTTGCAACTTTCGGTCGCTAACAGAAAAGACCTGCCTTTACTGGAGGTCGCAGACGATGACGTTACATGTTGATGGCTCCTCACATATTCACATTGTTTTTAATGGGAGCCTCCAACAAAAACAGCTATTCGGGCCGAGAAAACGACAATTTCCCCATTAATTTGAGCGAGGATGAAAGATTTGTGTTTGAAGATATTGATAGCGACGGACTAGAAAAAACAAAACAAAACAAAAAAACAAGTAAAAAAACAAAAAACGCGATTGCATTGGAACGGATTCAGATGTTTTTAGACACATTTACTAGGATAATTCTGGGAAATCCCTTATCTTTCTATTGTGTTGCTAGTGTTTTAGTGAGTTTAACAGTACCTGATAGTCGGAGGTGTGTGTCCACGGGTGTCTTGACGCCAATGTCTCAGGGAAGTCGACAGCAACTTTATGGACGGGGCAAGCTCAGCTGATCTCCGGTAAGAAGTGACTTTTTACCACAATTTACTCACCGAAACCTGCTGGTTGACATTCGGTCGGGATCCACGTATCGCTGTGATCCATAGTAAAGTTTCACATCCGGGAATTTTAAACAAGGAATCACCGTGCTAAAGCTTCCCAACTCCATCTTTCTATTTTGACTTCTCCAATATTAATTGAACAAATTGAATAAGGTTCAGCAACACAGATCTCCAAAATACTGTGTAATTATGCCGTTAAAGCAGACGACTTGTAGCTGTGTGTGCGCGCAGCGCTCATATTTCCTAACAGCCCGTGACGTCACGCGTACACGTCATCATTACGCGACGTTTTCAAGAAGAAACTCCCGGGAAATTTAAAATTGCAATTTAGTAAACTAAAAAGGCCGTATTGGCATGTGTTGCAATGTTAATATTTCATCATTGATATATAAACTATCAGACTGCGTGGTGGGTAGTAGTGGGTTTCAGTAGGCCTTTAAATAATTAAGGCATTACAAATCTTCTTTAATTGAGATAATAACTAAACATCTGTCTTCTTGTCTGGCCGTTTCCCTCTTCATCCCTCAAGCTGGTGCATGAAGCAGCTGTGTTCAGTTTTTCTCAGCTGTAAGATGCTCGATATGATGTCACGCCTACATCATCTTCTTCACCTCACAGGTGTTTCTGACCTGTGCTGCTGCAGGCTGGTTGTATATTATTAATACACTAATTTGGTGTGTGTGTGTATATATCCATCCATCCATTTTCTACCACTTGTCCCTTTCGGGGTCGCGGGGTGTGCTGGAGCCTGTCCCGGCTGCATTATGTGTGTGTGTGTGTGCGTGTGTGTGTGTATGACACAGGCTCATCAATACACACACATATGTATATGTATATATATATATATATATATATATATATATATATATATATATGTATATACATATATGTGTGTGTGTGTATATATGTGTGTGTGTGTATATATATATATATATATATATATATATAGAGGTGAGTTTTTCCTTGCCCTTATGTGGGCTCTACCGAGGATGTCGTTGTGGTTTGTGCAGCCCTTTGAGACACTTGTGATTTAGGGCTTGATAAATAAACTGATTGATATATGTATATGTGTGTGTGTGTGTGTGTGTATATACATATATATATATATATATATATATATATATATAATTATATATGTATGTGCATATGTAGATGCATATATATAATGTGTGTGTATATATATATATATATATATATATATATATATATATATATATATGTGTGTGTGTGTATATATAAGTGTATACATATTTGTATATATATATATATATATATATGTGTGTGTGTGTGTGTGTGTGTGTGTGTGTGTGCGTGTGTACTGTATATCTGGAAGGAAATGATTATGAGCAGCGTGTGAAAGCAGTAGCTACAGCAACAACAAGAATCAGGCCCAGTTTGGGCTCGTGGGCTCCACTTCCCTCGTCACTCTGACTTCATTTAACCAGCCAATGACGAGAGAGGCCTCGCTGTCTCCATGGCAACCCCCTTCCCTCCCCTCCAAGCAATGATGGAGAGGATACAAGGGCAGAGAAAGAGAATATATTTTGGCCTCAGGCGTAACATTTTGCCTCACAAGGTTGGCAGATTGTGTTCCATATTTCGTTTTTTTTCTTTTCCGTGCACTCGGAGACCTTTTCTATCATGTAAAAGACATATAAAGCAATAATAATGTCTAATCTGCACAGAAGCTGCACATAAATGCAGATATTTATGATATCTCAGACTGGCGTCCTATCTCACTAACTTCTTGTGTGGGGAAAACCATTGAACGTTTTGTGTTGAAAAAGCTTATGCCAACCGTGCTGGACGTGTGCAAAAATCAATATGCATATCTGCCTAAGCACAGTACAACAACGGCTCTAGTCAGGGCAATGCACACTTGGCTTACCGAAACCGACTCCAAACCAACGATGGTGAGAGTACTGTTGGCAGATATGTCAAAAGCTTTTGATGTAATTGACCATGGCATCTTGATGCAAAACATATTGGACTTAGGACTGTGCCCATATCTGACAGCCTGGCTCCATAGTTACATCTCAGTAAGGAGACAGAGAGTCGTGGCAAATGGAGTTCATAGCCCCTGGATTGAAGTTACATCTGGGGTACCACAAGGGGGTGTTGTCTCCCCATATGTCTTCCTCCTTTACATGGCTACCCGGAATGCTGTGTTTGAGGACACCCTTGATGTGGGGTATGCAGACGACATCGGGCTATCGAGAGCGATCCCTATATCCAGCATCATGTCAGACACAACCATGTGCCAGGAGGCACAAAGGCTGGACGAATGGGCAGCAAATAAAAAAATGATACTTCACGGGAAGAAGTCAGTAGAACTCCGAATATGTTTTGCCCGTAATCCACCACAACCTCCTGCACTGATGTTGGGGGGACAGGAGGTCCCTGTCGTGGAAACAACAAAGTACCTGGGTTACCACCTCGACCAAAACCTCACTGGAGATGTGCACATCGAGAAGGCAATAAAAACCGCCTCCAAGCGGCTGCACTACTTCACAGTCATGGCGAGACATGGACTACCTGCCGACGACCTTGTTACCATCTACGCCACTCTCATCAGGCCGTGTCTGGAATATAGCTCAGTGCTCTTAGTGGGCTGCTCCAAAAAACAACAGGCAGAGCTAGAGCGAGTCCAGAAACGTGCCTGTAAAATCATTACAAGGAGAGCTGGAAACATCTCACAACCCCTACCATCACTCCAGACCAGGAGAGAGGAGGCTGCAGTGAAGCTGGTCAGGGATATGCATGATGAGCAACATCCTTTGCATGACCTGCTACCTCCAACACGAGGCAGCCGCACTGCCAGGACATTGAGGAACCAACATAAGCTGGCTGAACCCGAGCCCAGAGCAAAGACAAAGAGACTTAAAAACTCTACCCTGCACGCTGCAATTAAGCTGTATAATGACACAAATTAAATAAGTAATACAGTTATATACCAGAATGCTAACAGTTTCCATGCTGCTGCTGCCCTGAGGATGTTCAAAATTGTTAAAATACTGTTTGTTCTTTTAATTTTTTATTTTTGTTTGTTTGATATCTATTGTAAAGTTCAGCTGTTTTTTCAGTGGGGCCTTGGCTCCACTGCAAGCATGAATAAATAAAGTCAAGTCATTTAATTGTGTATATATGCTACGGGCGAACAGTGATGCTCGCTGGTTGGCCTCTCGATTTACTTTTATAATATTTTACAATGAAGTGTAATAATTGTAAACATTTGAGGAATTCAATTAGTTCCTTCCAGTGTCAAACTGTCACAGTCATCATACATTTGATGATGACACCCTCATCAAATTTGCATAATTAGCCGTGAAAGGAAAAAAAAGGGAAGTTTTAATATTATTATTATTATATACTAAGCAGTCAACGCAGCGATCTGCATGCCACTTTCCTACGACACAATCATTTCTGGTTTTATGTTTATTGTCGTCATCACACCTTTTCACTTTGCCATCACTTTGCCAAAAAAACGGAAACAAGACAATGAAAAAGGTTGGAGCTGAGGTCTCGTGCAGTTAATGTATTATTACAGCGGTACCTCAATGTGAGTTTGAATGTTGTCTATCTATGTTGGCCCTGCGATGAGGTGGCGACTTGTCCAGGGTGTACACCGCCTTCCGCCCATGTGCAGCTGGAATAGGCTCCAGCACCCCCCCCCCTCCCCCGCAAGCCTGAAAGAGACAAGCGATAGACAATGATGGATGGATGTTCAGTTTGATAGGCTGGATTGTTATGTGATTTTCAAAGATCTTGCGATATTCTTTTAAGATACCTTAATTTCCTTGAATTACCGCCGGGCATATAGTATGCGCCTGCCTTGAATTACTGCCGGGTCAAACTCGCTTCGCAAAATAATTAGCGCCTGCTTAGTATTAATTAATTAGCGCGCCGGTGGGAATTCAAGGAAATACGGTATTACATGAAAAAATGCACAAATGCAGCTCAACATCTGGTTTGCGACTGATGGTGCAGTTGTGGTAGCGACTATGGATTGTTTATTGAATATATTACACAGGAGCATGCCAATTTAAAATATCACACTTCCTTATAATGCTTTACTGTGTTCCAAATTAATGTTTTTAGCCTTCCGTATGGCTTTTTGAGTCAATATATTCTGCAAACAACTGCACACATATGAAAAGGGATCCCTCCCAGCTCTTTGGTCACGTTTTTTTAGTTGTCAAATGTACTCATCACAAACATCACCCAGCCCTAAGGCCTCCCTCTGAATCAGCATTTTGTTGCCAACACACACACACACACACACACACACACACACACACACACACACACACACACACACACACACACACACACGTTCTCTTTCTCACACACGTCGAGAGAGTTACATTGTGACTTTGAAGGGAAAATAGTGTGTGTGGAACAACAGAAGCCTTTTTCTGAGTGTAGCCAGTGGGCTGAATGAATTAGCTAATGGGATGGTCAGAATGCCAGCGTATAACCACTCTTTTCGTTATCGGGCCTGGAGTTACGTAAGAGCGCTCCTTGTGGAGCTGATGTGGGCTGCCTGAGCGATCCTCGTTTAACCTCCACGCGCGACTGTTTAATCCGCGTGTAATTCGAATATAAGGTCGTCTAATTTTGGACGTCAGATGGTGGAAGCGCTGATTAGAGTGAAGTATGCAACGGGTCCTGTCGGGAAATGTCGGGCCGACTGAGCGCCAGTGATGCCTAAGAAAAGAGTGGCTAATTTTTTGAAAGTTTGTGTCGATTTTTATTTAAGGCGAAAGAGCGTATTTTCCACACAAGATGAGATTAAGACGTTCTTAGATTCCCAAAATAAAGCTAGTGTTGGTACGTACTAATCAATCAGGGGATGGACTAGAACCCTTAATTCCCCATTCTATGCTTTCAATTGTGTGGGTGGTAGTGGCTCAGGAGGAAGAGCAGAATGTACAATAACTAAAGTGTTACGTCCTCCATTCCATTCGCTGCTGTTGTGCCTTTGGGCAGGACACTTCACCCACCTTGCACCCGGGGTCGCCCACGCATGGATGCTCACATCCACTGACAATTTTAGAATAGTTGCTAGTATAGCACTTACAGTCGAGTTGGGCATCTTTTTGATACAAACGGTAGGAAGTAAACTTTCACAAAAGTTTCTATATTTATTTTTCAAAACCTCATTGAGAAACATTTACACATAGCCATTTGTTTTTGCATTAGACATAGAGATCTTATTTTTAAGGTTTTGTGCTTGCTATTCCCATCATCCTTGAGTGAAATCTGATCTCATATATTAACTGTATGTTTTTTAATGTATTTATGGTGAGTGTTATTGACAGTGTAACCATAGCAACACAATATGTAAACTATAAGCAAAGCAAGCCAAGGAAACTTTATTTATATCGAATGTTTACAACACAATTTTAAATTGAATCAAAGTGCTCTACAGGTTAAAAAGCATAGAGCAAAAAACAAAACAAAAAAAAACAAAGAACATAAGCAATGAATGAGCTGAACAAGATAGTGCAAAAGCAATACATTAGCTGCGGTGCTAACAGTGCATTGCGAGTGGTCATACGAGACAGAGAAGGTGCAAATCCTGTAACAAATGGAGGAAGAATTATTTCCCAAGAAAAACAGCACGGAGTCCATCGTCTGGCGGTGGTTTGGCTTCAAGCGGGAATATGTTGAACAATTATGCGGCAAAAGCGTAGCTACAAAAATTAGCAGCACTGCTAATATGTAGCATCATTTGAAAAGTCACCCGCTAGGGAATAAAGAGTGATTGACACTGCATGTCAACATCTCTGTTCGGTGCCACAACAACACAATGCCGAAGCAACAATTTCCAGATCAACACCGTTTGAAAAAAAAAATAGTCAACAACGGAAGGAGATATACATACTGCAATAATATATGCTCATTTTAAACTTTCATGCAGAGAGGGAAATCACAACTAATTCAGTTTACCAAAACTGTATGTATTAAACAGTTGTTAAGCAGTGACACAAACATTCATGTCATTTCCAAAACAGAAAGTGCAAGATTGTCGGGGACATTTTAAAACAAGCTATTCGTGCCCTTTTGTGCATGATGTCACCAAGATGACATATCAAAACAACACTAAATTAAAGTGTACTTTTTGTACAGAACGTCACTACAATAGTTAAAAAATAAATAAAGTGCACTTTTGTGCATGATGTCACACAAGATATTTCAATAACTGTCAAATAAAAATGAGCTGCATAATAGGTTCCTGTGGACGTTATCTCCTTCTGTTGTTGACTTTTTTTTTCATACGGTGTTGATGTGGATATGGTTGTTTTGGCATTTTGTTGGTGTGGCACCGGCTGGAGATGTTGACATACAGAGTTTCAAGCACTCTTCATTCTCTAGCTGGTGACCTTTCAAAAATGATGCTACATTAGCAGTGCTGCTACTTTTTGTAGCAAGGCTTTTGCTGCATAATTGTTGGAACATATTCCCGCTTGAAGCCAAACCACCGCCGGACGATGGATCCATGTGCTGTTTTTCTTTGGGATTAACTCTTCCTCAATTTGTTACCAGATTCGCATCTTCTCTCTCTTGTATTACCACCCGCACCTCACCCTTAGCATCACAGCTAACGTTGCCATGTTGCTACCTCTCTGCTCCGTGGGAGTAACTGCGTGAGAACGTATACTTGAATATAACGATATAGTCATTTTCTATATCGCATAGAGATAAACCCGTGATATATCGAGTATATCGATACATCACCCAGCCCTAGCTGTGTGTGTATTCATTTTCAGTGGATAGTCAAGAGATATTGCTGTACAAGCCTCACGCTGACTACTCTAAAGTTTAACCAAGTTTTTTCGGGTCACTTTCTATTGTGTTGTCTTTTGACAAGGTATAAAAATGGTTGCTGAAATGTAAGAGCTGTACTTTTGTGGGGTACCCTTAAATGTTTCCAATCTTCTCTCTTTTTGCTTTTTGTCGTCGCAAAGCAAGCCTCTTTTTAGGAAGCATTCCTTACTGTGGGAGGAGGAGGGGGAGAAGGCGGAGGAAAACAATGGAGAAGATGCTCAGAGGGTGTCAGGGTATTTTTAGCTCATCCCCTCATACTGCAATGATGACTAAAGAACAAGGGCAGGTTGCACATCCTACCTTCTTTGAGGAAATGCTTCTTTTTCTTCATTTTCTTCTTTTCTTCTTCTTCTTCATCTTGTCCTTTGGGAAATTAGTCTTAGTTGTTGTGGTTGTTGATGTAATGATGGCTGCTTCTTCTTGACAAATCAGTCTTAGTCATAGTGGTTGGTGACGCGATGGTTTGTTATGTTCAGCTTCCTCCACCCTTGCCCTACCCGTCTAACATGGTTAAGAAGATTGAGGTTGAATGTGTTTATTGGAACTGTACTTTTTTACTTTTAACCACTGTTAGTAAAATATAAAAGTAATAAACCTAGGGCTGCAGCTATCAATTGTTTTAGTAATCGAGTAACCAATCGATTAGATTGTTTGATTAATCTTAGGGCTGTAAGGATTGTTCCTGACAGTTTGGCCAAGTTTTAGTTTTTCCTCTGCGTTTGTGTTTGTTTCCTGCCAGCGCTCTTATTTTGTCTGTTTCCTGTTTGTCTCCCTGAGTGCTGTGTCTCCCCAGCTGTTGCTGATTGGCACCTGGCCACACCTGGTGTCAATCAGCAAGCTACTATTTAAAGCTGCCTTCCCCTCCAGTCAGTGCTGGATTGTTGTCACCACTACCTGTCAATGTCATTATTACTTATCATTGTAGCTGTGTCTACTGCTGTTCACTCTGCTCATGTCATAGTTCCTTCGTGTCACAGTAAGTGTTTTTGTTTCTAGTCCACAGTTAGTCTTTGTGCTAGTTTTTGTTCATAGCCAAGTTTGTTCTCCGCCTTGTGCGCGCCTTCTGTTTGTTCTTGTTTTAGTGTTAAATTAAATCATGTTTACTTGCACAATGCCTGCCGCCTTCTCTGCCTCTTGGGGTTCGTCAACAACAACATGTGACAAGGGCTGGGCGATAAATTGATATACTCGATATATCGCGGGTTTGTCTCTGTGCGATATAGAAAATGACTATATCGTAATATTCGAGTATATGTTCTCACGCAGTTGCGTTTAGCTGCGGGCATTACACTACAAGCGTTTCCCACTCTTTCTTGTCTCTCCTTCTCACAGAGACATTAACTAGCGCACCTTCTTACATACGTCACGCGTGTCCCCGAGCAGAGAGGTAGCTCCATGGTTAACATTAGCTGTGATGCTAACAGTGCGCTGCGAGTGGTAATATAAGAGAGAGAAGGTGCAACTCTGGTAACAAATGGAGGAAGCATTCATTCCCAAGAAAAACAGCACGGGGTTATCAACCGGCGGTGGTTTGACTTCAAGCGGGAATATGTCGAACAATTATGCGGCAAAAGCTTTGCTACAATAAGTATCAGCACTGCTAATTTGGAGCATCATTTGAAAAGTCACCCGCTAGAGAATGAAGAGTGCTTGAAACTGCATTTCAACATCTCTGGCCGGTGCCACACCCACAAAATGCCAAAACAACCATTTCCACATCAACACCGTATGAAAAAAAAATCAACAGAAGGGGATAAAGTCTGCAGGAACCTACCACAGAACTATTATGCAGCTCATTTTTATTTGACAGTTTTTGAAATATCTTTTGTGACATCATGCACAAAAGTGCACTTTATTTGTTTTTAACTATTGTAGTGGCATTCTGTACAAAAAGTGGCATTTAATGTAGTGTTGTTTTGATATGTCATCTTAGTGACAAAAGTGCACTAAGAGCTTGTTTTAAAATGTCAATCTTGCTCTTTCTGTTTTGAAATGACATTAATGTTTGTGCCACTGCTTAATAACTGTTTAATAAATACAGTTTTGGTCAATTGACTTAGTTGTGATTTCCCTCTCTGCATGAAAGTTTAAAATGAGCATATATTAATGCAGTATGAAGAAGAATGTTTTAATTTAGACACAGAATCATCATGCTGCTGTGATTATATGCACCAAGTGTTCATTCAAGGCTAAGGCAAAATGTCAAGATAAACCGTATTTCCTTGAATTGCCGCCCGGGCGCTAATTAATTTAAAACCTCTTCTCACTCCGGCGCTTACCAAAGGCATGCGATAAATTTAGGCCTGCGCTTATAAATTTGAGTGTGATGTAAGGATACCATCATTGAAACGTTATTATGGTCTTACCTTTACTTATAAATGAAGTCCATGCGCAGCTACTTCTGATCAAAAGCATCGATAACTTGTTTATAAATGTCTTCCTTATCTTTCTTCAGTTTTAAAAGTCTCTCTGTCTCGATGGAGATCTACCTTTATTACCTCCTGCTTTCATTGAAAGTCCAGTTTAGAAAACTGTTTTATTTTAGATATGGAATCATCCATGTTAAAAGTGCAAGCAAGGGAAAAAATAAACGATCGCTGCTCACTCTTGCTGCTTGTTGTCACTTCTTCTGCAGCCGAGTTGTCGCAAGAAGGATCACTACCACCCTCTACCACCAGGAGGCGGGAGTCATTTAATGACTCATATTTGACACACGCAGCTACGGTATATTAATAAAACATAGCCGCTTACTGTTCTTTTTAGCATATTCAATAGCTTAGACCAGGGGTCGGGAACCTTTTTGGCTTAGAGAGCCATGAAAGCCAAATATTTTAAAATGTATTTCCGTGAGAGCCATATAATGTTTTTTTAACACTGAATACAACTAAATGCGTGCATTTTTAAGAAAGACCAACATGTTTAGAGAATGATAAGTCTCTTATTCCTTTTAAATAACATTGTTATTCTGAAGATAACCAATAATAAATAAAATGCTTCTTACCATTAATGCGACTTATGGTGCTGCATGGTTTTGCTGATGTCTTTGTAGTCTTGATACGGGGTTATTTTTAACACTGTGATTACCAGCGTAATTATTCATTACTTATCCTGTTAAGCAATGTCAGCTGAGATTTATCTGAGAGCCGGATGCAGTCATCAAAAGAGCCACATCTGGCTCTAGAGCCATAGGTTCCCTACCCTTGGCTTAGACCTTAAATCCTAATGAATAGCTCTTAATCTTCTTCCCTTTATGTGATTTCAAATTATTGAAATCAGTCTCATCCATTTTGAAAATTATGACAGGTGAAGTGTCACTCGTGACGTGACGAGTTTGACCCGGCGGAAATTCTAGGCATATGCTAATTATTTGGCGAAACGAGTTTGACCCGACGGAAATTCTAGACATGCGCTAATAAAAATAATTATTTTGAGAAACGAGTTTGACCCGGCGTTAATCCTGAGCCGGAGGTTATGCTAAGCATGCGCTAATTATTTTGCGAAACGAGTTTGACTCGGCAGTAATTGTAGGCAGGCGAATACTAATTCAAGGAAATACGGTATATCGTGTATCGTGACATGGCCCAAAAATATTGAGATATTAATAAAAGGCCATATCGCCCAGCCCTATATCTGATAAAACCCACTCATAGTATTTTATGTTTTTTCTGCTTGCCATAACCTTCATTCTTTTTTAAATAAATGCACATCCTAAACATAGAAATTGCACTTTTAACATGTGTGAATGAACAAAAAACATTTAAATAGATCCACACAGATCACGGCACTGTCACTCCATCGCTCCTATATGCGCTCTGGTGCAGTGGCCGTGCGAGCACAGTTTTAAAGTTCCGGGCACTCGATGCAGTCCGGATCTCGTCAATTTTTATTAGTTACACTCATTAAACGATTAATCAAAGCAAAGGATTAGAAACCTGAGCTTTTGTCTAATCGAATAACCAATGTAATCGATTAATGGTTGCAGCCCTAAATAAAACACTGAGTCCCAAAAGTCCCCCATCATGCGAAAGGGAATTTAAAAAAAAGTGACATCAAAGCGAGCTTTTGAACACCAAACTTTGGAAAAATTTATCACATACCTCATTTGTTTGCTCTACTTTTGAGAGAAGTACACCTACAATCATTCAAATGATAGGTACAAAAGCTAAAATACGTAAATGTTCTTCAAGTGTATGATAAAATATATACATACCTGTTTAATAAGTGTCTGAATATTCTTGAAGAAGTGGTTCTAATACGTGACATAACGTCTGACCACATCCTGATGGGTATAAATCAGGGGTGTCAAACTCAAATACAGAGTGGGCTAAAATTTTAAATTGAACAAAGGTTGAACAAATTAACCTTTTAATAGGGACCCAAACAAGATTTGCATTGAATATTGAACAAGCAAGGCTTACATAACTTTATAGTGACATGCAAAATAGAGTTTCAAATAATAATGACAATAATGAAAAAATATCAATGGCATATCAAATAAAAATTGGATGCCTCTTTTCTATTTGCAGCCTTCTGAGGTAAATATCAACATAAACTTTTTCCACAGGCTAATAATAAATTTGAAAATAAAAAAACAATAATGAATGAATCAAACATTCAAGCCTTTAAGTAAAAAGTGCATGAATAAAATGTTAATTATTGCTCAGTTTGCTACATGGATTTGCTTTAACACTGAATATGGAACAAGCAACGCTCATATAACTTAAGGCAAAATCAACTTTCAAAAAACAAACGAAAAAACTTCAATGGTATATTAAATCAAATTTGAATAAACAAAATAGTACCTGTTTTCTATTTGGAGCCTTCTGAGGTAAATATCAACATTAACTTTTTCCACAGGCTATTAAATTTAAAAATAAAATAACAATGAGGTGGGAAGGGTTTGGGGGGTATATTGTAGCGTCCCAGAAGAGCTAGTGCCGCAAGGGGTTCTGGGTAACAGTGTTAAAGTTGTTTATACGGCCACCATCAGTGTAACATGTATGGATGTTGATCAAGTATGCCTTGCATTCATCTACATGTGTGTACAAGCCGCATATATTATATGACTTTGCCGGCACGCTGTTTGTATGGAGGGAAAGCGGACGTGACGACAGGTTGTAGAGTATGCTAAAGGAAGTGCCTTTAAGGCTCGCCCCAATATGGTTGCTCCGGTAGATTTTCGGGAAAGACACTGAACTTTGGGAGTCGGGAGGGTTGGCGAGTATGAGTATTAGCGGTGAATGGGGTGTTGAATGCAGCTGTAATGTTAATTTGATAGTGCCTCAAGGGCCAAATGAAATTACACGGCAGACCATATTTGGCCCGCTGGCCTGAGTTTGACACCCATGGTATTAATGAAAAAAAAAATCAGAGTATTTTAACATTTTCTCAATGAAATATTACAGCAGGCAACTTAATCATACTAGTGACATAGGACTGACAAAGATGGGGTGGTTCGGGCATCTGGTCAGGATGCCAACCGAACGCCTCCCTAGGGAGGTGTTTCGGGCACGTCCGACTGGTAGGAGGCCACGGAGAAGACCCAGGACACGTAGGGAAGACTATGTGTCCCGGCTGGCTTGGGAACGCCTCGGGATCCCCCGGGAAGAGCTGGACGAAGTGACTTCGTAGAGTAAAGTCTGGGCTTCCCTGCTTAGACTGCTGCCCCCGCGACCCGACCTCGGATAAGAAAAAGAATATGGATGGATGGACTGAAACCGCCATTTACAAAAATTTACACATTGTCATTTACTAGGGCTGGGTAAAATATATTGATTTGATTGATAATGCATCAATATGTTTTTAATTTTGCAATATCAATTCACAAGGCATAATATCTTTTGAGACTTTTAAGAAATGTTAAACTCTCCAAAGTTGTTTATTAGCGCTGCGAATCTTTGGGTGTCCCACGATTCGATTCAATGTCGATTCTTGGGGGTCACGATTCAATTAAAAATAAAAATAAAAATGTTCAATTCAACACGATTCTCGATTCAAAAACGATTTTTTTCCCGATTTAAAAGGATTTTCTATTCATTCAATACATAGGATTTCAGCAGGATCTACCCCAGTCTCCTGACATGCAAGCAGAGTAGTAGATTTTTGTAAAAAGCTTTTATAATTGTAAAGGACAATGTTTTGTCAACTGATTGCAATAATGTAAATTTGTTTTAACTATTAAACGAACCAAAAGTATTACTTATTTTATCTTTATGAAAATATTGGACACAGTGTGTTGTCAAGCTTATGAGATGCAATGCAAGTGTAAGCTACTGTGACACTATTGTTCTTTTATTTTTATTTTTATAAATGTCTAATGATAATGTCAATGAGGGATTTTTAATCACTGCTATGTTGAAATTATAACTAATATTGATACTGTTGTTGATAATATTCATTTTTGTTTCACTACTTTTGGTTTGTTCTGTGTCGTGTTTGTGTCTTCTCTCAATTGCTCTGTTTATTGCAGTTCTGAAAAGTGCTGGGTCAGGTTTGGTTTTGGAATTGGATTGCATTGTTATGGTATTGCTGTGTATTGTTTTTTTGGATTGATTGAAAAAATAAAAAATAATAAATAAATAAATAAAAAATAGATAAAAAAAAATAATCGATTCTGAATCGCACAACGTGAAAATCGCGATTCAAATTCAAATCGATTTTTTTCCCACACCCCTATTGTTTATGGTTAAGACAAAAACAATGTATGTTTGTGTTTTGTAAATTTTTGAGACATTTTCAATATTCAAGTGTAGACAGAATCCAATCGAATCGTTTTAGGATTAAATGATTTAGAACCCAATGAATCGATTCGATTTGGGAAATAAGCCATAATACCCAGCCCTATCGTCAGTACATAAACCAGCAATTAAAAAAATGTAAGTTTGTAATCGTGTCAGGTTCAAACACTGATGACATCTATTAAACAAGACAAAAGGCAAGGAATCAAACAGAGACAGAATTCAATTTAGACTCAGCTCTGAAGAGAGACTTGGCCACTGTACTCTCTGTACAGTCCTGCACCACGCTCTGACGAAAAAGGTTTACGTCTCCTCTTTTATTTATGTATTTAATGTTTACGCAACAGCACATGTCACAACAGAAATGGGGTGTATGTAAACAGTCATTGTTTTCGGTCACATTGAAGACGAAAGAAGATGATGCCTCTGGCTTGGGCCCCTCCTGGATTCAGCTTCGGCAGGTCTTTGAGGACAATAGATAACTCCTTCCGTGTCATTCCAACGTACATAGCGGAATCTTCCAAGACTTTGCTTGGTGCAACTAAGACAGCTCTCATCTGTTCACTGGAAACGCAGAATGGAAAGTTTTTTGATAATTTACATACAATTTTTCTAACAAATTGTATTTAAATACTCAATGGCATTTTTTTTTTATGTCTATGATGATTACCATAACTACAAGGACCAAAGCTGATGCCATTTAAACACAATAAAACATTACTAACAACTTGAAATAGCAGTGCAAAGGTAGTGTTAAATATCGGTGGGATCCATTGGAAGCTGATGGTCTTTCAAGTAGAGGAAGCTCGCGGATTGTAAATCTCCATATCAGCTCGAAACTGTTTTTATTTACGATTTATATAACGTGCCAACTTCACTGGTTTTGCGTTTTATAGAAGAAACCAATTTATTGGAGAAAGCAGACTAATTTAGTGCAGTTGTCATGTGAGATTAAGCGCTGCTCAGGGACAAATTGAATTGACCAAAATGATGATGATTGGACAAAAAGTCCAGAGATGTTGGGTGAATTGGACATTGTTGCAAAGTGGCGCTTAATTCTCTGGGATTGGTTGAATTTGCTTGGCTTTGGCGCGATCGCAACATCACAAATTCCTGGAGGGTCTGACTTAACAGTCCGTTGCCATCTAAGCCGTCTGTAGCTGTCTCATTATAGCCCCGCTTAATTGTACTTCATGCTTTGCTCTCATTAGACCAGACAGATCATGCTTCACTTTGGCCTCAGAACACACAGCCCTTTGACATTTTAACTGGATTGGTGGATAAGTGCATCAATCCAATCAAGGGTTGTTGTGTTGGCCCTGCGGCTGTCTTGGCAGCAGTTGCTATGGCTATAGTTGAATTCCCAGGCAACACCATGTGAAAGTGATCCATGTTATTTTAGGCACACTACGGGACAACATTTCCCACTTGCTCTCTAAAGCAAGTGTTTCCAAGGGGCAGCATGGATAGGGGCATGAGAGGTGGATGCCAATGCTTTAAATATCATCTTTCATAGGCCTTAGTCAAACATTTGCATTTGTTGTTGTGGTCAACATTCTTTGGAAGTAGGGCTGGACGATATGGCCTTTTTTTAATATCTCGATATTTTTAGGCCATGCCACGATGCACGATATATATCTCAATATTTTGCCTTAGCCTTGAATGAACACTTGATGCATATAATCACAGCGGTGTGATGATTCTATGTGTCTACATTAAAACATTCTTGTTCATACTGCATTAATATATGCTCATTTTAAACTTTCATGCAGAGAGGGAAATCCCAACTAAGTCAATTGACCAAAAGTGTATTTGTTAAACAGTTATTAAGCAGTGGCACAAAAATTAATGTAATTTCAAAACAAAGTGCAAGATTGTCAGAGACATTTTAAAACAAGCTATGAGTAAACTTTTGTGCATGATGTCACTAAGATGACATATCAAAACAACAATAAATAAAAGTGCACTTTTTTTTTACAGAACGCCACTACAATAGTTTAATACAATTAAAGTGCACTTTTGTGCATGATGTCACACAAGATATTTCAATAACTTTCAAATAAAAATGAGCTGCATAATAAGAAATTAAATCGCTATGTGGTAGGTTACTGCGGACATTATCTCCTTATGTTGTTCACAATTTTTTTCATACTGTGTTGATGTGAAAATGGTTGCCTCGGCATTTTGGTGGTGTGGCACCGAATGGAGATGTTGACTTGCGGAGTAAGCACTCTTCATTCTCTGGCGGGTGACTTTTCAAATGATGCTACATATTAGCAGTAATGCTACTTTTTGTAGCAACGCTTGTGCCCCACACTTGACATATTACGGTTGTCTGTTCGACATATTCCCACTTGAAGCCAAACCACCGCCAGACGATGGACCCCCTGCTGTTTTTCTTGGAAATTAATTCTTCCTTCATTTGTTACCAGATTTGCACCTTCTTTCTCTCGTCTTACCACTCGCACCACACCGTTAGCATCACAGCTAAGGTTACCCATGCTGCTACCTCTGTGCTCCGCGAGGGCGTATACGTATGTGACGTATGTAAGAAGGTGCGCTTGCTGTCTGTGAGAAGTAGAGACAACAAAGAGTGGGAAGAGCTTGTAGGGCAGGGGTCACCAACCTTTTTAAAACCAATAGCTACTTCTTGGGTACTGATTAATGCGAAGGGCTACCAGTTTGATACACACTTAAGTAAATTGCCAGAAATAGCCAATTTGCTCAATTTACCTTTAACTCTGTTATTATTAATAATTATGATATTTATCTTTGTGGAAACACTGATCATCTTAATGATTTCTCACAATAAATATATATTTTTGATGACATGTTTTAAATAGGTTAAAATCCAATCTGCACTTTGTTAGAATATATAAAAAATTGGACCAAGCTATATTTCTAACAAAGACAAATCATTATTTCTTCTAGATTTTCCAGAACAAAAATTTTAAAAGAAATTCAAAAGACTTTGAAATAAGATTTAAATTTGATTCTACAGATTTTCTAGATTTGCCAGAATATTTAGTTTGAATTTTAATCATAATAAATTTGAATAAATATTTCACAAATATTCTTCGTCGAAAAAACAGAAGCTAAAATGAAGAATTAAATTAAAATGTATTTATTATTCTTTACAATAAAAAAAAATAATTTACTTCAACATTGATTTAAATTGTCAGGAAAGAAGAGGAAGGAATTTAAAAAGTAAAAAGGTATATGTGTTTAAAATTCCTAAAATCATTTTTAAGGTTTTATATTTTCTCTAAAATTGTCTTTCTGAAAGTTATAAGAAGCAAAGTAAAAACATAAATGAATTTATTTAAACTAGTGAAGACCAAGTCTTTAAAATATTTTCTTGGATTTTCAAATTCTATTTGAGTTTTGTCTCTTAGAAAAAAAAAAGTCAAGCAAAGCGAGACCAACTTGGTAGTAAATAAATACAATTAAAAAAATAGAGGCAGCTCACGGATAAGTGCTGCTGTGACAGACTCACGCCGTCGTCTTGCGGGTTCCATGGACCACCAAGGAAAGACATGACTTTGAGCAGGTTTGACTTGCTTTATTTTCCCACACAAGCTTGTCTGCGGTCAGGTCGCTCTTCTGCTACGTCTCCCGTCTCCGTCTGCTGCTCACTCCGCCGTCTGCTTTTTAGCAGCACGTACTTCAGTCCGCCTCTTCTTGTCTTCGTCTCCATCTCCGTCGTTGTATGTGTTTTTCTCGCTCCGCACCATCACCGGCCCCGTTCTCTCCTCTTTCACCCCTTTTATACAGCGAGAGGAGATACGTTAATCGTGTACAGGTGCGCGATCCACACACCTGATCTTGTTTGGGCCGTGGCTCCCAGCATGCCCCGCCTCGCCGCTCGCTCACCATCCCCGCCTCCACGCAACCATCTTGGGCCGGGCTCTAGCGTGCCCTGCCTCTCTGTCGGACCGTCGGATCCGCCTCTCCACAGCTGCTATTTGAGCTATTTCTAGAACAGGCCAGCGGGGGACTCCTCTGGTACTTACGGGCTACCTGGTGCCCGCGGGCACCGCGTTGCTGACCCTTGCTGTAGTGTAATGCCCGCAGCTAAAAGCAACTGCGTGAGAACGTATACTCGAATACCACAATATAGTCATTTTTCTGTATCGCACAGAGACAAACCCGCGATATATGGAATATATCGATATATAGCCCAGCCCTATTTGGAAGTCATGCTAGCATACATGTATTGCAAATGTCCTCGAACTTTTAAAATCCTTAGACGAATGGCCAATGACTTTGGACAAATATTTGCTAAGTACTGCTTGATGGTGGACATGGTTTTTTAACCAATCTTGCTGAAATTTGACAGAATCGTGCCTGACGTTCCCCTAAGAGTCTAAACAACCTAAAGAAACAGTGACCATATTATAGAGCTGTGTGAAAATGTCAAGCCATTCTCACTGATGAGGTAAAACTTTTGGGGTTCAGTAGCAGCGCCACCTTGTTATAAAAAATAATAATTGCACAAGCAACACAGCAAGGGTGCATGTTTTGACAAACGTTCACCCTTCTTCTACAGGTATGTGCAGCGGTTCAACATCGGAAAAGATAGTTTTCACAAACAAATGCATACAGTGTAGTTGTTTACCTTCATTTTGGGCGTGTGTGCATGCAAATTGTTTTGTTTTATGCGTTCAGTTAACAGAAGCACAGGGCTACCAGATCCCATTAACGGAAGCAGCTGGGCTACCAGATCCCAAATCTTTTACAACAAAAAAAAGATGTAAAAAAATGGCACATACATAAAAAAAAGACTAGATGAGTAAAGGACCTCGAAAACCAAACATCGTTCGTCTCTGTAGGCGCTATTCCTTTTGAGTTGATTTATTCTTTTACACAGCAACTGTCAACATACTGGATTTGAGCTGAACACAGACCATTGACAGGTCAAGGTGACATCAGTTTAGTATTTGTTTACTTTTTCTTTCATATGGCAGTGTGTTTGAGTGGCAGAAATTTCAGCCCAAATAAATGTTTCCGCTGACCCATTTTGACTCCACTGCTTACTATGCAACACAAACAAATCGATAAAACATACATGTCACCTCAGTTTCATTCCCTCTTTCATACACACTGATATGTACGGTCTTTCGGAGAACATTCATGCGTTGCAAAGACATAATGGCAGCCATGTTTTTCAACAAGTCATGCTACAAATGTACAGACCTGTCTTTGCAAGTCTCCTAAAAGCATGTACCAAATGTTATGGTGATTTGGTTTTAAAGCCTACTGAAACCCACTACTACCGACCCCGCAGTCTCATAGTTTATATGTCAATGATAAAATCTTAACATTGCAACGCATGCCAATACGGCCGGTTTAGTTTACTAAATTGCCATTTTAAGTATCATGCTAAAACGTCGTGGTATAATGACGCGTGCGCGTGACGTCACACATTTTAGAGGACATTTTGGTCCAGCACCGTTCACAGCTATAACTCGTCTCTTTTCATCACATAATTCCACATTATTATGGACATCTGTGTTGCTGAATTTTTGCAATTTGTTCAATTAATAATGGAGACGTCAAAGAAGAAAGATGTAGGTGGGAAGCGGTGTATTGCGGCCACCTTTAGCAACACAAACACAGCCGGTGTTTCCTTGTTTACATTCCCGAAAGATGACGGTGAAGCTTTACCATGGAACAGACCGGTCAAGCGAACATGGTTCCCTACCACATGTCAACCGGCAGGTTTCGGTGAGAAAATGGTGGTAATAAGTCGGCTCTTACCGTAGACATGACCGGAGAGCTTGCGTCGTTCCCCCTGCACCTGTCAAAGAGGCAGCTGCGACTCTCTTGCCTCCTCCCACCAACCGCCCCCGACCGTCTGATGCTTCCACCGTGGAGAAGGGAAAAAAGGCAGCCCCACCGGCTGCCTTCGCCTCGTCGAGAAACGTGGCTTCCCTAGGAGACACTGGCGGTCACCACACCCCTCCGACTTTCAGGTTGTACAGGTCCGACCATATAATCTCACTAAAACACTGGTAACACAATAAGCAAATAAGGGATTTTCCAGAATTATCCTAGTAAATTTGTGTAATAACATCTGAATCGCTCTGCCGTCTATTTTTTTTTTCTTTTCTAGTCCTTCACTCTCACTTTCCTCATCCGCAAATCTTTCATCCTTGCTCAAATTAATGGGGAAATTGTCGCTTTCTCAGTCCGAATCGCTCTCGCTGCTGGTGGCCAAGATTGTAAACAATGTGAGGATGTGAGGAGCTCCACAACCCGTGACGTCACGCGCACATCGTCTGCTACTTCCAGTACAGGCAAGGCTTTTTTATTAGCGACCAAAAGTTGCAAACTTTATCGTCGATGTTCTCTACTAAATCCTTTCAGCAAAAATATGGCAGTATCGAGAAATGATCAAGTATGACACATAGAATGGACCTGCTATCCCCGTTTAAATAAGAAAATCTCATTTCAGTAGGCCTTTAACACCCTTTAGTTAAAGTGGGTGTTTTGTAGCGATTTGGGAAGGATTTGGGAGGTTAAACTTAGAACTTCCGATGAGTAGGACTGTTTCCGAGAAAGCAGTTCCAATGCACAGACCCCCACTCGTATCGTAGCCTCTGTTTAGCTGAAGTGGAGAACCTCGCCGGCTGCTCTTGCAATGAGCTGCGCTGTGTGCTGCTCTTACGTCACTGCCTCAAGGGGGGGTTGAGGTTGTATTTTTAGAAGGGAATGAGCATATTTTCTGAGCAAACGACTTCAAACACTCTGCTTGCGTATGATGGGATTATTGTGACTGGGCTATTTTTATGCTCAGTGTGTGTGAGTGCCTTGTTTTCTGGGTCAAGCGTGGCGCTTGCACACTGCAGGCTGGCCGGTCGGTAGATTGAGCGTTGCAGGTCTTGTGCTGTGCGGTGCATCTATATTAGTTTAAATGGGAGCAAACAGCCAAGCAACAGTGTTTGCACATCTCTGGAATAGGGCTGCTGTATAGGAGATTATACATATTGATTATGTTAATAGAGTAGTCAAGCTCAGAAGGCCTCATCAACGGAGTGCAATGGAGAGAAGATCCTGCATGCTAAGTAACCCAAAGATTGAGTCTGCATTCCCGCTGGGTGTCTGTGACGAAGATAAAATAGGACATAATTTGGTCTTTATCATGGTTTGTTTTGGGCATGCTTTATAACAAGTTACATAGAATAACATTACATGACTAGCCTTGCACAATTTAACATCCTCAGAAAGTGGTTGGAAGAAGCAAAGCTTGTTTGGTTTAGTCCTACTCTTTGACATTCTTAGCAATTATTGATACAGTCGAAATATTTATGTCAACACCCTGCGGTCTGGTTCAGTAACTAAATGGAATGTAAACCAAAACGCGAATGGAGAATGGGGCATTCTAAGGCATTTTTGAACCTCCAGCAGTTTGTCCACAGATTAAACTCCATTTGTCCATATTTGAATTTTTATTTTATTTTTATTGTAATTTTTATTTTTATTATACTCTTAATGGTAGGTCTGGGCCGATAACAAATTTAACGATAATTAACGATATATTGACATACAAATTATTGTTGATATACAGCCATTATTGTTATGGAACCAAATAAACCATTGATTTGATGGTAATACATAATAATAATCGTAAATAGAAACAGAATACAATGATTTGCAAATCCTTTTTAACTTGTATTCAATTGAATAAACTGCAAAGACAAGATATTTAATGTTCAAACTGAGAAAGTTTTTTTTTTTTTTAAATAATCATTTACTTAGAATTTAATGGCAGCAACACATTGCAAAAAAGTTGGCACACGTGCATTTTTACCACTGCGTTACATGGCCTTTCCTTTTAACACAAAATGCATGGGAACTGAGGAGACCAAATTTTGAACCTTTTCAGGTGGAATTATTTGCCATTCTTGCTTGATGTACATCTTAAGTTGTTCAACAGTCCGGGGGTCTCTATTGTGGTATTTTAGGCTCCATATTGCACCGCACATTTTTAATGGGAGACAGGTCTGGACTACAGGCAGGCCAGTCTCGTACACACACTCTTTTACTATGAAGCCATGTTATTGTAACACGTGGCTTGGCATTGTCTTGCTGAAATAAGAAAGGGCGTGGGTTCCTAAGTCAATGCGGGGATATCCCTTATACACTGATGTCGGTTTTTGATCCAGTATCTACCTCCTGAGGGGCTGGAATGTCGCGGGCATTCAATGTTGTTTTTCAGCCTTGCCACTTACGTGCAGTGATTTCTCCAGATTCTCTGACTTTTGATGATATTACAGACCGTAAAAGGTCCATCCATCCATCCATTTTCTACCGCTTGTCCCGTTCAGGGTGGCGGGGGGTGCTGCATAATGCATGTATATCCTTTCAAATGCAATAAACTTGTATTTATTGTGTATTTTACATTGTTATTGAAACGAAAACGTTTAAAACTCCAAGTTAAATAAAACAAAGAAATAACAATACAAAATACTTTTCTGTTAACAGCATTTTGCACCTATACAATAACATTTAATAATGAATAGTTCCATTCGTCCATCCATTTCTACCGCTTTTCCCTCAAGAGGTCAGGAAGGGTGCTGGTATTAAGTAAGTGATAAAATATTTTAAGAAGGGGATAGGGGGGCTCAAAAATGCACAATCATAACAATAAACAATATAGCTAAAGAAAGTGTTGACAAACAAAGCTGCACTTCAATATAGAACATGTAGGCAGAGGTATTCACTGACGATCAAGTTAGGACCTTCTTAAACAAAAGTGCAAAGTAACAATACAAACGCTACAGTTTAAACAGATGTATTAACAGGTCATATGCAGAACAGAATTAAGTTTGACAGATTCCAAGTGAGGAACACCAACATGACATGACAACATCAGGCCTCAAATTTTAACTTTTTAAGGTCAAGGCAAGTGTTGCGTTAAAGGAGGGCTCAGATTATGGGGCACCGAGGCAAACATTATTTTATTGTGAGGCATATATATAAGAAGAAGAAGCGGGGGGTGTATATTGTAGCGTCCCGGAAGAGTTAGAACCGCAAGGGGTTCTGGGTATTTGTTCTGTTGTGTTTATGTTGTGTTACGGTGCAGATGTTCTCCCAAAATGTGTTTGTCATTCTTGTTTGGTGTGGGTTCACAGTGTGAAGCATATTTGTAACAGTGTTAAAGTTGTTTATACGGCCACCCTCAATGTGACCTGTACTGCTGTTGACCAAGTATAACTTGCATTCACTTGTGTGTGTGAAAAGCCGTAAATATTATGTGACTGGGCCGGCACGCAAAGGCAGTGCTTTTAAGGTTTATTGGCTCTCTGTACTTCCTCGGCGGCGTAAAAAAAGTCACGTATTTTACTTTTTGAAACCGATACCGATCATTTTGAAACCGATATCAATAATTTCCCATATTACATTTTAAAACATTTATCGCCATATTGTGAGCTAATCAGCGCACAATGTGCAAATTTTATGATGAGGTCATTAAGGCCACGCCCCCACCACCACAAGTATATTGACAATTTGGGCAAACCGTGCTCTTATCTAACTGCCGCTGCAGTAATTTCATTGTATGTTAGATGCTGTTGTTGAATCCTGGTTAATGCAGCCTTTATATTGAAACACACTTTGGACTACGGGGTAAACAGAAAATTATTGTGTGCCTGTTTTAATACTGTGGAACTAGACAGTCATTTTGTTGTTGCCATTTCTCACTGCTTAGCGATAATTAATGACCGATTTTAGGGGTGTAACGGTACGTGTATTTGTATTGAACCGTTTCGCTACGGGGGTTTCGGTTCGTCACGCGGGCGTACCGAACGAGTTTGTAAGCATAAGTCTTCACAAGCTGCTCTGCTTTCTGCCTCTGTCTCAGCAGCAAGCATTGTCCCGCCCACACAACCATCTGATTGGTTACATACAAAGCCAATCAGCAGTGCGTATTCAGAGCGATGTAACAGCCAATCAGCAGTGCGTATTAAGAGCGATGTAGTCAATGCTTCAGCGTCGAGCAGATGTTCGTTTAGCATGTGAGCAGCGGACAGGGTACACTCCCCAAATTATAAAAAACACTTCCCAGTGACAACTTTTACAAACATCACTATGAGCCCGTTGATCTTCTAGAAATTTAAACTGCAGCTCAGCTAGCTCACAGTATAGGCTTAAGGTGAAAGCTAATTAGCTTTTAGCATAACGTTAGCTCATTTTGCTGTGTGTGGGCGTGTGTGCGCGTGTGTGCGCGTGTTTGCGTGCGTGTGCGGGTGTGTGTGTGTGTGTGTGTGTGTGTGTGTGTGTGTGCGTGTGCTAGTGCGTGCGCGTGCGCGTGTGTGTGCGCGTGCGTGTGCGCGTGCGTGTGCGTGTGCGTGTGTGTGTGTGTGTGTGTGTGTTAGGGGCAGCAAAGCCCTGTCTGTCTGTTATTTCATTGAACTCCATTGTGTTTAGGGATGAATAGTCTCTCCTATTGCTATTGTACAATTTTTCTTCAGCTATAGTTACATGAATCATTAGTAATGTAGCAGCCTAGTTTTGAATGGCAGGGTCTCTGCTATCACATGTTGATAAAAATATAATATTTACATAATAAAAGTCAACTACAGGCTTCCCAAATGCTGTAATAAATTAAGCATGATGAGTTGACTTGAAAATGTTTAATGTTGGACTTTTTATATGTAGAATAAAGGTTTTGTCATTTTATTTCATCAAAGCAACAACTTGAGGCAGTTTAATGTGGATTAACGTGAGAAGAATTATTATAGTGTTCCCAATGTTGAAAGGATAAAACCATTGTTTATAAATTTGGTAAATAAATAACCAAAAAATGTATATTTTGTTGTTTTCTTACTGTACCAAAAATGAACCAAACCGTGACCTCTAAAACGAGGTACATACCGAACCTAAATTTTTGTGTACCGTTACACAACTACCGTTACACCCAGCGGGAATGCAGACTCAACACAAAATGAGTCTCAAATATTTTTTTTGCATAATTTTAAGTAAAAGGAACACATTAGTTTGGGACTTGAGTTGGTGGAGAGTAAGTACCGCTGCCTTGAAAAGGTTCCAGTGTAACTTCTTTAGATCATGTATTGAACATGTTTCACACTTGACAAAAACTCATGTGATATAATTAATCGGAATTAAAATAATTATTCACTTCCTGTGTTTTAAGTGTGAGCACTTTTTAATAGAAAGTAAAACGAATCGAGTGTGTCGCACGTGCAAGTGTTAAAAAGTGAATACATTAGAAGTAAAAATATATATTTAAGGTTATATGAAGAAATAGATTAATGATACATTTAAAAAAATCAAAATATTAATCAGATAATGAATAATAAATACAGAAATAAATAAATGCAGAATATTGAATAATTGGTTTGGTTAACCTTGTCATACATGCTTCTGGGTTTGAAAAAAATATTTGATCATCCACCCATCCATTTTCTACCCTTTTGGGGTCACGGAGTATGCTGGAGCCTATCCCAGTTGCATTAAGCGAAAGGCGGGATACACCTTGGACAAGTCACCACATTTTTTTGTCAAATATAATCTTGTTGTTGTATTATTCTCTAAATCCAGTCGTTTGTGGCCAGTGTGGTGCAAGGTTTCCATTTCCACCTCTTTTTGTGGAGCATTTCTTTGTAATGTAGTGTTGTTGTCGATGTTGACTTCTGATTTGTCCCACTGTGTCACACTAAAAGACCTTCAGAAGCCTCCTAAACTCGCTGGCAAAGAGGAAGGTCTCAGCGAGTCCTCATAGGGCGGCAGCAGCGGTTGTTTGAGCTGCTGCCACCTCGTTGAATGCTCCAAGTGGAACAAACCGTGTGACCTTCCCCTCGAAATTGAGACTTCTTAGACCTCTCAGGGGTTGGTGCCACAGGCTTTCCTTTTGGCCCTTTTCCTGTGGTCTACTTATAGGCCAGTGTCTCCCGAGAGGACGGTTATAACGCAGCGCCCTGCTCTGATTTTTATCCACTGCACTGCACCGATGATATAATTATAAAACAGCGATGTAGTCTATTAGGTAAGGTATGTGTCCGCAAGCTTAGGATATGAGGGCGCCTACACAGGAACGCAAAAGACCAGTGCCCCGTGCGACTCCAGGTGCCTCACCAATGCTGGCCTTTGTTCGCTGGATAAGTGACGCAGTGGGAATATTAGTGCGATTATGGCCGGCTGCCAGAGAAACGTGGTCAGGAATGAGTGGATGTTGAGCTTATGTAACGCTACACATTCACATTTGGACATAAAAAATGTTAACTTTTTTTTTTTTTCACCTTCATCGGTACAGTTAAAGGCCTACTGAAATGAGATTTTCTTATTTAAATGGAGATAGCAGGTCCATTCTATGTGTCATACTTGATCATTTCGCTATATTGCCATATTTTTGCTGAAAGGATTTAGTAGAGAACATCGACCATAAAGTTTGCAACTTTTGGTGCTGATAAAAAAGCCCTGCGTGTACCGGAAGTAGCAGACAATATGCGCGCGACATCACAGGTTGTGGAGCTCCTCAGAGCTGAACATTGTTTACAATCATGGCCACCAGCAGCGAGAGCGATTCGGACTGAGAAAACGACGATTTCCCCAATAATTTGAGCAAGGATGAAAGATTTGTGGATGAGGAAAGTGTGAGTGAAGGACTAGGAAAAAAAAACTTTACAGTGAGAGCGATTCAGATGTTATTAGACAGATTTACTAGGATAATTCTGAAAAATCCCTTATCTGCTTATTGTGTTACTAATGTTTTAGTGAGATCATATGGTTGTACCTGTACAACCTGCAGGTCGGCCCCGCACCTTTCTTCAGCACCAGTCGACGGGTGGTGGTGATGCCCATCTCTGCCCTTCGCAAGGGGCCCTCTTCAAAACACGATCTTTTGAAATGATTGCTGCACAATACACTGTACTTTGTGTGTGTGGTCCAATCCAACCGTGTTCGCTTGACCGCTCTGTTCCATAGTAAAGCTTCACCGTCATCTTTCGGGGATGTAAACAATGAAACACCGGCTGTGTTTGTGTTGCTAAAGGCGGCCGCAATACACCGCTTCCCAACTACAGCTTTCTTCTTTGACGTCTCCATTATTAATTGAACAAATTGCAAAAGATTCAGCAACACAGATGTCCAGAATACTGTGGAATTATGCGATGAAAACAGACGACTTATAGATGGGAACGGTGCTGGAACAAAATGTCCTCTACAATGTGTGACGTCACGCGCATGCGTCATCATACCACGACGTTTTAGCATGATACTCCCGCGCAAAATTTAAAATTGCAAATAAATAAACTAAACCAGCCGTATTGGTATGTGTTGCAATGTTAAGATTTTATCATTGATATATAAACTATCAGACTGCGTGGTCGGTAGTAGTGGGTTTCAGTAGGCCTTTAACATTGAGACCAGCTATTTTAGTTTAGTATTTCATATTTATTTCCTTGAGAAGTCAAGTTAATGCCTTTACTGTGAATGTTCCAGTTATGTAGTCTGTTTACCTAAACCACAAAGAGGACAGAGCATTAATTAGAAGCAGCCGACAATTAGATAAAGGATGTTTTTTTGATGTGGAAAAATAGGGGTACAACGGTACAGGTAACCCACGGTACAAACTAGGGCTGGGCGATATGGCCTTTTATTAATATCTCGATATTTTTGGGTCATGTCACGATACACAATATATATCCGGATATTTTGCCTTAGCCTTGAATGAACACTTGATGCATATAATCACAGCAGTATGATGTTTCTATGTGTCTACTTTAAAACATTTTTTTTTTTTTTTTTTTTTTTTCTCTGCTTGCGCTGTGGTAGGCGGCTGCATCTCCAGTAGCTCTGTAGTGGTACATCTTTTAAACCTATCTTTTATCTTATATTTTATCCTTAATTATAATTATTATTTATTATATCTTACAAACATATATTTTATCTTTTATCTTTTAGCTTTTATCTTTTTTATGTTTTCCTTGAAGACAGTGAATCCCTGTATATATCCAATGGATACTTTTGGCAGTTTTAAAAGACCAGGAAGCAGCTTTCTTTCTTATTCGAGAGAGGAACTGCTCAGTCTGAAAATGATGGGGCGAAATGGTGTTCGACACTCCATTCCAGCGGAGCTAAGGAAGAATCCTCAGGGCTGCAAAGCGGGAGCTAAGCTAAAGGCTAAGTGTGAGGAAAATCGACGGCGCTACAAACCATCCATTCCTTCCGTCATCATGGGGAATGTGAATTCGCTGCCGAACAAGATTGATGAGCTTCATGGACTAAAAAACCAGCGTGCGTATCGAGAGAGCAGCCTACTCATCTTCACGGAAACATGGCTAAACCACCTGCTACCGGATGCTAACGTGGACCTGCAGGGATTCACCGCAGTGAGAGCTGACAGAGACACGAAAGCATGCGGGAAAAGAAAAGGTCGGGGACTCATCATATATGTTAACAACCGCTGGTGTAACCCGAGACACATCTCTGTGAAGAAAGCCTTGTGTTGCCCGGACCTGGAGCTACTAGCTGTTAGCCTTCGGCCATACTATCTGCCGAGGGAGTTCAGTCCCGTGATCTCCCTCTGTGTTTACATTCCCCCGAGGGCAGATGCTGCCAATGCATGTGAGATGATCCACGCCATCACATCAAGGCTACAGACAAAACATCCTGAGGCTTTTTTCATCATTTCTGGGGACTTCAATCATGCTACTTTGGACTCAACATTAGCTGCTTTTTACCAGGCTGTGGATTGTCCCACGAGAAACAACAGGACAATTGACCTACTGTATTCTAATGTCAGGGATGCATACAAGGTCACACCCCTACCCCCACTAGGGAAGTCTGACCACAATCTTGTTCATTTGCGGCCAAAATACACCCCCATGGTCCAAAGACAGCCTGTTAACACTTGCTATGTGAGGAAGTGGTCCCCTGAATTGGAAGATGCCCTCAGAGACTGCTACAACACCACAGACTGGGACGTGCTGCTTCCACAGGGTGAGGACATTGATGGGCTGACTCACTGTCTCACAGATTACCTCAACTTCTGCGTGGACGTGATCTGCCCTGCTAAGACTGTTCGGTGCTACCCTAATAACAAACCCTGGGTAACACAAGAAGTTAAAGCTGTCCTCAACAAGAAGAAAGCTGCCTTCAGGAGTGGAGACAGGGAGGCAATGAGAGCAGCACAGCGTGAGGTGAAACGACGCGTGAGGGAGGCTAAGGACAGCTACAGGAAGAAACTGGAGCAGAAGCTGCAGCAGAACAACATGAGGGAGGTCTGGGAAGGTGTGAAAACCATCACAGGCCACAAGACAAAGACCAGAGCTGTTGTGGGGACAATAGAGAGGGCCAATGAGATGAATAACTTCTTTAACCAGTTTAACCAGTCCGTGTCCTCTCCGTCCCCCACTTCCCATCACAGCCAACCCCTCTTCTGCTCCCCTCAACGCACCTCCCCTCCAGCCATGGGAGCACCCCCCTCCACCACCTCTACGCAGACATTAGTCATCTCTGCGGACCAGGTCAGAGGTCAACTGAGGAAGCTACAGCCAAGGAAAGCAGCAGGCCCAGACAAGCTGTGCCCCCGACTCCTGAAGACCTGTGCTGTAGAACTGGGTGAACCACTTCAAAGGGTCTTCAACCTCAGCCTGCAGCTGGGAAGAGTGCCCACCCTCTGGAAGACGTCATGCATCGTTCCAGTTCCCAAAAAGAACTGCCCCAGTGAGCTGAACGACTACAGACCAGTGGCGCTCACCTCTCACCTAATGAAGACATTGGAGCGGCTATTTCTCAGCCTCCTCAGACCACAGGTGCAACATGCCCAGGACAGCCTGCAGTTTGCGTACCAGGAAGGTGTTGGTGTGGAGGATGCTATCCTTTACCTGCTACATCGAGCCCACTCACACCTGGATAAGGGAAATGGCACTGTGAGGATCCTTTTCCTGGACTTCTCGAGTGCCTTTAATACCATCCAGCCCCGCCTCATTCAGGACAAGCTCTACAAAATGCAAGTGGACCCGTGCCTGGTTGCCTGGATTTCGAACTACCTCACCGACAGGCCACAGTACGTCAGACTGAAGGACATCACGTCTGACACGGTGATCAGCAGCACCGGAGCACCGCAGGGAACGGTGCTGGCCCCTCTTCTCTTCACCCTGTACACCGCTGACTTCTGCTACAACTCAGGGCTGTGTCACATCCAGAAGTACGCGGATGACACAGCCATCGTCGGGTGCATCAGGGACGGCAGAGAGGAGGAGTTTCGGAACCTGGTGAGGGACTTTGTTGTCTGGTGCCACACGAACGTCTTGCAGCTCAATCCGTCAAAGACCAAGGAGCTGGTCATTGACTTTGGGAGGTCGAGTCCACGGTCACAACCTATTGTGATCGAGGGAGTTGAGGTACAGACCGTGGACTCATTCAAGTACCTCGAGGTTTTGGGTGGACAATAAGCTGGACTGGACTGTTAACACGGACCACCAGTACAAGAAAGGACAGAGCAGGCTGTACTTCCTCAGGAGACTGCATTCCTTCAACATTTGTAGAAAACTCCTGTGGATGTACTACCAGTCTGTGGTTGCCAGTGTTCTGTTCTACATGGTAGTGTGCTGGGGGGGCAGTACATCTAAGAAGGACAGCTCCAGACTTGAGAAACTGATCAGGCGGGCCGGTTCTACAATCGGAATGAAACTGGACTCACTGGTGACGGTGGCAGAGAAGAGGACTGTGGACAAACTAGTGAGCATCCTGGATGATGCCAGTCACCCTCTGCATAGCGTTATCAGTAGCCAGAGGAGCCTGTTCAGTGCTAGACTGCTTCATCCCAAGTGCAGGACTAATAGACTCAAAAACTCCTTTGTCCCACACGCCATTAGACTGTACAACTCCTCTCTGGGACGGGGGGCGGGGGGTACTAGGATGACAGGGGATGCAAAACATTAACAGTGCGATACGTTTTCATAACATGGTCACTACTGCCTACTTTGTCTTGTTATATTCCCATTGTTTTTATTCTTTTTGTAATATTTCTCTATTTTGTTTCCTTTTAAACCCCCATTATTTACCTTTTTTTTTTTTTGTTTTTGTTTTTTAAATTGATCTCAACTCTGTACACTGCTGCTGGAATTTTAATTTTCCTGAAGGAACTCTCCTGAAGGAATCAATAAAGTACTATCTATCTATCTATCTATCTATTAATATTTGCTCCTTTTAAACTTTCATGCAGAAAAGGAAATCACAACTAAGTCAATTTAGCAAAAGTGTATTTATTAAACAGTTATTAAACAGTGGCACAAACATTCATGTCATTCCCAAAACAGAATGTGCAAGATTGTTAAACATTTTAAAACGAGCTATTAGTGCACTTTTGTGCATGATGTCACTAAGATGACATATCAAAACAACCCTTAATTAAAGTGCACTTTTTGTACAAAACGCCACTACAATAGTTTGAAACAAATAAATTGCACTTTTGTGCATGATGTCACACAAGATATTTCAAAAACTGTCAAATAAAAATGAGCTGCATAATAGGAAATCAAACAGTGTATGTATGTCCTTCTTTCTGTGGTAGGTTCCTGCGGAGGTTATCTCCTTCTGTTGTTGATTTTCTTTTCATACGGTGTTGATGTGGAAATTGTTGCTTCGGCATTTTGTTGGTGTGACACCGAACAGAGATGGTGACATTCAGTTTCAAGCACTCTTCATTCTCTAGCGGGTCACTTTTCAAATGATGCTACACATTAGCAGTGCTGCTACTTTTTGTAGCGACGCTTTTGCCGCATAATTGTTCAACACCTTCCCGCTTGACGCCAAACCACCGCCAGACAATGCTTCCCGTGCTGTTTTTCTTGGGAATTAATTATTCCTCCATTTCTTACCAAAGTGGCACCTTCTCTCTCTCGTATTACCACTCGTGACGCAACGTTAGCATCACAGCTAATGCTACCCATGTAGCTACCTCTCTGCTCGGGGAGGGCGTGTGACGTTGCACTTGTGATGTATGTAAGAAGGTGCGCTTGTTTTAAGTCTCTGTGAGAAGGAGAGACAAGAAAGAGTGGGAAACACATGTAGTGTAATGCCCGCAGCTAAAAGCAACTGTGTGAGAACACATATTTGATTACTAGAATAACAAGATATAGTAATTTTCTATATCGCACAGAGACAAACCTGCGATATATCGAGTATATCGATATATCGCCCATCCCTAGTACAAACTACACCTCGATGTTTGGGCCAACATTTCCCCCACCAAAGATATTTATTTGTTTTACTTGCATTGTGCACTAAAACATCAGTATCACTGGTATACTGAATACTTTTTGAATTATTTTTTGTCAACAGTTACTAAACTTTTTGAAATGTCAAATTGCTTCTTATGCCTGTATTATTTGTATCCATTAGTGCTTCTCACAAGGGGGTTGGCAATTAATTGCAAGCAGGAACCCAAATTGTGGATTTTTAAAAACTCAAATAGCTTAAAAGAAAATATATTAAAGAGCCGTTTCAATTTGAGGGAGTGTAAAATAATGTTTTGTAACACAAATACAAGTGGCCATGGATGAAGTGCTGGCTGTCCAGAGTTGGGACCCGGGGTGGACCGCTCGCCTGTGCATCGGTTGGGGACATCTCTGCGCTGCTGTCCTGTCTCCGCTCAGGATTGTCTCCTGCTGGCCCCACTATGGGCTGGACTCTCACTATTATGTTAGATCCACTATGGACTGGACTCTCACTATTATGTTAGATCCACTATGGACTGGACTTTCACAATATTATGCTAGACTCACTCAACGTCCATTGCATCCGGTCTCCCCTTGGGGGTTTACCACATCTGCGGTCCTCTCCAAGGTTTCTCACAGTCATGGACTGTACTCTCACTTTTATGTTAGATCCATTGTGGACTGGACTGTCACTATTATGTTAGATTCACTATGGATTGGACTTTCACAATATTATGCTAGACTCACTCGACATCCATTGCATCCGGTCTCCCCTTGGGGGTTTACCACATCCGCGGTCCTCTCCAAAGTTTCTCACAGTCATTCACATTAACATCCCACTGGGTTGGGAGTTTTTCTTGCCCTTATTTGGGATCTGAACCGGGGATGTCGTTTTGGCTTGTGCAGCCTTTGAGACACTTGTGATTTTGGTCTATACAAACAAACATTGATTGATTGAAGTTTAACGATCATTAAGGGACAAAATGTTTTTTTGCATAAACAGAAAAAATGATTTGAACTAAAAGTGTTTTGGTACATGTTATATCTGAATATTTTAATCTAGGGAAGGGTATCGTTTAAATTTTAACTGATGCTAGTATCAAGTCAGTGCTTAAACCGTGTCCAAACCGAAGAAAATGTAAAACATGCAAACTTTTATGGAAATTTGTGACAATCAAATTGAACAGACTAGTAATTGAAATATGTCAATAATGTAGATTATATAACTAAGGAATACATTCAGAAATAAGAAATACAATCGACAATGAATAGTCATAATTATAGAAGCAATGTAGAACTTTTAAAAAGTACAATAAAATACTTACTTGTGTTGTAATTACAGATGTCCAATAATGGCTTTTTTGCCGATATCCGATATTCCGATATCATCCAACTCTTAATTAGCGATTCCGATATCAACCGATACTGATATATATACAGTCGTGGAATTAACACATTATTATTCCTGATTTTCTTGTGATGTCCCGCTGGATGCATTAAACAATGTAACAAGGTTTTCCAAACTAAATCAACTCAAGTTATGGAAAAAAATGCCAACGTGGCACTGCCATATTTATTATTGAAGTCACAAAGTGCATTATTTTTTTTAACATGCCTCAATACAGCAGCTTGGAATTTTGGACATGCTCTCCCTTAGAGAGCATGAGGAGGTTGAGGTGGGCGGGGGTGGGGCGGTGTATATTGTAGCGTCCCGGAAGAGTTAGTGCTGCAAGGTGTTTTGGGTATTTGTTCTGTTGTGTTTATGTTGTGTTGCGGTGCGGATGTTCTCCCGAAATGTGTTTGTCATTCTTGTCTGGTGTGGGTTCACAGTTTGGCGCATATTTGTAACAGTGTTAAAGTTGTTTATACTGCCACCCTCACAGTGACCTGTATGGCTGTTGAACAAGTATGCTGTGCATTCACTTTCGCGTGTGAAAAGCCGTAGATTTAATGTGATTGGACCGGCACGCAAAGGTAGTCAGTGCCTTTAAGGTTTATTGGCGCTCTGTACTTCTCCCTATGCCCGTGTACCACTCCCTACAGCGGCGTTTTAAAATGTCATAAATTTTACTTTTTGAAACCAATAATTTTTGATATTACATTTTAAAACATTTAGCGGACATCTCTAGTTGTAATGTTTAAAGCTCAGATTATCAAGGGTTCCTGAATGCAACCTCGCTTACCCTAACTGTCGTTGGTGCATAATGATGAAGTGCTGTGTTGTTATGGTAAATGTATGCTAAATATGTTATGAAGGCTGCTGTTGGCATGTTAAGGTCGACAATAAAGTTTAAAAAGAATCCCAGACTCTATGTTCTTCTGTCGGGACGCTACGTTACTTACAAAAATGTCACTTGCACATTATTACTGATAATCACTTGTTGCAGGTGGATGAGTCTGCATTCGCTGGAGCACCGCAATAAGACGCCGGTAATTTTTTATTTTCTTCGTCCAGTTACAGTACTACCGTGCAAATTGGGGCGGTATAGCTCGGTTGGTAGAGTGGCCGTGCCAGCAACTTCCAGGTTTGATTCCCGCTTCCGCCATCCTAGTCACTGCTGTTGTGTCCTTGGGCGAGACACGTTACCCACCTGCTCCCAGTGCCACCCACACTGGTTTAAATGTAATTTAAGATATCGGGTTTTACAATGTAAAAGCGCTTTGAGTCACTACAGAAAAAGCGCTATATAAATATAGTTCACTAATTCACACACAAATTAGCACTGGTGCTATTATGGAACTGGGTTTCGCTGCCCATCGCAAGTTAAATCAGGGCAAATACATATACAAAAAGTGTGATTAAAAATATTTAGTTACAAAAATGGGAGTCCATATTGAGAGCGGAATTTTTTCATTGCGGTTTTTCAAATTGAGTCTTTGGACAACAATATGGCAACTTAAACCCAGATGTTACAGGTGTCCTGGCCGACCCATTGATGATAAGTCTTAAACGGATCTCTGTGACTGTAACCCTTTTAACTCTGCTCATACATATTTTATTTCTGTATAAACGGCAGTGTCACAGATGTGTGAACAAGGTTGTCCTTGCATTTACATTTCAGAGGTGGTATCAACGCCGTAACAGGAGTGGTATGATGTCCGTATTCAAGAACGTCATTAAGTTGCTACACAATTTTGATCAGATCGTTTGATGCTGTATAAAAGCACACAGTTAAACATAATATCCCGCTAAGTTGGGTTCTGTATAAAAGGCAAAGGCGAAGAAATGCTGGTAGGTCTGTTCCAGTTATCGCGGTATGTACCTGCTGAAGAGGCTTAGAACAATGACAATATTATAATTCAGCAAAGACAGAGGAAGTAATAAATCAAGTCACCAACAATGGTGAACATTCTCAGCATGTTTTGCCATTAGTACAATTTTTTATCCCTGTTATGGCACAAAAGTGATGTTTTTTGTTCAAAACCCAAAACCAGTGAATTTGGCACGTTGTGTAATTCGTAAATAGAAACAAAATACAATGATTTGCAAATCCTTTTTAACTTATTTTCAATTGTATAAACTGCAAAGGCAAGATATTTAATATTCAAACTGAGAAAGTATTTTTTTTTTTTTTAATTGTCATCAACTTAGAATTAAAATGGCAGCAATGCATTGCAAAAAAGTTGGCACATGGGCATTTTTACCACTGCACGACATGGCCTTTCCTTTTAACAACACTCAGTAAACGTGTGGGAACTGAGGAGACACATTTGTTAAGCTTTTCAGGTGGAATTATTTGCCATTCTTGCTTGATGTACAACTTAAGTTGTTCAACAGTCCTATTGTGGTATTTTAGGCTTAATATTGCGCCACACATTTTGAATGGGAGACAGGTCTGGACTACAGGCAGGCCAGTCTAGTACCCGCACTCTTTTACTATGAAGCCACGCTACTGTAACACGTGGCTTGGCATTGTCTTGCTGAAATAAGCAGGGGCGTGGGTTTCCAAGTCCATGCGGTGATATCCTTTACACACTGATGTCGGTTTTTCATGCAGTACCTACCTACCGCCTGCGGGATCAAATGTCACAGGTATTCAATGTTGGTTTTCAGCCTTGCCGCTCAGGTGCAGTGAATTCTCCAGATTATCTGAACCTTTTAAAATAGAATAGAAACAATCTTTGTCATTGTACATTATACAACACAATTGTAAGCAAAAACTAATTTAGTGCAAATTCATAACTACACATTAAAACATAAGAACATAGCTAAATAGATAAAAATACCCAGCACACAGCTCACATGCACAGTCATTATTGTCTTATGTGCAGCGACACTATTGCTCTTGGGTGAAAAGTGTTCTTAAATCTGTTTGTCCGGCATTTTATTGTCCTTTTGATGATGTTACAGACCGTAGATGGTGCAATAGCTTGTTGAGAAATGTTCTTCCTAAACAATTTGCTCACGTATTTGTTGACAAAGTGGTGACCCTCACCCTATCCTTGTTTGTGAATGACTGAGCATTTCATGGAATCTGCTTTTATACCCAATCATGGCACCCACCTGCTCCCAATCAGCCTGTTCACCTGTGGGATGTTCCAAAAAAGTGTTTGATGAGCATTCCTCAACTTTATCAGTCTTTTTTTTGCCACTTGTGCCAGCTTTTGTGAAACATGTTGCAAGGCATGAAATTCCATCCATCCATTTTTTTACCGCTTATTCCCTTTGGGGATGCGAGGGGCGCTGGTGCCTATCTTAGCTCTGATCTGGCGGAAGGGGGTGTACACCCTGGACAAGTTGCTACTTCATCGCAGGGCCAACACAGATAGACAGACAACATTCACACACTAGGGACCATTTTAGTGTTGCCAATCAACCTATCCCCAGGTGCATGTCTTTGGAAGTGGCAGGAAGCCGGAGTACCCGGAGAGAACCCACGCAGTCACGGGGAGGACATGCAAACTCCACACAAAAAGATCCCGAGCCCGGGACTGAACCCCGGACTATTCCGGACTTTCGTATTGTGAGGCAAACCAACTAACCCCTCCACCACCGTGCTGCCCACATCAAATTCCAAATGAGCTAATATTTGCAAAAAATAACAAAGTTTTCCAGTTCGAACGTTAAGTATCTTGTCTTTGCAGTCTATTCAGTTGAATATGGGTTAAAAATTATTTGCAAATCATTGTATTCTGTTTTTATTTAGGATTTACAGCACGTGCCAACTTCACTAGTTGTGGGTTTTTTAGATGAATTAAGAAGCACCACCCCACTAAGTACTGTCCCACTGCAGTTCTTCATTTTCCGGATTGAAGCGCCACATTAACACACACATCAAGTTTTTTGTGCCACTCACAGTTTTTGTTAATAGAAACCAAGACAACAAGCAATTTTACTACTATTACCACTACTATTTTTTTGTGTCACTTTTGATATGGTTTTGTTACGGTTTACTTGCTTTTTTTTTTTTTTGTGACTGTATTGTTTTGCATTCAATCAAGCCCTGTGACATTTTTTTCCCTTTTTTTTAAGTGTGAACGCTGGAGAGGTCCTCGGGAGGTGATCTTGTGATCACTTCCTGAGGATCCTTGATGCCGAGGAATATTCATCCATTTTTCTATGGTCAGGATAGCCTGCTGATCCTGAGCCTTTTTGATTGATTGATTGATACTTTTATTAGTAGATTGCACAGTACAGTACATATTCCGTACAATTGACCACTAAATGGTAACACCCGAATAAGTTTTTCAACTTGTTTAAATCGGGGGTCCACGTTAATCAATTCAGGGCAGGACGGATGGATATATATATATATATATATATATATATATATATATATATATATATATATAAGTGTGGGATACTTCTCTTGTTGCCTTATTTGTATTTGACTTTATTAAATGTATTTATATTATCATTTGGTGCAGCCGGGCCGGAGCAAGAGGGGATAGAAAGAGAAAAAAAAGGAAGACAGAGGGGGGTTTGTGGGGATAAGAGGGGGATTAGACAGAGAGACAAAAACAACAGCAAACACAACAATAACAACAACAACAACAATAGAACAACACTGTGGAGAGGCGGAGCCGTCGAACGAGCAGCGGGGCAGGGCACGCTGGAGCCCGGCCCAAGATAGCGGTAAGGAGGCGGAGAATGCGGCCGAGCGTAGAGGCGGGGCATGCCGGGAGCGACGCCACGATCGAGTTCAGGTGCGTGGATCGCGCACCTGCACACAATCGGTGAATCTCCTCGCTGTATAAAAGGGCAGCAGCAGAGGAGGGCGAGGAAGAAGTAGTTGGAGAGCCCACAGCAGTGCAGGAGGAGTGAAAGCGACATAGAGCGAGCCGCAGACGACGACGACGTGGGCGGCTGAAGAGTGGATCGAAGAGCAAGCAGAAGAGGAGGAGCTGAAAAGCGACCCGACCGCAGACAAGCTTGTATTGAGAAATAAACAAGAGACAAACCTGCTCAAGCATGTCCTTCCTTGATGGTCTTGGGAACCCGCACAACGGCTAGTCTGTCACATTTGGTGCCCAACCCAGAAGGACGATTGGAGGCGAAGGAGGACAATCTCCTCTGGGCTCTTGTCGGCGCGGTCACTGAGCTGGCGGCAGGCAGCCGGCAGCGGCTCGAGGAGTCCCGCCAACAGTTGCGGCTCCTGCAGGTGCTGGTGGACAAGGTGGGGGGAAGTGGCGAGTGCCCCCCCCCCCCCCCCCCCCCCAAAGAAGTGGTGGAAGAAGAAACGGTGAAAGAAGTTGTGGGACGGTGGAGCACGAACGAGAAAGACAGACAAAGACACTTGCTGAAAAGCACAACAAAAAAATACTTTTTTGCAAAATAAAACAGTGTTGTAACCCGGAACTGAACTGTCATGTCAGTGCTTGGTGGTCCGAGGAACCCTGATACAATATGTACAAATGATGGTAAAAGTGATAGCAAAGAAGCAGTTAGTGAAAAAAATAATAATATAGAAATGACAATGAGCATTTTCACACTACAACTGGAGCAATACAAATACCAAAAGAAAAAGCGCTATTGATAATGAACACTACCAATAATTTACCTCTATAATCAAAAATACAGTTGTTTAAATGCAACAATACATATACATAATGATAACTAGAGATAACAAAAAAAAGGATCTTTAGAACTGTACATGCAAGACTGCTTCATTCTCCTCTGTTGATGATATTGAAAGCATCTTACCTGAACTTCGCTCTCCTGGTTCCTGCTTCTTGGTGTCGCCATTATTGCTGCCATGCGAGTTTGTGACATATTATACTGTATAAATGTACTTACTTAAAAATGCAGACATTTAGTTGTATTTAGTGTTAAAACATATTATATGGCTCTCACGAAAATACATTTTAAAATATTTGGCTAAAATGCCTCCCTCAGCCAAAAAGGTTCCCGACCCCTGCTGTAAACCTTGAGTTGTTACAGTTCCTACAATTGACCACTAAATGTTAACACCAGAATAAGTTTTTTAAGTCGGGGTCCACGTTAATCAATTCATGGTACAAATATATACTATGAGCATAATACAGTCATCACACAAGTTAATCATCATAGTATATACATTAAATTATTTACATTATTTACAATCCGGGGGGTGGGATGAGGAGCTTTGGTTGATATCAGTACTTCAGTCATTCACAATTGCATCAACAGAGAAATGGACATCGAAATAGTGTAGGTCTTACTTAGTAGGATATGTACAGCGAGCAGAGAACATAGTGAGTTCAGATAGCATAAGAACAAGTATATACATTAGAAATACATTCGATTATTTACATTAGGTTATTTACAATCCGGGGAGATGGGATGTGAATGGAGGAGGGTATTAGTAAAGGGTTGAAGTTACCTGGAGGTGCTGCCTGGAGGTGTTGTGGTGCACGTACAGTAGATGGCAGTATTGTCCTGTGTAAGAATGTCACAACATTGGTGTTTACTGTAGACAAAACGCTTTACGGTAGACGAAAACGTGACTGCTGTTGTTGTGTGTTGTTACCATGCTGGGAGGACGCTAATGAAACTGCCTAACAATAAACCCACATAAGAAACCAAAAACTCGCCCTCGATCATTCTACAGTTATAACGTCATTGGGCAGACACGCTGTTTATATCGTGGGAAAGCGGACGTGAAAACAGGCTGTCCTGACTCAGGTCCGCATGGAGCTGGAGGGGGCGTGGCCTTCAGCTCCGCCTGAATTTTGGGAGGTTTTCCGGAGAAAATTTGTCCTGGGAGGTTTTCGGGAGAGGCGCTGAATTTCGGGAGTCTCCCGGAAAATCCGTGAGGGTTGGCAAGTATGGTTCTAGTGCACCTCTGTCCTCAAGTGTGCATGTGAGTGTGTATGAGTGGATGTGTGCCTGTATGAAGGGTTTGCGTGAGCAAAGTATGACTGTTCTATGTCATTTTAACCGGTAAAATTCAATAAAATATATTTGCAAAAAAAAAAAAGAGCAATTTTCGTAGAAACATTTCGTACAATGACGTCTGATGATTTGTTCTTTCCATCAGACTTGTGCAACTAACACGCCGCACACATGTTGCCCATCTATAACTCATCCCACCGCCGCCCACTCTCACCCGACGCTGGGTGCTATTTGCGCAACCTTAATCATGCGCCAGGGCGGAGGGGCCCTCTTACCACGTTATGTAATCGCTCCCCACTAAACTGTAATCCCTCTTATGCTGAGTAAGTCCCCCGACATGTGACGGAGCTGAATGTTCGGGCGATTGTTAGGGACCGTCGGCGAAGGCGGCTTTTGCTCTCCGGCCACCCGCCCCCTCACACACACGCACGCACGTGTATAAGTAGAGAAGTTTTAATAGGGAAGTGCGTTACTTGTGAGATGCTGGATGGAGAGTGGATGCTGGAAGCACAGATGCAGCACACTGTGAGCCTCCACTCCTTGGAATTGTATCCCCTGCCTGCTTTTTTTTCTTTCTTGTTCCTCCTATGAGTGATGGATGCTGTTAAAAAAGGACTTGAGGCTGTTAAGGCGATGCTTTCTCTCTTTCTTTTTTTTTTTACCTATGTTGATGGGTTGTCGTTAATCGATTATTTTCCAAGTACGTTTCCGTCCTTAACGCCCACCTCTCTTCTTTCTTCCCACACAGGACCCATCAATGTGGACCTCAGCGACTGATTTGACGAGTCGCTTGTAGGAGCCTCCGGAGTTTTCTCCTGTCCTTCCCTTTCCCTTCCCTCCTCCCCTAACCCACCCTTCCCTTCATCCTTTTCCTTTATCAGTCCTTTTCCACCCCCCCCCCCCCTTCATCATGCTTATCAAGGAGTACCGCATCCCCATGCCCATGAGTGTGGAGGAGTACCGCATTGCCCAGCTCTACATGATCCAGGTGAGGTGCCACTAGGGCTGAACGATATGGCCTTTTATTAATATCTCGATATTTTTAAGCCATATCACGATACATGATATATATATCAATATTTTGCCTCAGCCTTAAATGAACACTTGATGCGTATAATCACACCAGTATGATGATTCCACGTGTCTACATTAGGGCTGGGCGATATATCGATATACTCGATATATCGCGGGTTTGTCTCTGTGCAATATAGAAAATGACTATATCGTGATATTCGAGTATACGTTCTCACACAGTTGCTTTTAGCTGCGGGCATTAAACTGCATGCGTTTCTCCCTCTTTTTTGTCTCTCCTTCTCAGAGAGACATAAAACAAGCGCACCTTCTTACATACGTCACACGTGCAACGTCACACGCCCTCCCCGAGCAGAGAGGTAGCGACATGGGTTACATGACCTGTGATGCTAACGGTGTGTTGCGAGTCGTAATACGAGAGAGAGAAGGTGCGTATCTGATAACAAATGGAGGAATAATTAATTCCCAAGAAAAACAGCGCGGGGTCCATCGTCTGGCGGTGATTTGGCTTCAAGCGGGAATAGCTTCAACATTTATGCGACAGAAGCGTTGCTACAAAAAGTAGCAGTACTGCTAATTTGTAGCATCATTTGAAAAGTCACCCGCTAGAGAATGAAGAGTGCTTCAAATTGTGCATGTCAACATCTCTGTTCGGTGCCACACCCACAAAATGCCAAAGCAACTATTTCCACATCAACACAATAGGACATATACTATTGGATATGCAGCTCATTTTAATTTAAGTTAAAAAGTTAAAGTACCAATGATTGTCACACACATACTAGATGTGGCGAAATTATTCTCTGCATTTGACCCATCCCCTTGTTCACCCCCTGTAAGGTGAGGGGAGCAGTGGGCAGCAGCTGCATGCAAGTTTAAAATGAGCATATATTAATGTAGTATGTATGTAGACACATAGAATCATCATACTGCTGTGATTATATGCATTAAGTGTTCATTCAAGGCTAAAGCAAAATATCGATAGATATATATATATCGTGTATCGCGATATGGCCTAAATATATCGAGATATTAAAAAATGGCCATATCGCCCAGCCCTAGTCTACATTAAAAACATTCTTGTAGAAAGGGAAACCACAATTAAGTCAGTTTACCAAAAGTGTATTTATTAAACAGTTATTAAGCAGTGGCACAAACATTCATGTCATTTCAAAACAGAAAGTGCAAGATTGTCAGAGACATTTTAAAACAAGCTATGAGTGCACTTTTGTGCATGATGTCACTAAGATGACATATCAAATCAACACTAAATTAAAATTTACTTTTTGTACAGAACGCCACTACAATAGTTTAAAACAAATAAAGTGCACTTTGGTGCATGATGTCACACAAGATATTTCAATAACTGTCAAACAAAAATGAGCTGCATCACAGGAAATGAAATAGTGTATGTCCTTTGCTATGTGGTACGTTACTACGGACGTTATTCAATTCTGTTGTTGACTATTTTTTTCATACGATCTAGAAATGGTTGCTTTGGCATTTTGTTGGTGTGGCACCGAACGGGGATGTTGACATGCAGTTTCCAGCACTCTTCATTCTCTAGCGGGGGACTTTTCAAATGATGCTACAAATTAGCAGTAGGTGCTACTTTATCGCTTTTGCCGCACACTTGTTTGACATCTTCCCGCTTGAAGCCAAACCACCGCCAGACGATGGATCCCGTAGGGGTGTAACGGTACGTGTATTTGTATTGAGCTGTTTCGGTACGGGGGTTTCGGTTGGGCATGCGGGCGTACCGAACGAGTTTGTAAGCAGAAGTCTTCACAAGCTGCTGTGCTTTCTGCCTCTGTCTCAGCAGCAAGCATTGTCCCGCCCACACAACCATCTGATTGGTTACATACAAAGCCAATCAGCAGTGCGTATTCAGAGCGATGTAGTCAATGCTTCAGCGTCAAGCAGCAGGGGAGCAGCGGACAGGGTACTCCCCCCAAATTATAAAAAAACACTTCCCAGTCACAACTATTACAAACATCACTATGAGCCCGTTGATCTTCTAGAAACTTAAACTGCAGCTCAGCTACCTCACAGTATAGGCTTGCGGTGAAGGCTAATTAGAAACTTAAACTGCAGCTCAGTTAGCTCACAGTATAGGCTTGAGGTGAAGGCTAATTAGCTTTTAGTGTAACGTTAGCTCATGTTGCTGTGTGTGTGTGTGTGTGTGTGTGTGTGTGTGTGTGTTTGTGTGTGTGTGTTAGGGGCACTGTTATTTTATTGAACTCCATTGTGTTCAGGGATGAATAGTCTCTCCTATTGCTATTGTACTATTTTTTTCAGCTATAGTTACATTAATCATTAGTAATGTAGCAGCCTAGTTTTGAATGGCAGGGTCTCTGCTATCACATGTTGATAAAAATATAACATTTACATAATAAAAGTAAACTACAGGCTTCCCAAATGCTGTGATAAATTAAGCATGATGAGTTGACTTGAAACTGTTTAATGTTGCACTTTTTATGTGTAGAAGAAATGTTTTTTTCATGTTATTTTATCAAAGCAACAACTTGAGGCAGTTTAATGTGGATTAACGCGGGCAGAATTATTATAGTGTTCCCATTGTTAAAAGGATAAAACCATTGTTTACAAATTTGGTAAATAATATCCCCCAAAATTTATATTTTGTTGTTTTCATACTGTACCGAAAATGAACCGAACCGTGACCTCTAAACTGAGGTACGTACCGAATCGAAATTTTTGCGTACCGTTACACCCCTAGGATCCCATGCTGTTTTTCTTAGGAATTAATTATTTCTTCATTTGTTACCAGATCGGCACCTTCTCTCTCTCGTATTACCACTCGCACCACTCCACTAGCATCACAGCTAATGTTACCCATGCTGCTACCTCTCATGCGAGGGCGTATGACGTGACAGTATGTGATGTATGTAAGAAGGTGCGCTTGTCAGTGAGGAGAGACAGGAAAGAGTGACAAAAGCCTGCAGTGTAATGCCTGCAGCTAAAAGTAACTGTGTGAGAAGGTATACTCAAATATCACGATAGTCCTTTTCTGCATCGCACAGAGACAAACCCGCGATATATCGAGTATATCGATTTATCGCCCAGCCCTAGGTGCCACCATCACCCATACAACTCTAGCCCCGCCTTTTCCTCATCACGTGATCGCACACTCCCAGCAGTGTGACCAATTGTGGAAAACTTGAGTGCTTGTCAAACTGTATGATGATTCTGTTGGTAGTGGAGTAACGGAACAAAGAGGGCTTGTGTGCTGCTCAGATTATCCAATTTGAGCTCTCTGAAGCTCCTACCCGTCACAGGCTGTATGTTTCCTCTTGAGGAGGGGGGGGGCACATACCGCAGTGTTTGTGTTTAAGGGTTTCAGGCCACTGCAAACTTTAGGGTCAAAACACTTAACAGTCAGGAGGGTTTTTTTCTATTCATCAACAGCTTTAGAATTTTTTTCCCCCTCATTTGGTGTAAACACATGCTGGGGAATTTATTTAATCCAGCAGCACTGCCAGCTAATACACAGAAGACGCCGACTCAACACCATCATAACATTGTGCATTATTTAACGGCAGATGCGTGCCGAACATTTAGCAGGCGTGTTAGTGTTGCTGTACTTGAAATGAAAACACGTCCGGACTGTTTTGATCAGATTTAAGCGTTTTTATTGGGAAGTAGTGCGGCTTTCATTGTAATACAATAGTACCTCAATTTATAAGCTTAATATGTTTAATGATGAAGCTCTTAAGGCATAACACTTGTGTCTCTCTTGTCTTCCATTGGAAATAATTGATAATTGGTGCTCTACCGGCAGCAGGTGGGACAGTGGCTATTGTAAATGCCTCACAATTCGAAGGTCAAGCGTTCGATCCTGAGCTCGGGGTCTGTCTGTGTGGATTTTGCATGTTCTTCCCGTGACAGCATCTTCCCTCTGGTAGTTTTATAAAGTATCCATCCATCCATTTCTACCTCTTATTCCCTTTGGGGTCGCGAGGGGCGCTGGTGCCTATCTCAGCTACAATCGGGCGGAAGGCGGTGTACACGCTGGACAATTCGCCAACTCATCGCAGGGCCAACACAGATAGACAACATTCACACTCACATTCACACATTTGGGCCAATTTAGTGTTGCCATCAATGCAATGATAATGTAAACCATTTACCTCGGAGAGTGGACTTCTATGGCAGTGGTTCTCAAATGGGGTACGCGTACCCCTGGGGGTACTTGAAGGTATGCCAAGGGGTACTTGAGATTTTTCAAAAATATTCTAAAAATAGCAACAATTCAAAAATCCCTTATAAATATATTTATTGAATAATACTTCAACAAAATATAAATGTAAGTTCATAAACTGTGAAAAGAAATGCAACAATGCAATATTCAGTGTTGACAGCTAGATTTTTTTGTGGACATGTTCCATAAATATTGATGTTAAAGATTTATTTTTCTGTGAAGAAATGTTCAGAATTAAGTTCATGAATCCAGATGGATTTCTATTACAATCCCCAAAGAGGACACTTTAAGTTGATGATTACTTCTATGTGTAAAAATCTTTATTTTTAATTGAATCACTAGTTATTTTTATATCTTTTTTTCCAAATAGTTCAAGAAAGACCACTGCAAATGAGCAATATTTTGCACTGTTATACAATTTAATAAATCAGAAACTGATGACATAGTGCTGTATTTTACTTCTTTATCTCTTTTTTTCAACCAAAAATGCTTTGCTCTGATTAGGGGATACTTGAATTAAAAAAAAATTCACAAGGGGTACATCACTGAAAAAAGGTTGAGAACCACTGTTCTATGGTATCTCCTTCCAGCTGGCTCTCCGTCAAAAAAAACATCAGCAGCTGTTATATCTTTTCATGTATAAATGCCTGCCGATTATATATTACTTTAACTATCTTGGCTCATGTTTTTAATGACTTCTTTTTTCAAACTCAATGAATATCAATAAATATGTCTTTCACACTCACTTTCTTCCTTCCCATGCTTGGAAAAACAAAATTATGTCGAACTTTAGCTGTAAGCTTATACTATTGAGTAAGACCAAATGTTTTGGTCCCACCTTACGGGTTTTACCGTGGCATTTGCTATAACAACTAACGGCACTGATGCTTGCTTGCAACTTAAAGCATAACAATTAGCCGAAAGGCAGCTCTTATCTCAAAAAGTGGGGCACTTTTAAGTGGAGGTGCTACTGTACTTGGAATTTCACAATTGTTATCATAATTTCACTGATGCCAAGTCAGAAAATATTTGGAAATAAGCATTATTTGTTCAAGGGTGGAGTTGTGTCCATAATTAAACGTTAATCATTAGCTGTACAGGAAATGTTTTAAGTACCAGTAGAGTTAAAAAACAAGTTGCCTCTTTATTGAAGCTATTATCATGTATATCTGATTTATGACACCAAAAAGACTTCCAAAGTTTGCAAATAAATAGATGTGATCAAAATAGTAACAATCTCATGGTGATTCCCGAGCCGTTTTCAGAGGTAATGAGGAAACCAGTCACATGATCTGTGACGTTGCGCTAGAAACCACAGAGCCCAACCCCATCAACAACAATTCTAATCAGGCAAACTTTGTGAGAGCCAACGATTAATTTTGGAAAAAATATAATCCAGAACATTATATTTTTGAGCCCGAACACAAAGAGGATGAGAAATACGTTTTAAAAGCAAGAGTACTAAACGGATGCAGCTTTATTCTAACACTATTGTATCAGCAGCATTTCTAGGTGCTAAACATACAAACTAACCATAATACAACAAAAAAATTATTTAAAATTTCTACACTCATTGGGATAACGACAAACTCGACACTCACATGTTTCCGTTTGGATGAAGATTCAATCGCAAAAGGCTGCTGTACTATTTCTTTTTTTATTGCCATATATGGGTTTTGATTGATTGATTGATTGAAACTGTTATTAGTACATTGCACAGTGTCAAAACGTGGACTTTGGGGGTTTGTTTTTCCGGAAGGTAAAGGAAAGTTGGCGCCCGCAAGGTGTGAAGGTAAAGACATCTTTTATTTTAACACTATAACTACAAAAAAAAAGTCAAACAAAAGGCGCGCACAATGGCGGAGAACAAACTTGACTAATTAAAACAAAAACTAGCACAAAGGCAAAACTATGGACAAAAAACAAAACTCAATAGCTGTGACATAAAAAAAAACGAAAACTTACGTGGCATGGGCAGGAGGGAAACTATGGACAGTATGATTAACAGGCATGGCATGGCATGAAGGGAGTAGTGGGAAAGTCGCTAGGCTGACTCCCTGGCAACTTTCGGTTTAAATAATAGACATGATTAGTGAAAACAGGTGTGCGAGTGCAAAACGTGAGACAGGTGCGTGACAGGTGAACACTAATGGGTTGACATGGAAACAAAACAAACAAGGAAGTGCAAAAACAGGAACTGAGTGTCCAAAAAACAAACAGCACATGGCCAAACAAAAACATGATCAACAGACATGACACACATTACAGTACATATTCCGTACAATTGACCACTAAATGGTATCACCCGAAGAAGTTTTTCATTTTGTTAAGTCGGAGTCCACGTAAATCAATTCATGGTACAAATATATACTATCAGCATAATACAGTCATCACACAAGTTTATCATCATAGTACATACATTGAATTATTTCCATTATTTCCATTCCGGGGGGAGGGATGTGGGTGGGGGGAGGGGTTAGGTGTGGTTGATATGAGCACTTCAGTCATCAACAATTGCATCATCTGAGCAATGGACATTGAAACAGTGTAGTCTGACTTGGTAGGATAATAGGGGATATCAAAGTTGACCAGCCTCTCGGTTCATGGCCACATTTTTCTACAACCAAGTGAGAAATGCATTAAATTGTAATCTAGAATTGACTTTTAGCAACTTTGAGACGAAGTAGAACCAACCGCCGGTTTGGAGCGTCAACAATAGCAGCATAAGCTAGCATTGGCTCATTTGATTGATTGATTGATTGATTGTAACTTTTTTTAGTAGATTGCACAGTACAGTACATATTCCCTACAATTGACCACTAAATGCTAACACCCGAATAAGTTTTTTCAACTTGTTTAATTCGGGGTCCACGTTGATCAATTCGGCTAAAAATAGGCCGTCTTCGTTGGCGCTTATAATAACACAATATCACTCATGTTTGGTCAATTTTCAGGATACAACATGTAAATATAGTGTTGTTAGCGGTTTCTGGAGGTTTTTTGAGGCTATAATGGGTGCAATAGAGCAGTGGTTCTCAACCTTTTTTCAGTGATGTACCCCCTGTGATCATTTTTTCAATTCAAGTACCCCCTAATCAGAGCAAAGCAATTTTGGTTGAAAAAAGGAGATAAAGAAGTAAAATACAGCACTGTCATCAGTTTTTGATTTATTTAATTGTACAATAGTGCAAAATATTGCTCATTTATATTGGTCTTTCTTGAACTATTTGGAAAAAAAGATATAAAAATAACTAAAAACTTGTTGAAAAATAAATAAGTGATTCAATATAAATAAATATTTCCACACATAGAAGTAATCATCAACTTAAAGTGCCCTCTTTGGGGATTGTAATAGAGAACTTAATTCTAAATATTTCTTCACAAAAAAAGAAATCTTTAACATCAATATTTATGGAACATGTCCACAAAAAATCTAGCTGTAAAGTGTCAACACTGAATATTGCATTGTTGCATTTCTTTTCACAGTTTATGAACTTACATTCATATTTTTTGAAGTATTTTTTCAATAAATATATTTATAACGGATTTTTGAATTGTTGCTATTTTTAGAATATTTTTTAAAAATCTCACGTACCCCTTGGCATACATTCAAGTACCCCCAGGGGTATGCGTACCCCCATTTGAGAACCACTGCAATAAAGGACCATTGAGCTGTTGACTCCACCGTTAGCTATTTATTTATGATTTAGAATGCATAAAAAAGCCAAGCTTATCTGTTTTACATCCATCCATCCATCCATTTTCAAAATGACTGACTACATTTGTGGCATTTTGTGATGTTGGGGTGTAAGGGTAGACAAAAAATTTGGTTCGGTACTTACCTCGGTTCAGAGGTCACAGTTCGGTTCATTTTCGGTACAGTAAGAAAACAACAAAATATAATTTTTTGGGTTATTTATTTACCAAATTTGCAAACTCTTCCACCAAAAATATTTTTCTTAGTGAAATATTTGATGTGAAGTAATCGGAACCTTGGATAGGTGAATAATTCATAATAACATTGATCTTGATTCAATATTATGTTTTGAGCAATGACAGTTAGAAAGAAAAAAAAAAGCTTTGTTTTATTAGTCAACATTGCAACTTTTTCCAATTTACATTTAGCCTTGAAACTTTTTTATTTCACTTTTGTTTATGTTTTTGTTTATTTTAATAGTATTTTTATAATGTGCTATGGGCCTTTAAAACATTAGCTGTGGGCCACAAATGGCTTCCGGGGCACACTTTTGACACCCCTGCTATAGAAAATAAAATATAAAATCTGATAAATCTATGGGTAGAAAGCAGAGCCTGGCTACGCATGCGCATTTATCATAACTCTCTCTCTCTCTGCCCCTCCCTCACGAATGCTGCTGCGTGCACAATTTGTTTTGTTTTTAACCCCTTCCTAACCCTGAACGTACATTGAAAATCCACGCAACCCTAACTTGAAATGCCGGACATTTGAGGCATTTAAGAAACTCCACCAGGACAGCCCCCAAAAGAGAACATATCCGGAAAAAAGAGGAGGTATGGTCAGTCAATTGTAGCCCGGTCGCTGCTAGCATGCTGTGTGTTGTGCCTCGGTGTGCATTGTTTACACAACGTGCGGTACGCTACTTAATATGTCCGTGTGGAAACTTGTTCGGTACACCACCGAACCGAACCGAAACCCCCGTACCGAAACGGTTCAATACAAATACACGTACCGTTACACCCCTATGAGACGGTATTTCTACATACTATGCAGATTGGATTACATACGGTTAAATGGATACAATGGCTTATTGGATACAATGAAACGCAATTATAGAATACAGTTAAAAAAAAAAAGATACAAATATGTTATCGGTATCAGTCTTGAGAGGCAGGAAGGTTTTTGTTTTTCCTCCAGGTGGCACAAAATACAGTTAAAAAAATAAAATAAATAGATACAAATATATTATCGGTATCAGTCTTGACAGACAGGAAGGTTTTTGAGTCTTTCTTACCTCCAGGTGGCACAAAATACAGTAAAAAAAAAAAAAAATTGATACAAATATGTTATCGGTATCAGTCTTGAGAGGCAGGAATGTACCTGCAATATTGTGCATCCCTGAAATTTTTTTTAGCCCTTATGATTTGTGATGATATAAATTAGCGCCTTCATTTTGTTCCATAACTGTAAATGGTATTTGTAGCACCCCCCATGGGATGTGGTCAAAATGCTTGTGAAGTAGGGCTGGGCGTTATGGCCTTTTTTTAAATATCACAATATTTTTAGGCCATATCGCGATACACAATATATATCTCGATATTTTGCCTTTGCCTTGAATGAACACTTGATGCATATAATCACAGCAGTATGATGATTCTATGTGTCTACATTAAAACATTCTTCTTCATACTGCAATAATACATGCTTATTTTAAACTTTCATCCAGAGAGGGAAATCACAACTAAGTCAATAGACCAAAAGTGTATTTATTAAAGAGTTATTAAGCAGTGGCACAAACATTCATCTCATTTCAAAACAGAAAGTGCAAGATTGTTAGAGACATTTTAAAACAAGCTTTGAGTGCACTTTTGTGCATGATGTCACTAAGATGACATATCAAAACAACACTAAATTAAAGTGACTATTTGTACAGAACGCCACTACAATAGTTAAAAACAAATAAAGTGCACTTTTGTGCATGATGTCACACAAGATATTTCAATAACTGTCAAATAAAAATGAGCTGCATAATAGGAAATCAAATAGTGTTCGTCCTTCGCTATGTGGTAGGTTACCGCAAGCATTATCTCCTTTTGTTGTTGACTATTTTTTTCATACGGTGTCGATGTGGAAATGTTTGCCTCGGCATTTTGATGCTGTGGGCGTGTGACACCGAATGGAGATGTTGACACGCGGAGTAATCACTCTTCATTCTCTAGCAGGTGACTTTTCAAATGATGCTACATATTAGCAGTAATGCTACTTGTTGTAGCAACGCTTTTGCCCCACACTTGACAAATTACGGTTGTCTGTTGGACATATTCCCACTAGAAGCCAAACCACTGCCAGACGATGGACAACCTGCTGTTTTTCTTGGGAATTAATTTTTCTTTCAATTGTTATAAGATTCGCACCTTCTTTCTCTCGTATTACCACTCGCACCACCGCTAACGTTACCCATGCTGCTACCTCTCTGCTCCGCGAGGGCGTATACGTATGTGACGTATGTAAGAAGGTGCACTTCCTGTCTGTGAGAAGGAGAGACAAGAAAGAGGGAGAAGAGCCTGCAGTGTAATGCCAGCAACTAAAAGCAACTGCGAGTGTACGTATACTCGAATATTACGATATAGTCATTTTCTATATCGATATATCGCCCAGCCCTATTGTGAAGACATGCCAGCATACTGAACTGAGGTCACAGTGACGTCTGACTGGTAGTGCCGAAGTCTCGCGTGACCACAAGTAGCGTGCGTTGCGTTCACTAACTTCGGATTCATTCAACTTAAAAGGTTCTTCTATACCTCATTATTTCCTCTGGCTGTTTGTCATCAGTGTTTCGTGAGATAATCCGCTTTGAGCTGTAGATGTTTGGGAGCGTGACTCAGCAGCTCATGCCCCAAAGTATTCAGACATTTTTTTCCCTTAACTCGTGTTGCACCACACAATTTCTGCAGCCCCATACACTTCTCTTTTATTTCCTACTGTAGTGCATGCATAGAAGGGGAGTTCTTTCATGAGTGGCCCGTAGTTACCTTTCCCCCTGACCTCACCCTTGCTGCACCGCCTCATTGCTGTGAGGTTTCGGTCTCCATGGCAACCGTGACATCAGCAGCAGTGTGTTGGCGGTCAGGAGGGTTAAATGAAGGGAGGAAATAGACGAGGAAGAGAGGAGAGAAAAGTTCTGCATTCTGGGTTTAGCTGATGCCTGTAGATACCCGCACTCCATTGCCGCCTGGTTACCTGGGCAACTGCAGCATTTAAGGCCTCCTCACCTTCCTGCGAGCAGTGTATAGATGAAGCGTATAAGAAGGCCTGGCCATACGTTCTCTGCTCCCTTTTTGCTTCCCTTTAACAATGTCTCCAGTCCTCTTTCGACAACTCATTTCCTATTCATCATCGCCGCATTGGGATTTTCATGCGCCAGGGATGTGTGAGAAATGAAATATGGTCGCGTCTCGTTCCCTCGCGCGCATCCATGGCGTTCTGTTGACTGTGTCTGCGGAGAGAAGTGAAAAGCTGCATCTCAATGAGATAACTCTGTGAAGTAACTTGACGCCAGGAGGAGAGAAAAAAAAAAGGGAAAAAAACAAACAGGATGTGACTCCCATCCTGTTGGAGAAGTCAGATTCTAACACATACAGCAGCCTTTCACGATGACGGCGATTAGTTAGTGGTGACATGATGATTTAGGGAAAATGTGCAATATGACACAGGATTTATGGTACTATGAAAGCACTCATGTAATGCTATTCAACTAAATAGTTCTATGTCACTATTTCACATGTTTAACTTAACACATGGCTAACAGCAATGTTGTGCATTAAAACACAACTCATCAGCGGTCACTCGAATGAGTATGACGATCCTCCTGGGAGGAGGGGTATCCCTTTATGGAGGATGCCTGTTCGTGACTTTGTTTAACGTGGGGAGACTGGCGCACAGACAGTCACCGCACGATCCTTGACTGATCCGGGTCAGGGTCCAGTGGTAGGGCTGTGTGATATGGCCTTTTTTAAATATCTCGATATTTTTTAGGCCATATCGCGATACACGATATATATCTCGATTTTTAGCCTTAGCCTTGAATTAATACTTGATGCATATAATCAAACCAGTATGATGATTCTATGTGTCTACATTAAAACATTCTTCTTCATACTGCATCAATATATGCTCATTTTAAACTTTTCATGCAGAGAGGGAAATCACAACTAAGTCAATTGACCAGAACTGTATTTATTAAACAGTTACTAAGCAGTGGCACACACATTCATGTCATTTCAAAACAGAAAGTGCAAGATTGTCAGAGACATTTTAAAACAAGCTATTAGTGCACTTGTGTGCATGATGTCACTAAGATGACATATCAAAACAACACTAAATTAAAGTGCACTTTTTGTATAGAACGGCACTACAATAGTTTAAAACAAATAAAGTGCACTTTTGTGCATGATTTCACACAAGATATTTCAATAACTGTCAAATAAAAATGAGCTGCATAATAGATCATGAAATTGCTATGTGGTAGGTTACTGCGGACGTTATCTCCTTATAGAATAGATAGAATAGAATAGAAAGTACTTTATTGATCCCTGGGGGAAATTCAGCACCACAGTTCGCTCACAATAGACAATAATAATAATAAATAATATATAACATAAATTATATATATAATAAATTAATAATATAAATATATTCTACATTTAAGCTTTATCCATCCATCCATCCATCTTCTTCCGCTTATTTGAGGTCGGGTCGCGGGGGCAGCAGCATAAGCAGGGAAGCCCAGACTTCCCTCTCCCCAGCCACTTCGTCTAGCTCTTCCCGGGGCCGAGGTGTTCCCAAGCCAGCCGGGAGACATAATCTTCCCAACTTGTCCTGGGTCTTCCCCGTGGCCTCCTACCGGTTGGACGTGCCCTAAACACCTCCCTAGGGAGGCGTTTGGGTGGCATCTAAGCGTTATGTTGTTGACTATTTTTTTTTATAGGGTGTTGATGTGGAAATGGTTCGATTGATGATCATCACTAGAATGATTGGATCAATATTTTATATTTTTATTTTCACAATTAAAAAATAATGTTTTTGTTAATGTTTGGACACAGTAGGTCTTTGAGGGCAAACATATTTCAATGAGTAGTAGATAGTAGTGTTTGTTTGATTATTGTGTACTTCTGACTATGTTTTTCTTAAACAAGTGTATGTCATACAATAGAATAATGAACAAGTTAAAAAATTGTGCTTGCTGTATATTGTTAAATTGTCAATATCACTCACCATGGAATAGAATAATGTTGTCATCAAACAGGAGAGCATGACATGATGTAAATCATGAATACATTGAAACATTTACAGTTAGAATCAGAATCAGAAAAGTTTTTATTGCCATTGTTTGAGAACGGGTTCACAAAGTAGGAATTTTACGTGGCGCAATCGTGCAACATAAAAGACATATAACACAGAATAGAATAACATTAATACATGTGATTGGAATGGGTATTGGTATCGGCCGATCTCCCTTATGGATGATCGGTATTGGAATCGACTGTTCTCACTTATTGATGATCGGTATTGGAATCGGCAGCATACATCGGAACCTTCCCACTTATATGTCCATGAAGAACAATCTTTAGTCCTGTCTCTTTAGGAATGTACTCTAAAGCTAAACTGGTTATGTGGATAAAAGACATCAGCTACAAAAACAGTCTCCTTTGTTTAAACATCTCCACAACCAAATATCTGTCAACGGAACCTTAGGGTTGTACTGTAGACTTGTACAAGACTGGAATGGGTTACAATAAGTAAGAAGCTTTGTGAAAAAGAGACCACTAATGTCACAAACATTAATGAATGGAAGTAATAAAACCTAACACAGTGAATTGTTACATTCAAACAAAGCGTCAAATGAGTGGTTCAAAATAATTAAGACTATGGAGTCGCCTAGCCAGTCTACAAATCTTAGGATTGTGGACCTGCACAAGACTAGAGTGGGCTACAATCAGTGAGAAGCTTTATGAGCTTTATGGCGCAAACATTTAGGAATGAAAGCAGAACAACCTAACAACAATTGTTGCATACAACCAAAGCAACAAAGGAGTTGCTCAAAATTTAAGATTTTGGAGTTGCAGAGACAGTCTACAGATCTTAATCCCTTTCAAGATCTTTAGAATATGTTGAAACTTCGAGATTCAAAGCAACAGCCTTAAAACTTTCACGGTTTAGAGAGAATTTAAATAGGAGTGGAGCAAAACCCCTTAAGATGTTTGCAACCCTTTGACCAACTCCAATACACTTTTCAATGCTGTACTTAACCTTGAATTGCAAAAAAAAAAAATGTTTGCTTGAACATGGTTCACAAATCGAAAAGTTTGTTTGGGGAAGCAACATTTTTCAAAAGAAAAAATGTAAATTTAAATAATGGGGTCTCAGGTTTGACAAAAGTCCATATTTTAATTAAGATTTGTACACTTTGAGTTTGAACACAATAAAAAGTGCTATGCATTACTGCATATCAAACATAACAAGGAGGTAATGAATGAACTGTCTCAAGCTGAACTGTGCTTTGGCTCTGCTTTGCCAACACACACACACACACACACACACACACACACACACACACACACACACACACACACACACACACACACACACACACACACACACACACACACACACACACACACACACACACCCACACACACACAGAAGTCCTTATGGTGCCCTCACAAACATACTTGCCAACCTTGAGACCTCCGATTTCGGGAGGTGGGGGGCATGGTCGTGGGTGGTGCGGGGGCGTGGTTGTGGGCACGGCATGGGGTTGGGGGCGTGGTAAAGAGGGGAGGAGTATATTTACAGCTGTTGTGTGCGCATTTGTGCACTGCATTCTCTAAAAGCCGTATATGTTATTGTCACATATACATGATTGATTGATTGATTGAAACTTTTATTAGTAGATTGCACAGTACAGTACATATTCCGTACAATTGACCACTAAATGGTAACAACAGAATAAGTTTTGCAACTTGTTTAAGTCGGGGTCCACGTTAATCAATTCATGGTACAAATATATACTATCAGAATAATACAGTCACCACACAAGTTAATCATCATAGTATATACATTGAATTATTTACATCATTTACAATCCGGGAGGTGGGATGAGGAGCTTTGGTTGATATCAGTACTTCTGTCATCAACAATTGCATCAACAGAGAAATGGACATTGAAACAGTGTAGGTCTTACTTAGTAGGATATGTACAGCGAGCAGAGAACATAGTGAGTTTAGATAGCATAAGAACAAGTATATACATTCGATTATTTACATTAGGTTATTTACTATCCGGGGAGATGGGATGGGAATGGAGGAGGGTATTAGTAAAGGGTTTAAATTGCCTGGAGGTGTTTTGGTGCATGTACAGTAGATGGCAGTATTGTCCTGTTTAAGAGTGTCACAACATTGCTGTTTACGGCAGACGAACTGCTTAACGGTAGACGAAAATGTGACTGCTGTTGTTGTGTGTTGTTACCGCGCTGGGAGAACGTTAATGAAACTGCCTAACAATAAACCCACATAAGAAACCAAAAACTCGCCCTCGATCATTCTACAGTTATAACGTCATTGGGCAGACAAGCTGTTTGTATTGTGTGAAAGTGGACGTGAAAACAGGCTGTCCTTACTCAGGTCCGCATGGAGCTGGAGGGGGCGTGGCCTCCAGTTCCGCCTGAATTTTGGGAGAAAATGTTTCCCGGGAGGTTTTTCGGGAGAGGCGCTGAATTTCGGGAGTCCCCCGGAAAATCCGGGAGGGTTGGCAAGTATGCTCACAAACGATTAGAAATCACAAATTCTTAACGTTAGCAATCGTATTGCAACAAAAATAAACATTGAAGGAATCAATAAAGTACTATCTATCTATCTATTAAAAAAGTAAAGTTTACCTACAGTACAAAAGAGCAGACAGATGGGAGTGGCCGGGTGAGGGGCCGCGTGTGTGTGCTCTAAGAGGAGGCGCTGAACGAGAGGTAGTCTTCTTCTCCGCTGTATAATTAGTCTGCTTTGGTGTATTTTTCCTCTAAAGTCCATTCTCATCGCAATTAAAAACTTTCTGAAGTACAAAGTCAGTTTTCTCCATTTTTTCAATACAAGCAAACAAAAATGTCTGACAGTGGGACTCAAAATAAACTTATGAAGCGTTCGTACACAGAGACATGGTTTGCACACAGGCATATATTACGCGATCTAAAAGTTTATCCGAAATGTTCTCAAACAGATGGGTTCGTAAACTGGACAATCAAATACGTATTTCCTTTAATCAAATACAAATTAATTAATAATTGTTATTCATGGTTGTTTTTCAGGAATCTGTCTATCTGTTACAATAAACTTAGCTTTGAAATTATGGACTGTTCATATCTTGCAAAAGCAGCAAGGGATCGCATACAGTACTGCACGTCGGTGGCGGTACATATGTCGCCATGGCGTCTGGGTTATGTCTTGTAGACTATGTTGTTGTTGAGAGCGCAGCCAGCCAGTGGCTAATAAATGATCCGTCAGAGTTAATGAGGTCTGGTCCTCCTGCAGACTCCATTGATTCATAGCAGGGCTCTCTGAATTGGCTGCAGGAATCGGTTTAAGAATTGCTACATACTAAAGTAGCAGCCGGTCCCTTGTTTAGCATATTTGACCACGTTGGGCGACGACTGATAAAAGATAATCCTTGTCTTTACTGTCGTTTACAGCTTGTCGTTCTTTGCTATCTGTCAGCACTTGAACTATGCTCAAGGTCTTACAACTGTCAAAGTTCCGTTTTTGATACCGTCCTTTCTTGTTTGTTGGTTTTGAGTCACCTTGCCATTTGTGTGCTCAACTGCACCCGAGGGCTCCACCTCTATGAGCACGATGAATACAAATAAGGAAAAGGTGTGGCGACTTTCAGGCTGTCAAGACTTCCAGGAAGTGTACTTGAGCAGCACAACTGAAGCAGCTTGACACCTTTTGAAATATTGTCATCACTTACATTTACAAGTTTAAGAGACAAAATGAGGTACAATCCAAATGCAGACCAACTCTGAGAAAAATGGTACATGCAATCTGAATTATATCATCTTTTACAACAGTTTTTGACCCTGCATATCCATCCATGCATTTTCTATGGCTTATTCCTTTTGGGGTCGCGGGACCCTGCATATGCCAAACCAAAAATGAAAATATTTTACCACTCAGGGGGATAAAGGCTGACTTTTTTTGTCCTTTCAGTAAGTTTTTGGTATATTTTTGGCACAATTTTTTTGTGTTCCTCCATTATGCAATATTTTTACTATGATGTTTTTTTCCATGTGAATATTTCTAATTTTAATGTCCAATTCTTTCACAGGTGTAGAATATATGGCCATTAAATGACAGTACCCAAATTAGGGCTGCAACTAGTGATTATTCTAAGAGTCCACAAGTCAGCGATTGTTTTTGGATTAACCGACCAGTCAAACGCTTATTGTTCATTATCTTCTGTATACTTTTGATTTTGACGTTGAGTCCACTACTTGATTTTGATTCATTTTTCAAACCTATTATTGTAGTTCAATTGTTAATGAGAAACAAATAGTTATACTTTATACCAGGGGTGTCAAACGTACGGCCCGCGGGCCGAACCAGGCCCGCAAACAGGTTTTATCCGGCCCGCAGGATGAGTCCCCTAAGTATAAAAATGAGCCGAAATTTTTGAATGAAAGAAACTGCTTTTATAAATTTGTCCACTAGATGCCGCAATAGCAATTCTTTGTATATTTGTAGATGACGCTACATCCGTAAAAAAAATAAACCACATGAAGTTAGTGCACCAGTTGAGGAAAATGAGCAAACTACATCAATAACATCTTGTAATTTGATTTTGAAATTATTTCTTTTATCTTGATGGATTGAAAATGAATATCAATGAGTTGACTGATAAACATTATCACATCATTTATTCAGAAAGTATAAATAACGACAAATAGATAGAATACAATTAACCGCAACATGTAAGTGTAAAAAACCCCAAGAACATTATGATTTGTACAATTTCAGAATGTGCTTGTTTTATTTTTAAACAAAGAAAACAATCTGAAGTTGTCTTTAGTTTAAGTTATCGTGCCGAGATTTTACCAGTCTGGCCCACTTGGGAGTAAATTTTTCACCAGGTGGCCTCTGATCTAAAATCAGTTTGACACCCCTGCTTTATACAAAGTATATAACCTTAGTGAAAAATAAATCAACTGACTTAAAGTGCGAAATTTTCTGTAAACATGACAGTCAGTGCAAAAAGTATGTTTTATCTATTACTGTAAGGGTTATTAAAGTTCAATTATACAACTAAAGGAATAAAAATGTAAACATGAACATTCATCAATTAAAATTGTATTAGGTAGACAATAACAAATCTTTGTCGATTACATTTTATAATCGATGTTACAGTTTAACCATTTAAACAGGACATAAAAAGTATTTAGTTTTTCAAAGCACAAAACAAAATTTGGGTTCTTTTTCTTTTATTTATTTACTTTTTTTTCCTTATATCTCTCAATCAACTTCAGTCCTAAACATGTAATGATTTAATTATTTATTTGAACTTTTTGAAGGCCTTTTGATCAACTAGTGTGATACATTTGCAAAAGAGGAGCACCCCCCGCAAGCCCAAAAGAGACAAGCGGTAAAAAATGGATGGATGGATGTAGTTATTTACGTATTTTAAAGCTGTGACATTATTTGATTAAAGGTTCAGCAGTTTAAAACAAATTCATATTTTTGTATAGGACTGAAGTTTGTTGAGAAATTTTAATTAAAAAAAAAAAGAAGCCAAAATTTTGTTACGCCTTTCAAAAACTTAAGGGCTTTTATGTCCTGTTTAGCTTTGAATAGTTTAAGTGGAATGTCCCTAGTGTGTGAATGTTGTCCACCCGCAACCCTGAAAGAGACAAGCGGTAGAAAATGGATGGATGGGTCCCCAGATGATTAAATAAATAAAAAAATGTGTCCATTATCACCTAAAATGATCATCCATGCATCATAAAATGTATATATTTTGTATACTTTATCCTTCATATTATCAAACATTACCACACCTCAATGTGTATATATATATATTTTGTTCTTCTTGCAGAAAAAGAGCAGAGAAGAGAGCTCTGGCGAAGGCAGCGGCGTGGAAATCTTAAAAAACAAACCGTATACGGACGGACCGGGTGGAAGCGGCCAGTACACCCACAAGGTTTACCACATTGGCATGCACATTCCGAGCTGGTTCCGCTCCATCTTGCCCAAAGCAGCGCTGAGGGTTGAAGAGGAGTCGTGGAACGCCTACCCTTACACCCGCACCCGGTGAGCCCTGGCACAGTTTTAGCGTTCAAGTTCAACTTTGTTAGGCTTGAAAGGTTGCATGTTATACAATTATTTTCTGTGTTTTTTTTAAACAACTTGGAAGTGCGTCGAGCTTTGATGGGAGGATTTATAAGTGTTTTTAGTAACCCCCCCTGCTAACACCTCCTTTTGTGTGTTTGCAGCTTTAATGCTCATCAGTTGTTGATTTAATTATTGTACATTATACCTTGTCAATACGTATGCATTTTTGGTTGTGTACACTGCAAAAAGTCAGTGTTCAAAAACAAGAAAAAAAAAAAAAATAGGGGTATTTTATTTGAACTAAGCAAAATTATCTGCCAATAGAACAAGAAAATTTGGCTTGTCGAGACTTTCCAAAACAAGTATAATTAGCTAACCTTTATGAACCCAAAAAATACCTTAAAATAAGTATTTTCTCACTAATAACAAGTGCACTTTTCTTGGTAGAAAAATAGAGACCTTTTTGCTCAATATGTTGAAAAATATTCTTCAATGAAGTAAATGCTAGTGCCATTATCGTGACATAATGATATGCGCTTGGCATTACATTTCTTGAAACCAGCAAACTTATACTAAAAACAAATGTATTGTTCTTAATGGAAAGGCAACAAGGCAACCGCTTGTTACTCTTGGGGTCTCCTAGCCACTCGGGCAAATCGTATTGTCTAAAAATGCATTTTCCCATCGATAACATGACGTCATCGCACAAAGTGCGTGCTCTGTCAGTCAATTAGTGCGCATATATACAAAATCTTTTTAATTGTAATTTTGAGTAATTTATCTGAGTGTGCATGAACTATTTCTGTTCTAAATTGTTTAAAATGTTCAATGTTTAAATATTTACTGTAAGTTTACTGTACTGTGCCAACTGTACTACTATATGAGTACGTATTTTCTATTGTTTCATTGAAAATAAAACAGCAAAGTCCATTCGGGTGTCATCTGTTTTTAATTACGAGACATAATTGTGTCAAAGTCATGATTTTTTTTTCATGCTTGAAATAAGAAATTATTACTTTAGAAAAGTAGTTTTATACCTGTGAGTGTTGATGACAGCTTTGCAACAGTTGATATTCTAGTTTCAAGCATGGTTTAGTCAATATACTGTAGGTCTTAAAATCTCAGTAACAAGCTGTAATATCTTACTGAGATAATTTAGGACCAAAACCCTTAAAGCAAGTAAAAGACTCTAAAATAAAATCTGTTGAGTGAGAATAATGATCTTATCAGACAGAAAATAAGCAAATATCACCATTATTTGAGATATTTCATCTTACTGTATTTTTCGGAGTATAAGTCGCTCCGGAGTATAAGTCGCACCTGCCGGAAATGCATAATAAAGAAGGGGGGAAAAAATATATATAAGTCGCATTTGGAGTACAAGTCGCATTTTTGGGGGAAATTTATTTGATAAAACACAACACCAAGAATAGACATTTGAAAGGCAATTTAAAATAAATAAAGAATAGTGAACAACAGGCTGAATAAGTGTACGTTATATGACGCATAAATAACCAACTGAGAAGGTGCCCAGTATGTTAACGTAACATATTATGGTAAGAGTCATTCAAATAACTATAACATATAGAACCTGCTATATGTTTACCAAACAATCCGTCACTCCTAATTGCTAAATCCGATGAAAACTTATATGTCTAGTCTCTTACGTGAATGAGCTAAATAATATTATTTTATATTTTACGGCAATGTGTTTATTTCACACATAAATCGCTCCTGAGTATAAGTCACATCTCCGGTCAAACTATGAAAAAAACTGCGACTTATAGTTTGAAAAATACGGTACTTGGATTTTAGTTTTTACGGTGTACTGCTTTTAAGTAGATTAGTAAATTCAGACATCAGAGCAGGTGTCAAAAAGTATTTGTGAAGACACTTCCAGGCCGTCTGATCTCCCAGGCTCTCTCGTTTGGGAGCATGCCAGACTGTGTGGGGCTCGATTGAGACGTTCAGGTGCTGAAAAGAGACTGCCTGCCCTTGACTGTACTGTCATGGACTTGATAGACTGCAAGTGCCTTGTTGACGCGTCTATTCAGACAGTGACAACTCGGCTGCAGGCGCCTCAGATGGGCACACGCTATATCTTCAGCAGCGAGAGAGCGTTGTCACTTAAAAAGAGAGAAGCTGTTGTTAATGGAATGATAGAGGGCAGGTACCAACAAAGCCTATAACTACGTCCTGATTTAGGAGTGATGCGAAATGCATATTGTCCTTCAGGTACACCTGTCCCTTTGTGGAAAAGTTCTCCATCGACATTGAGACGTACTACCTGGCCGACACCGGTACCCAAGCAGATGTTTTCAACTTGTCTGCGGCAGACAAGAGGCAGAGGACAATTGGTGAGACCAAAGAATGTTCATGCACAAGCATTTTCATGTCACAGCCTTTTAATTCCAGCACAGACTGTATTTGCATTTTCTTGTTGCAAGTCAGGTTTATTTTAATGTCAAGAGATTGTTACAAAGTGTACTTAGGTGGCCGCCTAAAAGCTCATCCTGTTTTCTTTACTTGAGGTACTGCCGAGGCCCACTTGTGGCCAATCTGTGCTCCTGCATTTTGCTACCAATACATATCGTCATAGTATTTGCCATTACCAGTATTGCTTCTTCGACTCCTTGATTTTTTCTAAGAGAGGGTCTTTCCAACACCATTGTCACCAAATTGTCATGAAACTACATTTGTTGCTATTTGGTATTATAAAGATGAAGTTACATTGAAGATGTAAATGATCTGATCATAGCTAGGCGGTTTGTTTACCTGGCTGAAAGGCTGACATAAAAAAACATTTAATACATTCGAAGCCCTTTATAAACAAGTATATTTTCAAAACTGTAATAATGGTTTGGAGTGCATGAAAAAAGGAAAACGAAATCGTAGCGCTCTTTGAACACATTGTCATTTATTCGCAATTAGTGCACAACACAGAAACAATGTTATACATTTATTTTATTTTTTTATTTTTTAGTCTTTATTTGAAGGGACAATGCACAGAAACATTAAGCTCAAAGACAGATATGTTCCGTACCAGATTATAGCTAAATAGCTCATTTCCATCTGCAGTCCCTGGCTACCTAAACTAAAGGGATACAAAAATCATGCAATAAAATTATGACAATAAAATCATACCATATCACATAATCAAATTAAGGAAAGTCATAAAATGACCTTTCATGGACACATACTTAATATACAATACAACCACATCTCATTTACATCATCACACAAAGACAATACATGCTCTTGTTCACAGCTGTCATCATTTCTAAAAACAAACATGATTTTAACAGTCGCACCTCACAGTTTACAACAAAAATGCTCTCATGAATAAATCGAAGCGATTCTGGACCACCGTCCGCCGCCTCAGGAAGGGGAAGCAGTGCACTATCAACACCGTGTATGGTGCGGATGGTGTTCTGCTGACCTCGACTGCGGATGTTGTGGATAGGTGGAAGGAATACTTCGAAGACCTCCTCAATCCCACCAACACGTCTTCCTATGAGGAAGCAGTGCCTGGGGAATCTGTGGTGGACTCTCCTATTTCTGGGGCTGAGGTCGCTGAGGTAGTTAAAAAGCTCCTCGGTGGCAAGGCCCCAGGGGTGGATGAGGTCTGCCCGGAGTTCCTTAAGGCTTTGGATGCTGTGGGGCTGTCTTGTTTGACAAGACTCTGCTGCATCGCGTGGACATCGGGGGCGGTACCTCTGGATTGGCAGACCGGGGCGGTGGTTCCTCTCTTTAAGAAGGGGGACCGAAGGGTGTGTTCCAACTATCGTGGGATCACACTCCTCAGCCTTCCCGGTAAGGTTTATTCAGGTGTACTGGAGAGGAGGCTACGCCGGATAGTCGAACCTCGGATTCAGGAGGAACAGTGTGGTTTTCGTCCTGGTCGTGGAACTGTGGACCAGCTCTATACTCTCGGCAGGGTTCTTGAGGGTGCATGGGAGTTTGCCCAACTATCGTGGGATCACACTCCTCAGCCTTCCCGGTAAGGTTTATTCAGGTGTACTGGAGAGGAGGCTACGCCGGATAGTCGAACCTCGGATTCAGGAGGAACAGTGTGGTTTTCGTCCTGGTCGTGGAACTGTGGACCAGCTCTATACTCTCGGCAGGGTTCTTGAGGGTGCATGGGAGTTTGCCCAACTATCGTGGGATCACACTCCTCAGCCTTCCCGGTAAGGTTTATTCAGGTGTACTGGAGAGGAGGCTACGCCGGATAGTCGAACCTCGGATTCAGGAGGAACAGTGTGGTTTTCGTCCTGGTCGTGGAACTGTGGACCAGCTCTATACTCTCGGCAGGGTTCTTGAGGGTGCATGGGAGTTTGCCCAACCAGTCTACATGTGCTTTGTGGACTTGGAGAAGGCATTTGACCGTGTCTCTCGGGAAGTCCTGTGGGGAGTGCTCAGAGAGTATGGGGTATCGGACTGTGTTATTGTGGCGGTCCGCTCCCTGTACGATCAGTGCCAGAGCTTGGTCCGCATTGCCGGCAGTAAGTCGAACACATTTCCAGTGAGGGTTGGACTCCGCCAAGGCTGTCCTTTGTCACCGATTCTATTCATAACGTTTATGGACAGAATTTCTAGGCGCAGTCAAGGCGTTGAGGGGTTCCGGTTTGGTGACCGCAGGATTAGGTCTCTGCTTTTTAGAGACGATGTGGTCCTGATGGCTTCATCTGACCGGGATCTTCAGCTCTCACTGGATCGGTTCGCAGCCGAGTGTGAAGTGACCGGAATGAGAATCAGCACCTCCAAGTCCGAGTCCATGGTTCTCGCCCGGAAAAGGGTGGAATGCCATCTCCGGGTTGGGGAGGAGACCCTGCCCCAAGTGGAGGAGTTCAAGTACCTAGGAGTCTTGTTCACGAGTGGGGGAAGAGTGGATCGTGAGATCGACAGGCGGATCGGTGCGGCGTCTTCAGTAATGCGGACGTTGTACCGATCCGTTGTGGTGAAGAAGGAGCTGAGCCGGAAGGCAAAGCTCTCAATTTACCGGTCGATCTACGTTCCCATCCTCACCTATGGTCATGAGCTTTGGGTCATGACCGAAAGGATAAGATCACGGGTACAAGCGGCCGAAAAGAGTTTCCTCCGCCGTGTGGCGGGGTTCTCCCTTAGAGATAGGGTGAGAAGCTCTGCCATCCCGGAGGAACTCAAAGTAAAGCCGCTGCTCCTTCACATCGAGAGGAGCCAGATGAGATGCCACCCGAGAGGAGGCCACGGGGAAGACCCAGAACACGTTGGGAAGACTATGTCTCCCAGCTGGCCTGGGAACGCCTCGGGATACCCCGCGAAGAGCTACACGAAGTGGCTGGGGAGAGGGAAGTCTGGGTTTCCCTGCTTGGGCTGTTGCCCCCGCGACCCGACCTCGGATAAACTGAAGAAGATGTTTGGATGGATGGATGGAATGATTAAGTTGAAGTGTGAATCATAGTGCCCACCTTAGTGACCGTGTGAGCAGTTTTGATTGCTCCACAGCCACTTTTTAACTTCAATTGTATATGAAGATAATCAATGAATCAATCAATCAAAGTTTATTTACATAGCCCTAAATCACAAGTATCTCAAAGGGCGGCACAAGCCACAATGACATCCTCGGTTCAGAAATGAGCACCCTGCTTAGTCAGCATTAGCGCAACACCACTGAGTACATACTTGCCAACCCTCCGGGATTTTCCGGGAGACTCTCGAAATTCAGCGCCTCTCCCGAAAACCTCCCGGGACAAATTTTTTCTCCCGAAATTCAGACGAGCTGAAGGCACGCCCCCTCCAGCTCCATGCGGACCTGAGTGAGGACAGCCTGTTTTTATGTCCTCTTTCCCACAATATAAACAACGTGTCTGCTCAATGACGTTATAACTGTAGAATGATCGAGGGCGAGTTCTTGGTTTCTTATGTGGGTTTATTGTTATGCAGTTTCATTAACGTCCTCCCAGCGCGGTAACAACAAACAACAACAGCAGTCACGTTTTCGTCTACGGTAAAGCAGTTCGTCTGCCGTAAACAGCAATGTTGTGACACTCTTAAACAGGACAATACTGCCATCTACTGTACATGCTAGGGAGAGATTGAAGATTCCAGACTCTAGTGCATTTGATGAAAGCACTTTTGTGCGTGCCACACAGCATGGTTAGAAAAATAGTGACAGAGAATAGAACAAGTATGGACAATTCAACCCTTAACTCACCAATGAGTAGATGAGTGTTTTGTGTGTGTATCTGTGTAAATAAATGAATACTGAAATGCAAGTATTTATTTTAATTATATATATGTGAAATATACTTGACTTGGTGAATTTTAGCTGTAAATATACTCCTCCCCTCTTAACCACACCCGCAACCACGCCCCACCCCTGACCATGCCCCCACCCCCCACCCCCCACCACCCGAAATCGGAGGTCTCAAGGTTGGCAAGTATGAATGAGTAGCAAATACTTCAAGAGGTTGACTACACAGCTGTTAAAGCAAAATTTCTTTTTGACCCGGGGCTGTTATTTACACAACTATTTACTGAAAAATTATTTGTATTTGTTTATTTTAATTGCAGACCCCATCGACATAGTGATCGAATCTATCCCACCACATGAGTATAAAGCCGAAGAGGACCCACGGCTCTACAAGTCGGCCAAGACTCAGAGGGGTCCTCTTAAGGATGACTGGATAGAAGACTACAACAGCAATCCAGGAAAGACCCCCATCATGTGTGCCTACAAGCTGTGCAAGGTGGAGTTCCGCTATTGGGGCATGCAGTCCAAGATTGAACGCTTTATCCATGACGTTGGTGCGTGCTCGAAGCTTCTAGCAGCATGTTTTATTTTTATTTTTAAGACTCCTAAAGGGGTGTTTATTTGTCCCCAGGCTTAAGAAAGATAATGGTGCGTGCCCACCGGCAGGCCTGGTGTTGGCAGGATGAGTGGTATGGCCTGACCATGGAGGACATCAGGCAGCTGGAGCTGGAGACCCAGCGCACCCTGGCTGAGAAGATGGCTCAGTTCGGCCAGGTGGAGGAGGCCACAGAGGCCAATGGAGGAAAGGCGTCGCCGGTCCAAAAACAGGAGGCACAGGATACCAACAGCTGCATGGAGGCGGAGGAGGTGGTCTTCAGCAATGTTACAGACACGCTTCAGCCCCGAGGAGTGCTCACCAAGCAATGGTCCACCTCGTCCAGATCCTCCCGCTCCTCCAAAAGAGGAGGTGAGCTGAAATTTACCAGCATCGCCAGTTGATCATAGCACTAACTCAGTGTTGGGGATGGGCAAAATTATTATCGTAAAGCTACCTTATTATCAGGGGTGTCACGAGCCGATATTCCATCCATCCATCCATTTTCTACTGCTTGTCCCTTGTCGCTGGAGCCTATCTGAGTTGCATTCGGGCGGAAGGCGGCGTACACCCTGGACAAGTGGCCACTTAGTATCTGATATTGGTCCGATATCAGCAAACAAAACAAGTATCGGATTAGGGCTGGGCGATATGGCCTTTTTTTAATATTTCAATATTTTTAGGCCATATCGCGATACACAATATATATCGCGATTTTTTGCCTTAGCCTTGAATTAACACTTGATACATATAATCACAGCAGTATGATGATTCTATGTGTCTACATTTTAAACTTTCATGCAGAGAGGAAAATCACAACTAAGTCAATTGACCAAAAGTGTATTTATTAAGCAGCAGGGGCGTCACTAGCTTTTAAGGACAGGGGGGGCTTAGCCCCCAGGAGATGAATAGGATGTGAGCGAACGTAGCGCACCAGTACAAAACTTCACAAACGGCTAACAAAGACATATTTTAAGGACAGGGGGGGCTTAGCCCCCAGGAGATGAACAGGATGTGAGCAAACTTAGCGCACAAGTACAAAACTTCACAAACGGCTAACAAAGACATAGAAATTATTCTTTGTTATTATTATTTCAGTCGGTTAAGGAAATTAAATATATATGGAAGTCTGAATAGAAGTGAGAAACGTTTATGTATACTGTAAGAAAGACTTGGAGTCCGTCTGCTGTCAAAGAGATGAGGGACCATCTTCAAAGTGCAATGCTGAAACAAATAATGCAAACAATAAAATGTAACTTCCAGGGCTTAACATTAATGATGTCCCGTCGTCCCGGTGACGGTAAAAAAATGCACGGGACGATGGCTTTTAACCATTTTTTTCTTTTTCTCACTATGTATTTATTCATTTTACATTTTATATTAAATGTCTTGGATTTTCCTCCCTCTGAAAATCCTATGAAATGTTTAACAAGCCATTCTATAATAATACAACAGCTATTATTGTAACAAATCAATGCAATAAAACAAATATATTTTTAATGATATTTTTTTTCATTATTTTAACAATGGGTTTATGTATACTACTTTATATAGATTCTACAAGAAACACAAAACTTAAAAACTAAATTACTTCCAATTGCAGACACAAGGTTTTGTGCAGCTTGACCACAGACTTGAGAAGGAGCAAAGATCTTCAAAATTTGCATGTGAAAATCACAAAGAAATCTTCTGGGGGAGGATGACGCCCCTGTAGGTATTTGGTTTACAAATTTTCAGCCCCACCTAAAACTAAATTTACCAGCCACCACTGATTATGATGCATTCTGGTTTTAGGCAAAACATAAGACAACCAGGAATAAGTTTTCAAGTAACAATATTCAAATACTAACTTTGTTGGGTAAGACAGACTTTGGTTTTATTCTGAATCCAGTGAAACAGATTGGTGGTTTTAGCAGATATAAAGACTTTCAGGTGTTTATATATGTTTAAGTATTTGGCAGACACTTTTATCCAAAGCCACATACATGAAAAATACATATAAAACAATGACTGTAAACATGATCATTTACGGGAAGAATGTAATAGAAAATATCAATACAAAGTGTCAAGACAGAATAAACTCTCTGCTGTTGCAGCAATAGACATACAGTCTATTGGACACTTTATAATGCTAAAGTGACTTTTTAAATAATATTTGGACTGTAGTATGTGTCCAGAAAGCCTGTTAATTAGCAACAAACATGATACAAATCTGTATCTTCCGCACTGGTTTTCTCCCCTTTTGAGAGAAGATGTGCTCAAATGCTTGTTTTTTTAATTGTTGCTCTTTAAAAAAAGAAATAAAAATTCTCACGGACACGATATTGCCTCTGACTTAGATGAGGCCGCCCCATTTGTAAGCCCACTACTTAATGAGGGACCGATTTGTAAAGAAACTAATTAATACAGGCTTGCTACACATTTAAAAAAATTGTGTTATTCTTCTGCTACCTAACGCATACTTGCCAACCCTCCTGATTTTCCCGGGAGACTCCCGAATTTCAGTGCCCCTCCCGAAAATCTCCCAGGGCAATCATTCTTTCGAATTTCTCCCGATTTCCACACAGACAACAATATTGGGGGCGTGCCTTTAAGGCACTGCCTTTAGCAGACCTGGGCAAATCAAGGCCACATGCAGCCCATTAAGATTTTCAATCTGGCCTGCCGGACATTCCCAAATATTTTCTTTAGATCCTTAAGATGGAAAGTGTAGCTGCCATTATGATGTGCAGTGATGTTTTCAAATGACCATAAGTCTTGAACTATACAACATATTTCAATGGTTGGAATCTGCGCTTTTGCATGATATTTTAGTGACTGGTGTTGTCCTGATACCAATAATATTTTGATACTTTTTGGTACATTTCGATACTTTTCTTAGTAAAGGGGACCAGAAAAAATTGCATTATTGGCTTTATTTTAACAAAAAATCTTAGGGTGTGGCGGACCGGTACTTTTTAGAGGCGGTATGGTACCGTGGTAGTATCGTGGTACTATACTAATACCCGTATACTGTACAACCCTACTAGTTACTATGGTAATATACGTCACAGCAGGTCAGACGAGGCACCAAGCAGTGTGGGGGGGAGTGTTTCCACAGAGTGTTTCCAGAGAGGCCAGCCTGAAAGACGGATGTCAGGGACAGACGTGGAAGGAGATTTTTACGAGAAAGTTCTAAAGCTTAGTGATATATCACATATATCAGATTGTTGATGTTTTTTTGTTTTTTTACCCTTCACATTCATATTTCGCTGTGTTTTTTGCATTTGGCTTGATTGTAAAATATGTCAATTGAGAGGGGGTGTGACGTTCATATGTTGTCAATATTCAGGGTTTTATCGTTCATAGAAAAAAATTAAATTCCATTCCGTTTTTTAAGGCGGTCTGTTATAACATTTTTAGCATTTAATCAGACATTATTGTGAGGTTTTGTATTGGTTTTCCTAAAAATAGATATACCGGCCCCCAGACACATTTTTATCTCTAAATCTGGCCCTCCGAGTCAAAATAATTGCCCAGTCCTGCTTTACAACCTGTCGTCATGTCCGCGTTTCCTCCATGCAAACAGCGTGCCGGCCATAATATATGCGGCTTACACACACGTGTGAGAATGCAAGGCATACTTGATCAACAGCCAATTTTTATTTTATTTTATTTAGCCTTTATTTAATCAGGAAAAATCCCATTAAGATCAGAGATCTATTTTCCAAGGGAGACCTGGCCAAGAGGGCAGCAGCAAGGTTACAATAAAAACAGTAAATATCACATAAAACATCACATTTGCAACATTAAAACTTGCTCATGTGACACATGTGCATACAGACAAGGTAGACTGCAATCCTTTCACAGAATCTTTAAACTCATTTAATGTAACAAAGGTTGGAAGTTGAAGATTGGATTGTATGTTATTCCAAGCCTTCGATACTGGAAACCTAAACGCTTTCTTGCCCAGTTCAGTTCTTACTTTGGGGATGACAAATTGCAGAACATTCATTGAACGAAGATTGTGACTTCCTTGTTTCTTTGTTAAAAGACAAGATGGATAAGACGGAGTGATACCTGGAATGGTTTTGTAGATGAACACATACCAATGATTGAGGCGTCGGGCACATCATGATGACCAGTAAACCATTAAGTATAACACTAAATGGTAAATAAGGGGAGCGCAGTTGGTGATGAATCTCAGTGCCCCGTGGTACACACTATCCAGCTTGTGGAGACAACCAGCAGTAACATTCATCATGTACAACACATCTCCAAAGTCAAACACAGGTAAAAATGTTGTTTCCACCAATTTCTGTTTCACAGTAAAAGAAAAGCAAGACTTGTTTCTATAATAAAATCCCAGTTAAAGTTTCAGGTTTTTTTACAACATACTGAATGTGCTCCTTAAAACTCAAGTGGTCATCAATTAAAAATCCTAAATACAAACAATAAATACACAAAATGTTCTCACACTATACAGGTCACACTGAGAGTGGCCGTATAAACAACTTTAACACTGTTACAAATATGCGCCACACTGCGAACCCACACCAAACAAGTAGGACAAACACATTCCGTGAGAACATCCACACCGTAACACAAAATAAACACAACAGAACAAATACCCAGAACCACTTGCAGCACTAACTCTTCCGGGACGCATCAATATACACCCCCCGCCCACCGACATCTCCCGAATTCAGAGGTTTCAAGGTTGACAAGTATGACCTAACGTAGCATGGCGTTGCTGTTGAAATGTGAACGATATTATCTCTTTAGCTCCCGTCGCCATGCTGGTGTTGCTAATGTTTGTGTCTATTTGTCCCCATGCATTACTTGTCTTCAGCCAGCAGAGGCGCTGTGGATTCAGTCCTCTAAATAGTTTGCTGTCTAAAGCAGTGGTTCTCAAATGGGGGTACTTGAAGGTATGCTAAGGGGTACTTGAGATTTTTTTTAAATATTCTAAAAATAGCAGCAATTCAAAAATCCTTTATTAATATATTTTATTGAATAATACTTGAACAAAATATGAATGTAAGTTCATAAACTGTGAAATGAAATGCAACAATGCAATATTCAGTGTTGACAGCTAGATTTTTTGTGGACATGTTCCATAAATATTGATGTTAAAGATTTCTTTTTTTGTGGAGAAATGTTTAGAATTAAGTTCATGAATCCAGATGGATCTCTATCACAATCCCCAAAGAGGGTACTTTAAGTTGATGATTACTTTTATGTGTAGAAATCTTTATTTATAATTGAATCACTTGTTTATTTTTCATTAAGTTTTTAGTTATTTTTATATATTTGTTTCCAAATAGTTCAAGAAAGACCACAACAAATGAGCAATATTTTGCACTGTTATACAATTTAATAAATCAGAAACTGATGACATAGTGCTGTATTTTACTTATTTATCTCCTTTTTCAACCAAAAATGCTTTGCTCTGATTGGGGGGTACTTGAATTAAAAAAATGTTCACAAGGGGTACATCACTGAAAAAAGGTTGAGAACCACTGCTCTAAAGAATGAACGTGTCCATGAGCGACGCCAGCCACACTTTGCCTTGTCAATCAGATTTTTAAACTAATTGTTATTTTTGCCCCCCTCCCCCTCCACATTCACTCCTCGCAACCTGTTGGATCATTTCAAGCTCCACTCCCACCCCCTGGCGTTTAGTGATGATCTGCCACCTGTACGCCGCACTCGACACTCGTGGTTCCTCTCGGGCTATTCTTAGCAACACTACTGACATCACAGATTTGGCAGTGATTGTCACAGCTGTATTAATCCCCCCATCCCCCCCACTCCCCTCGGCCTTCAGAGTGACGCACCTCAGTGTATCCCCTGCTGCCATTGGCTGAGCGCTCCTGATGGACGAGAGCTGCTTATATTGTCCATTGCCAATTTCCTCCTTTGCGCTGAGCCCCACTTTTTACACAGCCGCATGACCACCAAGCAGTCCATCTGCCATGGAGCAGTGCGCCACAGAGATTGTTGCATGTTTATATAACGCTGCGTGTGCGTGCTTTTGTGTGTGTGTGAGTGTAGGCCGGTGGAGGCAAAATGTCTTTGTGCTCAGAGAGAGTGTGTGTTAAAAAGGGAGTGAGGGAGGCTTGAAAGAAACACATGTCCCACAATAACAACAGTGAATTTCTGTGTTTCCTCAGTGAGCCCATCACGCCACAGCCTCTCGGAGTGGCGGATGCAGAGCATAGCACGAGACTCGGACGACGGCTCTGAAGAGGAGTTCTTCGATGCTCATGGTGAGCGGCAAGTTGTTGTTTTTTCTTGATCTGTGCTCCGCCTGAGGCTTTATCAGTTACACTCGCACAATCTCTAATGAGCCAGTACACGAGGTGTTTTAAAGATTCTGCCTTTCATATAGAATATGCACATCCTGGACATGTCCGTCTTGTAAATTTGAGTTTAAGAAAATAATGAGCGAGGTTCCACTCCTGTTCTGTAGATAGATAGATGGATAGATAGATAGATAGATAGATAGATAGATAGATAGATAGATAGATAGATAGATAGATAGTACACTGCAAAAAGTCAGTGTTCAAAAACAAGAAAAAAAAATACAAAAATTAGGGGTATTTTATTATGAACTGAGGAAATTATCTGCCAATAGAACAAGAAAATTTGGCTTGTCAAGACCTTCCAAAACAAGTCAAATTAGCTAAACTCAATGGACCCAAAAAATACCTTATAATAAGTATATTCTCACTGATAACAAGTGCACTTTTCTTGGTAGAAAAAAAAGAGACCTTTTTGCTCAATATTTTGAAAAATATTCTTAAATTAAGTAAATGCTAGTGCCATTATCTTGACATGATATGTGCTCGGCATTACATTTCTTGAAACCAGCAAACTTATACTAAAAACTAATTCATTGTTCTTAATGGAAAGGCAACAAGGCAACCGCTTGTTACTCTCGGGGTCTCCTAGCCGCTCAGGCAAATCATATGGTCTAAAAATGCATTTTTCCATCGACAACATGACATCATCGCGCCAAGTGCAGGCTCTTTCAGTCAATTAGTGCGCATATATACAGCCCGGCCCCCGGCCAAAATGTTTTTTAATTGTAATTTTGAAGAATTTATCTGAATGTGCATGAACTATTTCTGTTCAAAATTGTTAGAAATGTCACATGTTAAATGTTTAAATATTAACTGTCAGTTTACTGTACTGTGCCAACTCTACTACTATATGAGTAAGTATTTTCTATTGTTTCATTGAAAATAAAACAGCAAAGTCCATTTGGCTGCCATCTGTTTTAATTATGAGACACAATTTTGTCAAAACCATGATTTTTTTTCATGCTTGAAGTAAGAAGTTATTACTTTAAAGAAGTAATTTTATATTTGCGATTGGTGATGACACAGCTAGCCAACAGTTGATATTCTAGTTTCAAGCATGCTTTACTCAATGTAGGTTATAAAATCTCAGCAACAAGCTGTAATATCTTACTGAGATCATTTAGGAGCAAGACCCTTAAAATAAGTAAAACACTAACATAAACTCTTCTTAGTGAGAAGAATTATCTTATCAGACAGAAAGTAAGCAAATATCACCCTTATTTGAGACCCATCCATCCATTTTCTACCGCTTATTCCCTTTGGGGTGGCGGGGGGCGCTGGTGCCTATCTCAGCTACAATCGGGCGGAAGTGGGTGTACACCCTGGACAAGTCGCCACCTCATCGCAGGGCCCATTATTTGAGATATTTAATCTTACTTAGATTTCACTTTTTGCAGTGTACTTTATTGATTCCTTCAGGAGAGTTCCCTCAGGAAAATTTAAATTCCAGCACCAGAGTACAGAATTTAGATCGAATTTAAAAAGCAAAAAGTAAATAATGGGGGCATAAATGGAAACAAAATAGAAAAATATTGCAATAAGAATAACAAATAAAAAGCAACAATGACAATAAAAATATAACCTTAAAATAAGAATATAACAAGAGAAACTAGGCAGTAGTGACCATGTTATGAAAGGTGTATACAGCGATGAGCCCTACAATATCTGCTCTCACCAAAGATCCAAACCAATTTCAATTTCCGATCCAATGGTTTGACAAAAGATATT